>NC_136158.1:865955-1094763 GCF_965212315.1 Lampetra planeri
CAGACGGATGGTAAAGAGCCAGTGCTAGTCACCACTGGCTCTTAAACATGTTCGCACTGGCCCTTGACATGACTTGGATGTACGTATGTTGAACTTCTTTCGCACCCTACGTAGGCAACCGTACTGTAATCGTAGGTGCGGGGGTGGGGACAACAAGCTAAACGCAAAAAGCAGTAAAGAAATTAGTTTTCAATTTAGATGATTTAAAAGTGCATAGCTCCAGTGGCTTGCTAATAAAGAAGAGTGTTCCAGACAGCCGTACGTACCCAACCGTGCTAATCGGAGATTAGAGCGTACACACGTTAACACGGCTTAACCGTACGGATAAGCAGTGCCAGTCGGCACTGGCTCTTATTAACATCAATGACAATTAAATTGGTACCACATTGTTCATTCACAACGTACACAAGCTCCTTGATCGTGTGCTTTCACACGGTTCGACTCGTCGCCACCCACCGTGGCCGTCGCCCCAAGGGGCAACCGCCGACACCTCCCAACCCTACCGCCCCCTCGCCCGCAACTTGAAACAAATACAAATTCAGTACGCGTAGAATCACGGCCCTTTTATAAAATCCACTGCTGGATGAAGGCCTACCCACGCCGAGTCGGTTGTTTGACTGGACACCATGTTTAACCTACCCCACAATTCCCACACTACCGCTCTACATTCCCAACTCCGCTGGCTCCCTGTCTGATATCGCCGTCTGTTTAAATGTCTCACTCTAGCCCCATAAATCCCTCCATGGTCTCGCCCCACCTTATCTTGCTTCTCGCGCATCTCACTACCATGCCCCATCCCCATAGTTGTAAACCCATATGGTTTACCCCGTATTCTTCTTGTACATGGAAATTGAGTTTTCAGGTCTATACAGCGTACAGCCGTTTTAATACAGGTGTTTCTCCCTTTTGATGGGACTTTGTAGAATGAACCTTAATACTTATAAGGGCACGGGTGACCAAGCAGATCTGAATTGGTCTGTAATAAGGTAGGCTCTGATAAAGGGAAGACAGGTATGTAGTGGTGAGTACAAGTGGTGAACGCACAAGTAGTGAGTGTACTTGTGGTGAGTGTAGTGCTGAGTGTACTAGTGGTGAGTCTAGTAGAGGCGACTGTCTATTTGTTTGTGTTTCTCCCTCGTGATGGGACTTTGTAGGATGAACGTTGAGATTCATAAGGGGCACGGGGTGACCAATAAGGTCTGAATGTGGTCTGTAGTAAGGTAGCGCACTGATTGGGGGTTGACAGCTCTGGCATCCCGTCCTCTACGCTCCCAGTCTCCACTCTCCCTCTGTGTGCCTCCTTCCCCCTGCACCCTGTCACGCTTTCCTTCCTTTTCCCTTCTTGCTCCCCTTCACCGGAACAAACTTCCACTGCGTATGAAACGAGCATCTTCACTCGCCTGCTTCGTCTCCCCCCTTAAAATATCTCTTCTCCTGAGCCCATCCTACTCCTGTCACTCCCAGCCCCTCACCCCCCAGGCAACTCCTACCCCCCAACACCTATCACTACCCCTGTCATTACTCTCATCACTACCCCTGTCATTACCCTTATCGCTAAACCCATCACTACCCCTCTCAGAACCTTTATCACTACCCGTCTCATTACTCCAATCACTACCCCTATCACTACCCCTATCACTAACCCTATCACTACCCCTGTCACTACCACTGTCACTACCCCTGTAACTAACCCATATCACTACCCCTGTCACTACCACTGTCACTACCCCTGTAACTAACCCCTATCACTACCCCTGTCACTACCCCTGTAACTAACCCCTATCACTACCCCTGTCACTACCCCTGTCACTACCCCTGTAACTAACCCCTATCACTAACCCTGTCACTAACCCTATCACTACCCCAACCCCTCATTAACCACTCCCACCTGTCCTCCTATCACCATAACAACACCGCCACTTTGAGTAAGCCCACTCTTTATTTTAAACCACTATCATCCTACGTACAATTTCATAATTATTGTAAAGTGCCTTTGACTAAGGCGCTCCACAAATCTACACGCGATAAAAAAAGTCGCCGGTCAGTGCGGATGGGTGAAAATCGGTGTGGACAAATGTTGGGAGCAGAGTGCAGCGAGATAGATTTTTTCCCACGCTGTCCTCTGCTGCCACCAAAAACGCCCTATCGGGCGTGGTGGTGGTGGCCCACCCACGCTGCTCATCTTCTGACAATCAGGCAGCCGCATTCTGGGCTACAGGTGTAGCGGGGACGGCGTCGAGGGGGGGGGAGATGTCAGTGCAGTTCAGTAACAAACAATAAAACCGACGTGCGGTGTCACTGCGGCGCCAAGTACCGTCGCGTGTGGACTTAACTTTGAAATCGCGCGTAACCTCTCCCTAAAGCGCCGTCAAAACTCTCTCTCTCGTGTGTCGGTGCGGCATAGCGCGGCGCATTCGCCGGCAAGGAAACTACGGACAGATGCCCGTGCCCGCTATCTCGCGTCCCCCTCGGACGGAGGCTACAGAACCATCACCCCCACCCCCTCTCCGTGCTCCGTCTTACTCCTGTGGGGTTTGTCGCGGTTTGCCATGGGGCTACGCCGCGCGCAGTTCGGCACGACGGTCCGACGTGCACCTCGCTTCCCCGGGAGCCATGTTCAGTGATTGCACGGCGACTTGCCCCAAAGTGCCTGAGAGCTTCTATCGGGGCAAGCTGGAACTGAAGAGGCGAAACGTCGGACATCGTGCAGGAGCAACAAGACGCGGTGCGACACGTGCGTTGTGCCTTTACTTAATGTGGCCTCTGTGTGCTGTGGATATGCCCTATTGTCCGAAACGTCGCGCGAGACTCAACGGAGATACGTGGAACTCGCGGGAGATGCGCGAGCCTCAACGGAGATGCACGACACGCGTTTGACACACGAAACACGGCGCCGCGGCCGCACAAAACTCCCGCGAGTCAGACACCGAAGCCTACGCTCTTTCCTAGCGCCGCCCACCGCGGGGCCGCGCGCTGTCTCCGCCAGCCCGCGGCGCCTAGAGGGGGGGGGGAGATGGGCCTATGGGAAGAGCGGAGCGCGGGAAGCCGTCAAACCGCGGCCGTTCGCCTCCTCCCGCCGCTCGGCTGTCCGCGTCGCCGCTGCTCTCACCTGACGAGAGACGAGGGGAGATTTGTTTAATCTGCGGGCTCGGGGCCTCCTCCTCGCGGGGAGGCGCAGGGCGAGGCCGCGCCGCTCAGACCCCCCGCTTCCTTTGGCAGGGCCCCGCACTGACGTCACCCAGCTAAGCGAGTGTCAGATTTTTGGCAATGACGTCACTGCGTCGACTTTATTTTGATGACGTCGTTAAACAGATTTTTTTATTATTATTATGGCGTCATTACACCGACTCTATTATTCAGACGTCATTATATCGACTTTCTTATTACGATGCCGTCATAAAATCTACTTGAAAAAAATTATGTAACGTTATTACGAGATTCTTTATTATGATGACGTCATCGCGTCTGCTGTTTATTGTTATGACGTCATTTCATCGCCATTTGATTGCGGTGATGACGTAATTACATCGACTTTTATCTAATGATGATGCCGTCATTTTTCGATTTGAAGCTTTCGTGACTGCAGGGATTCATCTTCTTGGTTCTTTCGGTAAAGTCACATAGAAGGGAAATAATAAAAATAAAACAATAAAACATAATTGTATTTTATGATGTTTTATTTTTATTATTTTATTATTTCCCTTCTATGTGACTTTACCGAAAGAACCAAGAAGATTATTCTTTGGTTCTTTTCGGTTAAGTCACGTCTAAAAATAAAATAATAAATCAAAATAAATTTTGATTTATTATTTTATTTTATTTTTAGACGTGACTTAACCGAAAAGAACCAAAGAATAATTCCTGCAGTCACGAAAGCTCCCAAATTAAGATTGAATCAAGAAGATGCCGTCATTACATCGAATGTTTTTATTGTGATGACGTTTTTACAGGGACCCGTCCGGCGATGACGTTTTCAGTTTTTGCAGTTTCATTGATTAGGAATAGCCCTGTGAGCCATGCGGCTCTTGACTCGGGTCCAACCGCAACAAACAAAAACATGAACAAGAAACTTCTTAAAGTGATAACTCTTAGGTGTTTTCGGTAAAGTCACGTAGGTAAAAAATAAAATTAAAAGTTTATAAAAGTAATAATGGAAATAAAATAAGAAATCACGACGTTTCGGAGGCAACACAAGTCTCCGTCATCAGGTGGGACCGTCACAGCTAAAATTATCGTGAGGCTTAAATATATGAATGTGTCGTTAAACCCGCCACCACCCGACACAGCCAACTAGTGAGGTTTGTCACGTAAACAGAACGTGGCCAATTCGTCACTAGTACAGCACTAGTGTATAGTGTAGTGTATAGTGTAGTGTATAGTGTAGTGTGTAGTGTATAGTGTAGTATACAGCACTAACCGGTTGTGTGTTGGAGAGCCAAGCCACAACATTTACAATCTGAGTACGACGTTTCGCCAGTAATCACAACCAGCTTCATCAGGCGACAGCCAGATTTGTGGAAAGTCCACCTGTTTCGTTCCTTAAATAGAGGGGCAGCTGTGATGACGTCACTTCTGTGCTATTCTTTATATTATATCTTTATATGGTAAGCAACGCACATTATGCATGCGCATTATGGGAGCCCATTGTTCTTGTACTTCCTGTCGATTGTGTGAACTAAAATAGCCGTACCAACGGTAATCCCTGTTGAAGTATGGTGGCCTGTATAGGCATGCATTTAAACAATGTACTGTTTGATGATTCGCTTCCAAGCAGCACTAAGTCTGCAGCTTTTTAGTCTATTTTAATAAATGTTAAAACTGACTTCTCACTGACGTTAACGCATGATGCATGAATGATCTTTTTTCTCTCAGAAAGTATTTTGTTAACAAGACGATTCAGGCACACAACACAGCAGAGGTGGGACAAAGTCATTGTTATGCAAGTCCAAGTCGAGTCGCAAGTCATCAAATTCATGACTCGAGTCTGACTCGAGTCCAATTCACATGACTCGAGTCCACACCTCATAGGTGGGACAAAGTCATTGTTATGCAAGTCCAAGTCGAGTCGCAAGTCATCAAATTCATGACTCGAGTCTGACTCGAGTCCAAGTCACATGACTCGAGTCCACACCTCTGCAACACAGAGGATATGAAAGAGCGTTGACACCAACACAACACACACTTTACGGATGGATCACAGTGCAGCTTGAATTATCGATTTAATAGAATGAAAATTACAGCTGTGTAATCTGTGAACATTCATCAATTGTGGTTTGTATCAATTCGTTGGGTGTTCTTGGTCGAATTTTGTAAACGATCGATATGAGGTGACCCCACAGGAAGAAGAAAAATTGATATTAATAATGATGACAGATTAACTTGTAGAATAAACTATTGTTTTAATGCCAGTGTTAAAATAAATAATATATCCATGTGTCCTGGCCAGTCACGCAGTGTTGGTGATGACGCACGTGTTTCCGACAAAACGTCTTGCCAACTCGAATTGTAAATGTTGTCGTGGGTTTACTCTCCAACGCACACCCGATTAGTGCTGAACTTGTAACGAATTGGCACGTGTTCTGTTTACGTGACACAACCTTTACTAATTGGGTGCGTCGGTTGGTAGTGGGTTTAACGACGCAATTATATTTACGCGATCTAAAATATATATTATGGAGCAATTAACAGCACCGAGCTCCCGTATATACAGTATGTATTGTATTTGTAATGGATTCAACTGAGTCGCAGACGTAAACTTTGAAGGCAACACATTTATTCAGTTCCAACACACGGGGTAACTTCCCCTTAACAGAATAACAACCTAAGGTGGTGACCACCCGGCTAACTACACTAGTTACTACGTAACTGCTACTACAGACCCGGGACTACAACATCTGCCCGGGTCCACGTGCTGGAAGACTCGTTGAACGGAGATCATAGACGAAGGGTTTCTTTCCCGGGATGAACAACAACCCTGGTCGCTCTCGGGGACCCGGCTGATATTCTCTGTGGTTTGGCCGGCTCCGCCCTTGGCCACGCCCACCTTCCAGAATCCTCGGGAAAGATCTGGGTCCCAATCACGTGACCCCCCCAGCCCCCACAGACCCTGTCCTGTAGGGCCGGCACTGCACTGACAGCCTGGTGACATCCAGCGATGTCGCTACATTATTTACTACTCAACTTTTCTACGCTATTCTTTGTTGCACGGCTGCAATTTTCTTTGCTCTGTCGGCGTTAGCCGCTGAGCTCGTTACGGGTTTCTGTTTTCTCATTCCTGTTGCTTCGTGCTCCCCCGGTACCGTTCCCGTTCCGTCGTCATGTGCACCGCTGCACTACGCTACTGAGGGCGATATTGGCACGTAAAATTAAGATTGATTGATTGATTTGTATAATGTTTTCAATGGAACCTCCATGAACAAATCATTATTCCGCATCCCATGATGTACCTGACCAGCTCCCTAAACTCGATCTATACCCTTGTAAAGTTCACTATTTCATATTCAATATCATTTGTAGATGCTTTTTATTTACCATACTTCGCGTGTTCTGCTGTACTTTAAAGATTACCGTACTCGTGAATGAAACGCAAATATATCGAGTTCATTCATCCATTGGTGACAATGTTACATCCATTCGTGACGATGTTATAGCCATTCGTGTACCACAATGCTCAAACGTGGAAAGTACACCGTAATCCGAGGACAAGTCAAATAACCGACGTTCAGAAAAAAATCACACTTCACCAAGACACGTCATCTTGCGTGGAGGAGAAACAAAAAAAGTATTACAATAATGCCAACTGTTTGCCAGGACAGTCTAAGTCCACATTTCTCAGAAAGGTTCCCGGTCTTCTCCTCCTCTTCATGGCATCTCCACCTCCTCCTCGAGGCATCTCCTTCCCCTCTCCTCCTCCTCCTTCCCCTCTCCTCCTGCTCCTCCCTCTCCGCCTTCTCCACCTCCTGTCGCCCGCTCCTCTTCACGGCAGCTGCTCCTCAAACAGCACGGAGCACAACGTGGCGAGCACCGCGGGGGCCCCGTCTCCCTCCTCCTCCTCCTCACGCGGGCCCTCCCCCCTCTCCTCCTCTTCCTCCTCCTCCGTCCTCCGCTCCATTTCGTCGGCCGTCCTCGGTGGCACGGCAATCGCCGTGGGCCCCGTGGGCCCCGCGAGGAACGGTGCCGCCGTGACGCCGACTCTACCCAGCGCGGCCGCCACGGTCGGGCCCACGCCTCGACCTGCACGGCCTTCCGCCTCCTCCTCCTCCTGATACGCCCCTCGGCGACGGTCGCTCGTGCCGGTAACGTGGAGCTGCGATGCGGGGACGCACGCGGGCCCCACGGGGTCCAGGAAGGGGCCCGGGTTCGAGACCGGGCGAGCGGCACGGCCGGGAGAGAGGCCCAGCACCGTGGGCGAGAGCGTGGGCCCAGCACCGTGCATTGCGGCTGCGAAGGCAACGTCGCCTAAACGCACGCAGACGGAACATGCACGGAGACACTGAGACTTTTGCATTTAAACTTGAACCACGATGTTGCGTTGTGTTGTCACTGCGCTCAATGGCACGTTTCCTGTACGCGGCTTTTACTTCAGCACGTCGGTGTGATGGCGAGTAAACCCACAACAATTACAATTGAGTACGACGTTACGCTGGTGATTTACAATTAGCTTCATCCAGCGATTTGCCACACTTTATCATGGTTGGCTACGTCGGGTGCGAAATAAGTTCACCATACACAGATTAGCACGGCTGGCTACGTAGGGTGTGAAAGAACTTCAACACACACACAAGGAGAAGGAGAGGCACGGGAAGAGGCACGGGGAGTAGCGACGTACCGGCGGCGACTCCGGCGCTCCCACGAGAGAGCGGCCAGCCGCCTTCGCCGCCGCCGTCCTTCGCCGCGGGACCCGGGGAGGGGGCCGCACGGGGGTCCCACGGGGGCGGCCGGGGGCCGGCGCCGCTCGACGACCACGACGGCGACGACGCGGAGGGCGGCTGCGTGGAACCTTCTGGGGCCAGGGCTCCCGCGTGGCCGTGCTGCGGCCCGACGCGGCGGCCGGTTCCACCGCCGCCGTTGTCGTCGTCGTCGTCGAGATGACCGCCAGCGTCGTCGAGATGACCGCCAGCGTCGTCTCCGTCCTCTCCTTCTTCGTCGTCGTCGCCGTCGTCATCCCCGGCACTGCTGCCCCCAGTCGGCTCGCTGCAGAAGAGCGTCCATGGAGTGTGGCATTAATTGGCCACTGAGTCTAAACTAAACACGTATTTTATTTTTACCAGTTTAAGGCGCCACTTAGCTACGTGGCTCTTGTTCAGACGCGACCTGCCCGTCGATGAAGTGGCTTGTCACGTGGAAATCTGTAGCAGCCAAATACTCTAAACCAGTGGTTCTGGAACTTGACTGCAGCCCGATTCTCAGAAAGGGCATCTCGCAGCCCCAGGTGTTGCGTGCACCCCAGGTGAAGAGCCACTGATCGTAGCGCATGCTTTGAAATGTGGAGGGAAAAATTGGGGAACACGGAGAAAAATCCACACGGCCATGGGGAGAGACACGCACACTCCAAATATACAGCAGCAGGCATCAGGGTCGGGATTGAACACGTGACCTCCTGCATACCAGGCGAGGGAGTTAACATCTAGCAGCCGTAGCACCCCACGATGGTGAAGTCCACCTACGCATCATCAGCCTGATGTGACGGCCTCCTCCAATATCAACATTGCCGATAACATGACGATCATCATCATCATCTCCATTTGCACGTTCGTCGGTTCCATTTAACTGCACAACAACAGTCGAGAGATAAACTCAGTCCACTCCCCCCGCGCGCCCCCACCACGGCCAGCGCCCATCATCTTCCCTCTAAGAGGGTGATACAATGACGACCACTTTGTGGGAAATTACCAGATGTTCTATGGGTCTCTATGTGAGTCTATGGGTCTCTATGTGAGTCCATGGGTCTCTATGTGAGTCTATGGGTCTCTATGTGAGTCTATGGGTCTCTATGTGAGTCAATGGGTCTCTATGTGAGTCTATGGGTCTCTATGCAAGTCTATGGGTCTCTATGGGGTTTCTATGTGTGTCTATGGGGTCTCTATGTGTGTCTATGGGTCTCTATGGGAGTCTATTGGGTCTCTATGCAAGTCTATGGGAGTCTATGGGTCTCTATGGGTCTCTATGGGGTCTTTATGGGATTCTATGGGGTCTGTACGCCAGGCCGTGCACCTGGCGAGCGAGGAATCTGGGCGGTGCCTCCCTCGGGGCTTGGAGCTGCCAGGTGTCGGCTCTCGAGACCACGTGGGATGGGGGGGCAGCGGGGGGGGGGGGGGGGTCTGGGGGGAGGGGCGGGGCAGGGGGGGGGTGAGGAGGCTTGTCCACGCACTGGCGAGCAGGAGAGGTCAGTCCAGCACGGAGGCTCTCCTGGCCACAGTTCTCCATAATGGAGATGGCTGTGGGTTACGAGAGCTCAGCTTTATAGGGGTATCTATGCGAGTCTATGGGGTCTCTATGTGAGTCTATGGGGTCTCTATGCGAGTCTATGGGGTTTCTATAGGGGTGTCTATGCGAGTCTATGGGGTCTCTATGTGAGTCTGTGGGTCTCTATATGAGTCTATGGGGTCTCTATGTGAGTCTATGGGTCTCTATGTGAGTCTATGGGGTCTCTATGCGAGTCTATGGGTCTCTATGTGAGTCTATGGGGTCTCTATGTGAGTCTATGGGTCTCTATGCGAGTCTTTGGCATGTGTATGTGAGTCTATGAGGTCTCTATGCGAGTCTATGGGTCTCTATGTGAGTCTATGGGTCTCTATGCGAGTCTATGGTGTGTGTATGTGAGTCTATGGGGTCTCTATAGGAGTCTATGGGTCTCTATAGGGGTCTCTATAGGAGTCTGTGGTGTGTGTGTGTCAGTATTCTTCATTGACGGTAGCAGTCAGCGCGCTGTGCTGCGACCCGGGTTCGATTCCCGCTCAAGGCCAACACCCGTGACGATTATCTGAACCGGCCCTGGGCCTCCCCAAGGTCGACTCAGCCTCAAATGAATATCTGGTGCGGTGTGTAGACATCGCCACTCGGGAGACAAAGGTGGCTGGGAGTGGTGCTGGCCAACCACCTATCGTGTACTGTGCCGGCCTTCATAGGTGCTCGCTAACAGCACTTGCCCCTATAGTCTGGTCAGGCTTTTCGTGTTGAGTTTTCTGTCCTTCCCCCGCGCCTCCGATTCGCCGAGGCCGGCTACGTACGGTGCCAAAGAAGTTCAGCGTTGCACCGCCGTCCTTCACCGCAAAGCCCCTGACATGCCCACCCCCCCGACAAAACACCGCCACCACCGCCATCGTCGTGCCCGTGGTCGTGCTGCTGTCAAACCCCCACGGGCTTCAAACGCGCGGGCGGCCCTCGTTCGCGCCGGCCAAAGGGCCCCCCACCTTCCGAGAATGAGCGATGAGCTCGTGGCTCGAGGTCTCTGCGCGAGATCCGGGGGTGGCCGCGGGAGGATGGCACAGAGGGCCGCGCTACTCGCCTGCGCCGAGGTTGCCGCCGGTCCCCCGCTGGGCCTGGCGCGCGGTCGCGCTGCCGCCGGTTCTTGAACCAGTTGGCGACCTGCGTGGCGGTGAGGCCCGTGGCGCGCGCCAGCTGCAGCTTCTCCTCGGGGCTCGGGTAGCGCGCGCCGCCGTAGCTCTCCATCAGCGCCCTGCGCCGGCAAAGGCAACGTCAAGAGAGGTGGTCCACAACAGACCCCGGCAGCAGGAGCGGGTGCTGTGTGGGGCGAGTGGCGCTAGCGGGGAGAAGCGATGAGCGACCGGGGCGGCGGGCGAGGGGGTGGGGTGGGTGGCCAACATCGCGTGAAGCCTCGTGGTGTCGTGATGTCTCAAGGCTCCACTGCGCTGTGGCTTGTTTGTATGTTTCACTAGTTTTCGCTAATCGGAGGTGCGGGGGGGGGAAGGACAACGAACTAGACGCAAAAAGAAGTTCTAAAGAAAAGAGTTGGCCAATCTAGATGATGATGATGATTTAAAAGTGCACAGCATACTCTTTGATTTTTTCGGTAAAGTCACGTAGGTAAAACAATAAATAAAATAAATGAAAACAACTAAATTAAATCACGACGTTTCGGAGGCAACACAAGCTTCCTTAATGAGGCGTATAAAAGGGCACAGCAAAAGAACACCCAGTGACTTCCTGATATTGGAAGGAAGAGCGTTCCAGACGGCCGCGGGAGCAGCGCATCTGAAAGCGCCGCGCGGCGATGCGGTGACGACCGGAGGAGTTGGCGCTTGACGCCCCATCGACGCACTCAGCAGCGACGTGCTGTCATTTCATTTCGTGGCGAGCGCTCTGCGTGCTACGAGCGATGGCGCCGCCACCGCCGCTCCAGAAGCTCCCGGCGCGTGGAGCCAAAACGTCGGACACCGTGCCGAGCAGCGCGCGGTTCAAGTACGCCGATTAGTTTTTTAAAACTTTTTTTTTTACTTTGTAAATCGACCGGGCGACAAACGCTCGCGTAGCGCCCTTCCCGATTGCGAGCGCGAGCGCGTCACCCGCGTGCTCGCTCCTTGAAGCAGTAGCTCGTGCGCTCGCCGTCCCAGATGGTGCGGGGCGGCGGGTGCCTCTTGCGCACGCGGTACTTGTCCACGGCGCCCAGCGCGCGGCCCCTCGCCCGCTCCGCCTCGAGGTAGCGCGCCCGGAACCACAGCGCCTGGCGGCAGCAGCAGCAGCAGCAGCAGCGGCAGAGAATTTACAGATGAGAATGAGAATCTGTAGGTGAGAGAGAGAATGAGAATCTGCAGGTGAGAGGGCGAGCGAGTGACCTGCAGGTGAGAGAGAGAATGAGAATCTGCAGGTGAGAGAGAGAGTGAGAATTTGCAGGTGAGAGAGCGAGCGAGTCACCTGCAGGTGAGAGAGAGAATGAGAATCTGCAGGTGAGCGAGCGAGTTACCTGCAGGTGAGAGCGAGAATGAGAATCTGCAGGTGAGAGAGAGAGAGTGAGAATTTGCAGGTGAGAGGGCGAGCGAGTTACCTGCAGGTGAGAGAGAGAGTGAGAATTTGCAGGTGAGAGGGCGAGCGAGTGACCTGCAGGTGAGAGAGAGAATGAGAATCTGCAGGTGAGTGAGCAAGCGAGCGAGTCACCTGCAGGTGAGAGAGAGAGTGAGAATTTACAGGTGAGCGAGCGAGTCACCTGCAGCTCCGCGTGGTGGCGCGCCTCGAAGTCGTGGCCCTCCAAGACGTCGTACAGCTCCCGGTAGCTGCCCGAGTGGAAGGCCACGTGGGCGCGGGCCCTCAGCACGGCCTCGTCGCGGGACGCGGCCGCGGGCCCCGGCAGGGCCCAGAGGAAGCGGGCGAGGCGCGCCACGTCGCCTCCTTGCTGCAGCGCCTCGCACACGCACGCCACCTGGGCCCGCGGGGAGGACGCCCAGACGGGCCAACGCGTTCCTCTGCATCTACGAAGCTGATGGCTCTTTGCTGTTGTTGTTGTGCTGTTGTTGTTGTGCTGTTGTTGTTGTGCTGGTGTTATGTATTGATGGATGTATCGTCGTGGCGTGCTGTGGGACCCCACGTCTTAACATAATGGGCTTTCTTGTAAATATCTGGTAGTTCATGAGTAATTAACTACCGGTAGTTCACCAGTAATTAACTATTGGTAGTTCAGTAATTAATATCTGGTAGTTCACCAGTAATTAACTATTGGTAGTTCAGTAATTAATGAAGTAATTTCTGCTAAACTCCCACCCGCTCCCTCGTGATGGTTTGCGTCAGGGCCACGTCCACCGTGACACATCCCAGGACAACTCTCGCCGCTGCTGCTGCCGCTGCGGCGGCTACCAGGACACTCGCTCCACATCCACGCCAGCGAACCCCCCCCCCGCCCACCAGCAGCCCCCCAACAGCCCCCTTACCAGCCCCCCCCACCAACCCCCTCCCCACCAGCCCTCCCCACCAGCCCCCCCACCAGCCCCCCCCCCACCAACCCCCCCACCAGCCCCCCCCCCACCAACCCCCCCCACCAGCCCTCCCCACCAGCCCCCCCCCCACCAACCCCCCCCGCCCCCCTCACCAACCCCCCCACCAGCCCCCCCCCACCAACCCCCCCCACCAGCCCTCCCCACCAGCCCCCCCCCCACCAACCCCCCCCGCCCCCCTCACCAACCCCTCCACCAGCCCCCCCCACCAACCCCCCACCCCGCCCCCCTCACCTGCTCATCAGAGAAGCCGGTCATGAGGCCTCCTTCCGGGACGCCAGCCGCTCCACTCCCCGCTGCCCCTTGGGGTCCTGGGACAGAGGCCATGGAACCAGTGTCCTCCTCTTCCTCCTCTCCCCCACCTCGGTGTGCCCCTGCCGAGCGTGACGACCCCGGGGTCTCACGGCGACTCGCGCGTACGAGAGACGTGGGAGCGCTGGACAAGACGCAGACAAAGGTCCCCCGGATAGTCTTAACGGACTTTTTGGGGCAAGTGCTGTTCGCGAGCAGCACTTGCCCGATGAAGGCCGGCACGGCACATGGCGATGTTTATTACGCACCGCACCAGGTATTCATTTAAGGCTGAGTCGACCTAGGGGGGTTCAGATAATCGCCGCTTGTGTCGGACCTGGGTCGCTGTGTTCGTAGCGCAGCGCGCTGACCACTGCGCCACCGCTCCCCACTCACGTGCACACCTGCACACGTGCGCACCCGTAGGTATAGAGTGCACGTGTGACACACACGTGATGCACACGTGGGTCACTCGTACGCGTGCTAACACATGTTAACGCACAGACAAAGTTGCCCCGTAAAGCCTGTGCCAGACTGTTGGGGCAAGTGCCGTTCGAGCACACAGATGAAGGCCCGCGAGGCACCACGTGTGGCTAGCACCACGCCCGGCCGCCTTTGTCTCCCCGGTGCTAATGTTTTGTACGCACCGCATCAGACACCTATTTAAGGCTGAGTCGAGCTAGGGGAGGCCCAGGACTGGGACCGGTTCCGATATTCGCCACTGATGTTGGCCGTGATCGAACTCGGGTCGCCGGGTGTTGAGCGCAGTGCGCTAACCACTGCACCACCGCTCGACACACACACACGTGCAAGTTCACAAGTACAGCACACGAGTAGCAGCCATAGCCCAAACAACAGCAGTACCAGTAACAGCAGTAGCAGTAACAGCAGTCATAGCATCAGTAACAACAGCAGTAGCAGTAACAGCAGTAGCAGCAGGAACAGCATCAGTAACAACAGCAGCAGTAGCAGTAACAGCAGAAGTACCTGCAGCAATAACAGTAGCGCTGGTGGCAGTAGTAGCAGTAGTACTCGTCTGTGTGTGTGCGGGGTGAGTGTCTATGTGTGTGTGCGGGGTGAGTGTCTGTGGGTCTGTGTGTGTGTGCTTGGTGAATCTGTCTGCGTGTGTCGGGGTGAGTATCTGTGTGTGTGCTTGGTGAGTGTCTGTGTGTGTGTGCGGGGTGAGTGTCTGTGTGTGGTGAATTTGTCTGTGTGTGTGTGTGCGGGGTGAGTCTCTGAGTCTGTGTGTGTGTGCTGGGTGAATCTGTCTGTGTATGTCGGGGTGAGTGTCTGTGTGTGTGTGTGTGCTGGGTGTCTCTGTGTGTGTGTGTTCTGGGTGAATCTGTCTGCGTGTGTGTCTGTCTGTGTGTGTGTGTTGGGTAAATATGTCTGTGTGTGTGTGTTGGGTGAGTGTCTGTGTGTAAGTGTGCTGGGTGAGTCTGTGTGTGTGTGTTCTGAGTGAGTCTGTGTGTGTGTGTATTCTGGGTGAATCTGTCTGTGTGTGGTGAATCTGTGTGTGTTCTGAGTGAATCTGTGTGTGTGTGTTGGGTGAATCTGTCTGTGTGTGTGTGTTCTGGGTGAATCTGTCTGTGTGTGTGTGTCTGTGTGTGTGTGTGTTGGGTGAATCTGTCTGTGTGTGTCTGTCTGTGTGTGTGTTGGGTGAATCTGTCTGCGTGTGTTCTCCGCACTGAACGCTGTGGGTGGAGCGGCGTTGGAGGCACGAGTGGCTGGGAGCGTGTGGAGAGAGAGAGATTGTTTGTAAGTGGGCGTGAGTCATGGGCGGTGTGAGTGACACTTGACCCGGTCCAGGGGGCCTCCCCTAGGTCGACTCAGACTCAAACGAGAACAGTGTCTGGTGCGATGTGTAAACAGCAGCACTGGGGAGACAAAGGCGGTCGGGCCTATTAAGGCCGGCACAGCCACACGAGGGGGTGTTGGTGGCCAGCACCACGCCCGAACGCCTTTGTCTCCCCAGTGGCGATGTTTACACACCGCACCAGGTACTCATTTGAGGCTGAATCGACCTAGGGGAGGCCCAGGACCGGTTCAGATAATCGTCACGGGTGTTGGTGGCCGTGAGCGGGAATCAAACTCGGGTCGCTGGGTTCATAGCGCAGCGCGCGAACTGCTACACATCCGCACACACGTGTACACACACACACGTGTACACACACAGACACGTGTACACACACACGTGTACACACACGTGTACACACACACACACGTGTACACACACACACACGTGTACACACACAGACGTGTACACACACACGCGCGCGTACACACACACACGCGCGTACACACACACACACGTGTACACACACACACGTGTACACACACACACGCGTACACACACACGTGTACACACACACGCGTGTACACACACACGCGCGTACACACACACACACGCGTACACACACACACGTGTACACACACACACACGCGTACACACACACACACACGCGTGTACACACACACGCGCGTACACACACACGCGCGTGTACACACACGTGTGCAGCTATTGTGTGCCGCATGTTTAACTCAGTCGAAGCCGACAGACGCGGACGTTGAGGTGGTAAAGGCGTGAATCCCGAGGTGTGAGCAGAATGTGAACTCGATTCGCAAAGCCGTCAACTCCTCACCAGTGCCCTCTGCCTCACTGCAGAACAACTCAGACCTTATTGGTCACCCCGTGCTCCTGATACGTCTCAACTTCCATCCTACAAAGTCCCATCACGAGGGAGAAACACAAATAGACAAAACAAATAATTGTGTTTGCCCGTATTGAAACGGCTGTACGTCGTGTGGACCTGAACACGGGAATTTCCCTGCGCAAGGATATGGCGTTAACCGTCTGGGTTGACAGCGATGTGATTCACGCGGGCACGTGTCTCGCTCGAACCCACCCTCACATCCCGACAGAGCCCCATTCGCGCTCGGGGACCACGGTTCGACTCCTGGTAAGGCCAGGCCGAGATTTGAGCGGAGCCGCAAACACATCCCGACGGAGGGAGCTGCTGGTAGGAACGTTGGGTTGCTCGGTCAATGGCCAGGGTCAATGGCGGCGTGGTGTATTCCGCAAATATGCCCGACTGTGAGGGCGGGCACAAGCCGGCGTGAGTAGGTTAAACGTTGAGTTTTATAAGGGCACCACGGGGTGACCAGCCCCTCCCCATCCAGCCCCACCCCACCCAGCACCACCCCACCCAGCCCCACCCCTCCCACCCCCCACCCAGCAGCGCCCTCCAACAACAACGGAGGACGGAGGAGCGACGCTCACAACAACGAGCGGAACGCCGGGTGGCTAAAGCACAGCAAGTTGGCACAGTAGGGGGCACATATGCTGTATCAGCCAGTTATCTCAGTCAGTCGTACCGTGGCACCTGCTGGGTCTGCCCCGTGACCTCCTGCCAGCGGGCGTTCGACACTTCACGTGGCCTCAAGTTGTACCTAGCCTGGCACAAGCGTATAGGTGTGTGTCTGTATAGGTGTCTGCATAGGTGTATGTCTGTATAGGTTTGTGGGGAGCGGTAGTGTAGCGGTTAGAGCTACGCTGCGCTGCAAACCTGGCGACCCGGGTTCGACCCCAGCTCACGGCAAACACCAGTGACGATTATCTGAACCGGTCCTGGGCCTCCCCTAGGTTGACTCAGCCTCAAATGAGTACCTGGTGCGGTGTGTAAACATCGTCACTGGGGATACAAAGGCGGCCGGGCGTGGTGTTGGCCACTCACCTCCTCGTGTGCCGTGCCGGCCTTTATAGGTGCTCGCTAGCAGCACTTGCCCCTACAGTCTGATAAGGCTATACGGGGTATATTTGCCTTTATCTTTGTGTATGCTTCGCCGGTGTGTGTATGTGTCTGTATAGGTGTGTGTGTGATGGAGGGATGTAATCGCGTCACGTGGGAGCTGAAACCCGTGTGACCGCATTCCCAGCTCCACGCGGGGGCGGCTCCGGACGGGACCCGCACAGATAAAGATCCCCCATGTAGCCTGCCAAGACTGTTGGAGCAAGGGCTGTTAGCGAGCGACTTTGCTCGTGTTAAACCAGCGCTGCAGAGAAAGCTCACTGCCAAAGAGCCGCGTGGCTGACGGGAAGTGTCAGGACAAACGATGATACGTTGAATTCCTACGTGAAGAGAGAGATATGGGGAGAAGGCGTTTTCCTATTGTCCACTTATATACTTCATTTACGATTGTTGTATGGCCAGAACCACGCCCGGCCGCCTTTGTCTCCCCAGTGCCAATACCAATACCCGGCCATTCGCCACAAAGTGACGGTGACGTCACCACGGCGCCTGTGCCAGGCCAGGTGCACTTTGAGACCTCGTGAAGTGTCGAAGGCTCGCTGACAGGAGGTCTCGGGACAGACCCGGCAGGTGCCATGGGCCATCTGACTGAGATGACCGGTAGATGCACCACCAGCTGTATCCCCTACAGTGCCAACTTTCTGTATTTTAGCCGCCCGGTGTTCCGCTCGTTGTTGTGAGCGGGGAGCACTGGGGTATATGACTCAGCTAACGCAGCCTCGCCTTCATGATGACCTCACTGATCATGGGAACTGTGTCCAGATCTTTCAAGGATCCGTGAGCTCCTCACACTCGAATCCCAGTCTGGTTAAACGCAGGAGGGATGGCAGGCACGGCAGCCTGAATGTTTACATCCAGCGCAGATGTTCCCGTAAAGGGCTCCACGTTTCGCAAGCAAAGAGACGGGGAGGGCATGACCGTGGCCGAGACGACTCGGGTCTTGACGTGGTGCGGCAGGTCACGTAGCTTTCACACAGCAAAGATAATGCCGCTCGACCGACTCGGAGTGAGATCTCCGCTGCCTAACCGGAGCTGGTCACGAGCACGCTGGCCAGGTGCGTGACCTCTTTCACCCTCTCCACAAATGCCCCATCGCTCATGGGGAGTTGAGGGGGTGGCGAGTTGAGGGAGTTGAGTATTCAAACGGTTTAACGCGTAGGCTTTTGCAGGAGGATTTCTACACAAATCTGGCTGTCGCCTGATGATGTCGGTTATAATTACTGGCGAAACGTCGTACACTCAGATAGTGAATGTTGTGGATTTGCTCTCCAGCACACCGGTGTTGCTGTACCAGTGTAGTGACTGACTCAGAGACACTAAGAGGAGGAGGCACTCTGTTTATTAAGACGGCCTTAACAGTAACACTTGGTAACTACGGCTCTCAGTCAGCGCAGCTGGTAGAACTGCCTGACTGGTGACGCCGAGACGGTGAAGACGGAGACAGCAGTGAGGACTCCAGCAGCAGCAGTGCAACGGGGACCCCCCCCACTCCACACGACAGCCCCGAGCTCCCCTCCCGGGGCCCCTCTTATACTGTCACGTGGCCTGGCTCCGCCCCTGGCCACGACCCCTTTTGGAACCGACGAGCGGGTTCTCGGTGTGCCCCCTTCCATGACCTTTCCCCTCCATCCCTCTCTGGTCTATCACGTGACCTGCTGTCAGTCAGGGCTGCTGTAAGCTGCAGATCCCCTTCCCTGTCAGCAGCCAGCGCTATGCTGCTACGTGACCGATTCTATTCCACTACACTAGTAACGAATTGGCACGTTCTGTTTGCATGACAAACCTTACTGATTGGCTGTGTTGGCTGGTGGCAGGTTTAAAGACATTTATATTTACGCGACCTAACCCAACAAAAAAACACCTGTATTATGGAGCATCCAACCCGTATAAATGTACTCAGCCACGTGGCTTTGTTTGAGTGGGACTGGTGGCATGGTTCCAGATTTTGCAGCAGTCTCAACGCATTCTCAGAGTGAGCAGTAATCACTTGGTCATCAGCATTTCATAAGCACAGTTGACCATTTGGAAGCCATCAAATTGGAATCCATCTATTTGGAAGCCATCAATTTCATAAATACCGTTGACCAATTGGAAACGATCCGATTGGAAGCCATCCATTTCATAAACACCGTTGATCAATTGGAAGCCATCCGTTGACCACGCCCGGGCATCGATCTGCCTCGCTATTGTATCTGTACCGGATGTTAATTGCTGTGATGCAGCCATGGAAGAAGGTTCTTCAACTATACGTGGTCAAAAGATGTTTTTCACGCTTCACCCCAAAGTGAACAGAAAATGGCTCTGACGTATGACTTAATGGTTGTGGTTTGGTTTTTAATCCATATTGAGGCCCTTTAAAATTGTCCTCAAGGCGACGTTGAAGAACAATTCTCCGAGTTCGATTACCGCTCACGGCCAACACCGGTGACGATTATCTGAACCGGTCCTGGGCCTCCCCTAGGTCGACTCAGCCTCAAATGAGTACCCTGGAGTGTTGTGTAAATATTGCCACTGGGGAGAGACAAAGGCGGCCGGGCGTGGTGCTGGCCACCCACCCCTCGTGTGCTGTGCATAACCTTCATAGGTGCTGCTCGCTAACAGCACTTGCCCCAATAGTCTGTTACGGGCTTTGTCTTGTATGCATGCTGAACTTCTTTCGCACCGTACGTAAGCCAACCGCTTGCTCATCGGAGGTGCGGGGAAGGACAAGAAACCAAGCAACAGAATCAGCGCGCACGCCCCACTTTCGTTCGAGAGGCAGATCGCCCGGGCACCCTTCAGCTGCTGTGGGAGCAGTCCTGTGCTCCAGGTAGTTGCTGTGATGCAGCAACACGTCGCGGGGAACTTGCGTTGAGATTTGGTGATAAGTCGCTCTTCGCTGAGCGATCATTGGTGGACACGTCGCTTTTGAAAAAGTGATTTTGTATTTACCTTTCTTGTACTTTGCCCCACTGTCGTGTTTTTGTTGTTGTGTGTGTGACTGTTTCTTGCTGTCACGCTCTTACCCACGTGCCCCTACCTGGACATCTGTGAACAAAAAGAGCTTCATAGCTCATCGGATTCCTCCTGCAGTCTAAACACCGATTCTGATTCTGCTCGGTCTCAAACTCCGGATCGCGAGTGCGCACATGGCTCGGCTATTCACGCCTTTACAACAATACAAAGATCCCCCGTACAGCCTTAACAGGCTGTTGGGGCAAGTGCTGTTAGTGAGCAGCACCTACGGTGGCCGGCACGGCACACGAGGGGGTGGGTGGCCAGCAACCACGCCCGAGCCGCCTTTATCTCCCCAGTGGCGATGTTTACTACACACCGCACCAGGTACTGATTTGAGGCCGAGTCTACCTAGGGGGAGGCCCAGCACTTGTTCAGATAATCCTCACTGGGCGTTGGCCGTGAACAGGAATCGAACTCGGATCACCGGGTTCGTAGCGCAGCGCGTTGATCACTCCACCGCCGCTTATACAAACAACAAAGACAAAGATCCCCCGTGTAGCCTCTACCAGACTGTAGTGGCAAGTGCTGTTAGCGAGCAGCAGCGCCTATGAACGGTACACAAACACACGTCTCTACACACGGGCGCGCGCTTGTGTGCACACTCACTCAAGACTCTTGCAAACACACTGCTACTATTATTAATTCAAAAACACATTCCTTCCTCAAACATCCGCCTTGAGACATCGACTGCCCTCCACGTTACAGGAGGGATAACGTGAGGTGAGTGCCAGTGAGTGCAAGGCCATGGGTTCAATCCCGGGCTGAGAGTCGAATCAGCCAATGATGATTCATCAGTCATTGTTCATCATCTGTCATCATCACGACGCATCTACAACATCCATAATCATCATGCGCATGATACATCCTATTTGAGAATCATCTGTAATTCAACAACAATGACAATAACCATATTGCTGTTAGCATAAGATTATAGGGTACAATAATGTAGGTTTGTACTGGTAGGAACCTCCTGGTTACACCAGCCCACAGGGGATTATTGTGTCCATCCGTCGTGCATCAAAAAATGGGAGGGGTGGGGCTGGGTGGAGAGGGGAGGGTGGGGAGAGGCTGGGTGAGGAGGGGAGGGTGGGGCTAGGTGGGGAGGGTGGGGAGGGGCTGGGTGGGGAGGGTGGGGAGGGGCTGGGTGGGGAGGGTGGGGCTGGGTGGGGATGGGAGAGGTGGGGCTGGGTGGGGAGGGGCTGGTCACCTCGTGGTGCCCTTATAAAACTCAACGTTTAACCTACTCACGCCGACTTGTGCCCGCCCTCAAAGTCGGGCATATTTGCGGAATACACCACGCCGCCGTTGACCCTGGCCATTGACCGAGCAACCCAACGTTCCTACCAGCTCCTTCCGCAGGAATGTGTTTATGGATAGGCGTATCTTGTACAGTACTCTCGTGGTAGTGCCTTACGCCAATAATCCTGACTCCAAAGCCATCGTCAGTAACGTTGCTGAAAATACCGAATTCGAGTCGCCGGCCGGGGTTGTACCACTGCGCTACCGACAACCAAAGTCAAAGATCCCCCGTGTAGCCACTCACGACTGTCGGGGAAAGTGCTGTTAGGGAATAGTACGGCACACGAGGGGGTGGGTGGCCACGCCCGGCCGCCTTTGTCTCCCGAACGGCGATGTTTACTACACACCGCACCAGGTACTCATTTGAGGCTGAGTCGACCTAGGGGGAGGCCCAGCACTTGTTCAGATAATCGTCACTGGTGTTGGCCATGAGCGGGAATCAAACTCGGGTCGCCAGGTTAATAGCGCAGCGCGCGAACCACAACACTACCGCTTCCCACTATATACATACACACCTATATATATACACACCTAGTAGCGATAGTACCACCACTCCACCACCGCTCTCCACACCATCACCACCACCGCTCCCCACACTACCACCACCGCTCTCACACCACCACCACCGCTCCCCACACCACCACCACCACCGCTCCCCACACCACCACCACCACCGCTCCCCACACCACCACCACCGCTCCCCACACCACCACCACCGCTCCCCACACCACCACCACCGCCGTCGTCATCACAGACACAGCGGGGTTCTTCGACCATGTGTCTCACACGTGTGGTGAGATAATGAAAAGAAAATAAAGAAAAATCAGCAAAGCAGCGCGGTGGGGTGGGAGGGGGTGGCACTCGGCACTCGGCGAGTTCCCACGCGCCGCCGTGGGGCCTCTGTGGTCAGCGCAGCCGTCTGACCCCGTGACCCCTACTGAGAACATCTCAGCCTTCTTCTGACCCCGTGCCCCCTACTGGGAACATCTACGGGGGGAGAAAGAGCTTCATAGCTCATCGGATTTCTTCCAGATTCTGATCAAGAAATAAAACGACCAAAGATCCCTCTCCCCCCCTCTAGACTTCAAGGGAGTGGTGGGACAAGTGGTGTTAGCGAGCACCACCACGCCCGGCCGCCTTTGTCTCCCCAGTGCTGACGCTTGTAAGCCTCGTCTTGAACACTCAACTCTCTAAACTGACCTTCAACCCCCGCGTTGTGGCCGTGCGCCCTGCAGGTTCTGTTAATCTCCCGGCTGGCCACACACGGAGGATGAAATGCGCCAGCTTACAAATGTAAACTATTATTATGATGCACCACACAAGGCACTCATTTTAGGCTGAGTTGACCTATCGGAAGCTCAGAACCGGTTTAGATATTCGCCACTCTTGCTATTGGTCGTGAGCGTGAATCGAACTGGGGTCAGCCGGGTTCGTATGGCAGTGCGCTCATCACGACGCTGCCGCTTCCCACTGCAGACACACACACACACAGACGCACACACACACGCGCGCACACACACACGCGCACAGACGCACACACAGGCCCCATGGCTACTGCGCTTTACAGCCATCCGAGGTGTTATCGGGTACGAACCGCCTGTTGCTCGCTACCATGTCCCGACGTTTCGCTCGACGTGCTGGGCGCTTCTTAACGCAACAACAAACAATCGTACAGAAATGCTAAAATACGACTACAAGGTTATGGTAAACTGATGTGGCGTTAATCGTCCAAGCGTGCTCCGTGTTCCCTCTGCAGTACCCACGTGTCCCATGCTTTTCACCTGACAAGCATTCGTCAGCAGACGAACCACCACCTCATGCGGCTACCGTCCAGGTGTTGTGGCTGTGGACCAGATCCTGATGGGGATTTTTAATCGGCAGACAAGACTGGAAGGTCTCTAGTGAGGTCTCCAGATAACAAGACAGCCATGTCGGTCTCTGGTCAGGGCTTCAAACAACAGCTATGTAGGTCCCTGGTGAGGTCTACAGACAATAGCTATGCCAGGTAAGTCCCTGGTGAGGTCTACAGACAATAGGCAGTCAGGGCGGGCTGCTCTGCGACATCGGGGCGATTGTTGCGGTCAACTTCCCGAGTTCCAAACGCAACTTCGTCTCACCCGCAAGACACATCAGGGCACCGAAAATAAAACAAAAACCCAGACCGACAGAGCCATTCCGCGACGGTGCTCGGAGCTTACCCGTGTCATCATCAATTTTCAGAACGGGGGCTGTGGCGGGCGTCCAGATCCGTGACCACGCCGTGATTCACGCCACAAGCGCCGTCCTCACCACGCCACTGTGCGTGACCAACTCAATCAAATAAAACTAAAACCCTGTCCAGCGCCTGCCCACCACGCAGCTGTTTCTCGAGCATCTGTGCTCTCTCTCTCTCTCTCTCCGTGCCAACACAACTCCCAACAGCCGCTCCCCTCAAACACGTCCCACACCTCCACCCCCCGCCCAGGTGGCCCTCGATCGATCTTCTTCGTCTTAACCTGGCGGGTGCACGGTGCACCCCCTGGGGGTGCGAAATGCCCTTTCTGGGGGGGGTAACGAGACACGGGACATATTTTTTTTTTAGAAGGCAAATCATCGAAAGCACAAATTAAGTACAGGCAACGCAAGTACAACCACTACTTTGTTTCATCAAACCGTGTTTATTAACATTGTATTATTTTAAAGCTTGAGAACCAAAGGGTGGTGAGGAGGTGGGCAAGGCTGCAGTAAAAGTTAAGAACCACTGCCCTAGAGGCTTGGAGTGCCTTGTCTGATCCAGAGCCGTATTGTTTAAACACGCTCACGTTCCATCACCATCATCATCTATCCACTGCTGGACGCAGGGCTGCTCGGCACCGTCTCCATCCCTCGCGGTTCTGCGATGGCTACAGCAGGTCGTTGTCGGCTGCTGCGGGGATACGCGGGGGGCAACAGGGGAGCCAGTGCAGAAACAAATCCATTGCCGTCAATGCTGCCCGCCTTCACAAATATCCACACTGACCTGCGCGGTGAAGTATGTACCAACAACCCACGCGGCATCAACTGAACTATTTTATTTTGTATTTTACCAGGTAAGGCCCCACTGGGCTACGTAGCTGGCTGTCACAAATGATCGCCCAACGAAGCGGGCTCGTGGTGTGGAAATTTACAGCAGGCGAAAAAATACTCGACTCAACGCATGATGTCGAGTCTAAACCGGAGGACCCGGAGAAAAATTCACGCGACAACGGGGAAATGGAACGTGCAGACTCCAAATATACAGCAGCAGGCGTCAGGATCGGGATCGAACCCACGACCTCCTGTATACCAGGCGAGGTAGTTAACATCTCTCTACCGTGGCATGGGGAGGGCCCTTTCATCCAGCAGTGGACTGAAAGCACGTCTGTACATGCACCACGACGCCACTGTTGACGCCTCTCATCGAACGTGACGCTGCTCTGAGCTGCCCCCCCCCCCGCTGCCACCTTCAATGTCTGCGCACTTAGAGAGAGAAAAATAAGTGACAGAAGCATCTCAATCACCCGACTCGGCGTCAGTGAAATCACTCGGCTTTATTCGAGGCTCTGGCTGTTCAAAAAAATAATAAAGCCTCGGCTCGTTCACATCTTCGAAACCAATAAACGCATCAACAAAAAACGAAATATAACAACAAAAAAGAAAAGCGAGCCAGAAACAAAAAAACGAGGGCTCGCAATCGTTGCTACGACAGTCCCCACGCGGTCTCCCGTCAAGGTCGGTGTCGGCGAGGAATGGATCGGTTCCACTCCCCGTTGCCTGCCCAATCTACAGCTGCTGAACAGCAAGCGGACCGCACGGCATTCGCCAGGGTGTATAAAGAACGGCTGCGGTGTATTCTTGGAAGCGTTCTTTTTTTGTATCTTAAATGTACATTCAGCACCATGCGTTGAATAGTCGGAAGGTTTTTGTGATAATGAAAATTTGAAAGTAATTTTCAGCTCTCCCGATGCGGTTTTAGGGTGTACCGCGTGTTGTTCAGTACGATGTCAGACGTTTCGCCCCATTTGCCGGGAGCTTCACAGCAATTCGAATTTGCAAGGCAAAATGTAATCCTTAGATTGCGCGCTTCTGAATTCAGTACCCAAATGATTCAATTAATACGCTTCAACTTCCTTTTACCGACTCAGCCTGCAAAACAGCCATGGGCTGAATAGAACTTAATCAACACGGTCGACTGCGTCCGGTGCGCAAGAAGTTCAACATACATGAGAATGAAACTGATTTCACTTTCTCAACTATTGATTTCTATTTAAAAAATTGTATTTTACCAGATGAGGCCCACTGAGCTATATAGATATCTTTCAGAAGCGACCCAGCCACAAAAGATAGCTCAACAGAGTGGCTTATCATGTGTACATTGAGAGCAGCCAAATACTGTAAAACACGTGATGTCGATGTGAAATGTGGAGGGAAAACCCGGAAGACCCGGAGAAAAATCTACACGAACACTCCAAATAAACAGCAGGCGTCAGGGTCAGGATCGAACCCAAGACCTCCTGCATACCAGGCGAGGTAGTTAACACCTCGTCAAGGTAAGCTGCCAGGCAGGCGCAGTGGAAAGTCGGGACATCGACCGGAAAACGCAGCGGGGAGAGATGGTCAGTAGCTCGCTCACAAAAAATTCATGAGGTGGCGTTTTTGTCCACTCGAGGTCCGGGGGAACGGGAGGCCGCGAGGGGTGGTCGTGTCATGTTCACGTTCACCTGCCGGGTTATTTACACACGGGGTGTCATCGTCGTCATCTGCACGAATACATCGACTCAATAGTAAAAAAAAAATCACACCCCCACACGTATACACACACAATGACGGGAGTGATGCAAATGAACACAGAAGACGAAAAAAAACCCTCCACACACATCGTTCACCCCCCTCGTTCAGGGTAACTGCCGAGTCAACATCCAGATTAACCCTCTCGTGCACCGCTACGACTTGCCGAACGTTATCGTATCAGCGATGCGATTGAACGCAACGTCACGGAAAACCGGTACAATGACGCCGCTGTCGTCACCTCGGGCTTTCTGAAAGAACAAAGTAAAATAAAAATTAAACTCTAAACGGTCCCCGCCCCAATATTTCCCCACGCCAGTCAGCGTGGTGAGATCTGCTTGTTGTTGTTGTTGTTCTTTAGTTTTGTTGTCCCCCCCCGCACCTCCGATTAGCGCGGTTAACTACGTCCGGCACAAAAGAAGCTCAATATACATACAAGCAGGATTTTAACTTGTAACACTAATTGCAAGTCCTTTATCAATCCACCAATCAACCTCGCAGCGGATTTCGGATAACCGTCGAACAAAGACGGTCACCGCATCGCTTGGCACTTTCAGGTGCGCTTCTGCGGCCGTCTGAAACGTTTTTCCTTCCGATATTATGAAGCCACTGGGAGCCAGGCACTTTTAAATCATCATCATCTAGATTGAAAACTAATTTCTTGAAAACTTTTTAGTTTGTTGTCCTTCCCCCGCACCTTCGATTAGCCACGGCTGGCTTCGTACTGCGCACACGCCTCAAATATTTTTGGTGCAAGTCCCCTCTGAGGACATCATCTTACTCCGTGTTTGCCGCCTAGTGGTGGCCAAGGCGGCTACCACGGCAGAAGCTCTGGGTGAAGCGGAGCTTGCTGGTATTCAAAGGTGGCCGATGGATGGAGTCCACTGCCGAGACAATGACCAGATTTTTTGTGAATGATTAAACACTTTCAACAGATCTGACGGAAGGGGTTGTGGGGGGGCGCAATCCTGACTAAAATTCACAATACACCCGATAAAAATTAGCTTGGGTTTTCACATTTTTGTTATTTCCCACCTCCATTGTATCCCGAATCGCGCTCTCAAATACATATCCATGAGACGGTGTCCGTTCGGAACCCTCACAGAGCAGTGCAAACCCCCGTGTGAGTTAACGGCCCGCAGAAGCAGACATCACAGAGCTACCTCCGAGACCCCTTCGATATTCGAGTGACCTCTAGTCCACACCGTACAAGGCAGCGGTTTTATGTTATCATCTTAACGATCCATGCACGAGAGGGTGAACAATCTGGATGCAAGCGCTGACACGGGGCAGACAAAGCACAATTAACGGCAGCGTGAAATCGGCACGTAACACCGTAACGATCGATCCAAACCCGAGCGAATCTTTTCGTGGAAACGAGGACAAGCGATGTGCTTTTAAGAGATTGGGATATCAACGCTGCTTTGACTGGCTCAAACAAAAAATTTTATTCACCTCACTCAACAATCCAGCAGCCGACCAAGTTATAAAGGCATCATGTCTGATCAGGCTGAAGCTGGGTGGCAAAAAAACGAAACCGAACGGATCAGAGTTCAGCAGGTCCCAACGGAGATTTCTGCCACGGTTATCTTCTTACAATGGTTGTATTATTTTATCCAAGTAACGCAAACGGAGTGGGGGGGGGGGGTGGTAATTAATCGTTCAAACCCGTGCCAACTTTTTGGCGGATTTGAACATATTAACGACTTTAAAAAAATATAAATTAAATTGAGGGTAAACAAGACGAAGCATAAAACAAATCATCGTAAGTAAACCACATCACCCACTCACGTCACAGTACAAACACTCAAAAGCTGTCAGCAAAAACTCGGTTTCGCCCAAGATGACCAAGCAAACGACAGCCGACGGACCCAGGAAACAAAAAAACATTCGGCAATCGCACCACAAAGCACACATCTATGGCTGTTCACGATGCTGGAAGAAGCTATAGATTATGCTTTTATCCCATGACACACAACTTTAAATAAACCCCAGGTATTTGAAAATGTATGGCCGAATTTCAGTGTGTACCATACGTGCTTTGCCAGAAATAACCGCCATCCTCGCCCCCAATTTGGTGGCGCCTCCGGCTAGGAGTTCAAATCTAGGTCAGGGGTCACCCGAGCCCATCATGCCTCCCTGGGGTCTGTAAAATTAGTACCACTTAACGTCAAACGTATGTCTTACAGAAAGGCCGATGCTCGCCACAGGAATGTGGAATTACCATCACTGCCTCAGGGCCACCCTTAGACTGCCACCCAAAACGTATTTGAATTTGGGGACGCAGTGACTTTTGACGCTTCCCATGTCGTCGTCGTGGCAAGGTTAACTATGAAATTCCTTCATTTTAATCTTTGCAATACCAACATTACACCTGTGGCAGACACTGGCTCCAAAACATTAGGCATTTTATACAAAACCCACGCATAGCCTGGTAAAGCGAAAAAAAAAAAGAACAAAAAAATAAACGTGGCAGTTACGGCTCCCGATGACAATCGAACCCCGGAGACAGCCCTGCATTGTACCACACCGAGCGGAGGGAAGCATTGCACGGCTCGCACGTGCGCGAGTCGAACCCAGCCACAAATGCTGCGGGGCCTCAGAACGTTTGCCTACGGCAGAGGTCGCAACCGGGTACCCGATACCCGTACCCGATACCCGGCTACCCGTACCCAGTCGGGTACGGGTAGGCCGTGAGTCACTGGTGAGTAGCCGTTTGTCACTCATTGCGGGTAGGGTACGGGTAGGGAACGGGTACCCGTACCCGGCCGGGTACGGGTACCCATTTGCGACCCTGGTGCGGCCGGGTACGGGTAAGGAATCAAAACCCGTTTGCGACCTCTGGCCTACGGGCACAGGTAGGGAGGCCGGCAGGGGGGGGGTATACTTGCCGAGTCTCAAACAAGCCCTTTCTTAGCTTACGTCTTTCACGACGGGTACAACACTCGCGCGCGTCGGTGTTTTACACAAGTACGGCAGTTCTCAACGCTTTATTGCATTATTTTTCAATTTAACCCCCTCCTGAACGGTTCAGAGTTCGTGCCCGCTGGAATTTCAGTTTTATCGGGCTCTGCAATGCTTTGTCCGCCATAGGTGGGGGGGAGGCACCCGTGTCTCATTTGTCCCGCTCGGTCACGCGCAGACACGGGAGGGGGTCGTTAACAATTGCACGTCTAAAAAAATGATCAACGCCGCATTGAAATGACATTTACAGGGTTACATTGCGATCGCGTTGCTCTTTCACGTGTTGCACAATTGCATTCGAGCCACCAGGTCTCTTAGTGCAAGAACCAGCCGTTGGCCCGAGCGCTCGCAAATGCTTTCCACCGCGGAAAGGGCGGGAGGCAACGGCGGCTTGGCAACTCCGACGCTCGCGGTCCAAACCCGGCACCTCGTCTCTCGCTCTCAGTTTTGAGCTTTGGGGCGACGGCGTTTAGCCCGGATGCCGCGGTCTGATCTTGTTTTGAGTAGGGGCAGAGGTAAAGAATGAAACGGAGCGGCGGGGGGGGGGTCAGCGAGGAGAGAGAGGGCGGCAAGCCTAGAGGTTGCTGTACAGAGTCAAAAGATAACAAGGCGGGACGGAAATTTACGCGGGAGACTGGGCAACGCATTGCAATCCTCGGATTTCAGAGCCCGCTATCTGCAGCGCCCTCCATTCACTTACAAAGTGAAATCGTGAAGGTACGCGATTTGCTGAGCGTGTGTTCGCGGCAGAGCCAGAGAGCAGCTCTATCGCTTGCAGAAAGCGACGTCCTCACACCACCGCTAGGTAGGGGTCAAGTTGCAATTCCTAATAAAAATGCAATAGCTGTGAAGTGGCCACTACAGCATTGATGCAATGTTTGTGCTGCACAAACGCTTCAACTGTGAAGTTAGGAAGAGCGACATTGAAGTATAAACAAGCCTTGGATAAAGCGGAGAGTTTGAGGACCCATACAGTACTTCACACGTTAGCGTGTTCACAAATTATTTTAACCTGTCGAGTTACTTGCTACACGACACGAACAAGCGCTTTGCGCGCATCCAGATGTTGGTAGCTCGTGCCCGCCTCCAAGCAGGTCGAGTTAACTCAGCGCAGGTGGTACACGCACGCAGCCCTGGTCAATCCACTGCTGGATGAGGGGCTTTCCACCCCCAGCGTGAAGCACTTCGCTGCGCTGGTCGGTGGGGGAGGTCGGTGAAGGCGGAGGGGGGTACAGAGACGTGGGGAGCACAGGAAGTAAAGCAGCAATGGTTGTTGCTCGCACCGCCCTCTCCGCCGTGGTAGAGCGCATGTGGGGGCCCATAGCTCCATAAAAAAAGCCACAGGAACTAAAGGACAAAATAACATTTAATATAAAACCACATTCGTATCTAAAATCAACTACATGTTATTTTCACACACAAACTCCCTTTCAATGACATTTCTGACAGCCCGTGGAAGTACTATGCTGTACAGCGTACACCGATATAACCACACTAGGCGTGGTTTTGATTAGATGTGCGAATAAGGGGTTGGCGGATCGCGAGCATGCGTGCGCGAGACGTCCACATACTGGGCCGACGAGGTGCTGCCTGTACAGCAAGTAGGTCTGATGGTCCGGCCGGCAAAATTCGAAGTGTTTCGTTTGCCTATAGCATTACTGGATTATTATCTGGGCGCAATCACTCTTACACGCCAAATTAAAACTCTGATGAAAATCCAAGGGGAGAAACGTCTAATTATTTTCCAGAATCATATTGGCGTGTGCGTGCGTGAGTTTAGTTTGTTGTCCTTCCCCCGCACCTCCGATTAGCAGTTGGCCACGTACGGTGCAAAAGAAGTTCAACATCCGTACAAGAGATGCCAAGTTATGTATAAATCCGCAAACAGGCGTGTTAAAGGATGTGTTGGAGAGATGTTGTCAATGAAGGATTCGGAGTTCTGCTGGGTGAAAGTCAGCGGACGTGGTGCTGGCCAAATTATCAACCATTTAAAACACTAACCCAATGCAAAATAGCAATTAGGTTGATCTGCTAACCGTACATTTCGTAACTTGATTTAGGTTTCCGCCTGTGAAAGCAAGGCAGAACGGGTTCGTTTTAATTTTTTTTTACCTTCCGACGGTCAGGCGGTCAATCATCTGACGGGGAATCGAATTCCACAGCAGGGTGGGGGAGCCCCTGCAAGCGATGGGATGGACCCCAGATGTTCGTCGTCGCACCCTGGGGATGTTTGGCAATCCCTCATCGGCGGATTCAAACAGTCGCGTGTTGGGCAGTCGGGAGAAAGAATTATCTCTCTCCGGGCACAGAGCTTCCTCCCACGTTAAAACAAAACTTAACATGTAGGCGTGTAACGAATCGTGGCTAAAAATCAATTATCATGCTCGGACGCACGCCCCTGAACCGATTATGTACAATCTATACAATTTGCCCACGTGGATATCAGCTAGCAGAGGACCAGCAAAAGCCAGGACAAGGCTGGCAATAACCGAAACGGTATAAGACAGCGAGAAAACAATCCTTGAACCCGAATCGTGACCGCCCCACCCCCCGCCACGTTATATATCGCCACGACCAAGATCGCCAACATGCTGAGTATGCTCCGAATCGTTACGTGCCCATGAATAAGGGAATTGGTCAAACATGACTATTAAGGACTTCTCTCCCGATACACCTCTCTTTTCCACTGGCCCCCAGGATGACGGGTGCTTTTCCACTGGCTATTTGCCAAACAGAGCCATGAAACCAAAGCATGGAACTCAATTAAATCTGTATCGGTGGGTTGAGGACACAGAGGAGACCATTTTCATTGTACGTTGCAGAAGTGGGCGCACCTGCGGGAGGTGACACGGGCGACTGTCAGCAGTGCGGCTCTGGTCCTGGCAGTGGAAAAAAAACCAGGAGCACGGCCCTGGCACAGTTCGGTCGTGCGGTGGTGGAAAAAAAAAAAAGAGGGATAGAAGAGACCCAGGCGGGGCTGTCCTGTTACCGAGGGCTTATCACGGACCCTCTGCAGCTGTGCGGTGGTCAAATGCGGCAAGAGGAGTTGGGGAAATTAAAGGAGCAAGGACTGGTTGCGGTGCTACGTGCGGTGGTGACGAGGCGCGTGTGCGTGCATGTGTACGTGCGAGCGCAGTAGTGGCTGTGCTGTCGGGCAGTGGGCAGGGCTGCCCATAGTTATCTTGTGTGTGATCGTATCTCTCCCTCCTCCTCCTCCTCGCCAGCGATATCAGTCCAGGTCCTTGCGGCCGCTGGCGCTGCGGTGGGACATGGAGCGGCTGTGATGACAAAGCGGTGGAGGGTGAGGGGTAGCGACAGACAGCGTGCTTCACGATTACTTCCAAACATCGCATGCTTCATGAAGACCATTTTATTATTGTTAAGCTCGTCTACCCAGGAAGTCTACACAGAAACACCTTACCGAGTCTCAAGACTTTAAGCAGGGTCCTGCCAGGTTTTAGCAGTAGGGGTCGATGTTGCTGTGTGTGATCCCAATTGAGTGCTTTAAGGTAATATTTGGCATTGGGATGTTTGGTCAATAACAGATGCATTGTGTTTTTTTTTTACTACGGGAGGAAACCCATGCACACAACAGTGGGAGAATATACAAACTCCACACAGAAAGGGGCCCGGGTCGGGAATCGAACCCAGGCACCTTCTTGCTGAGGCACAAGGGTTATCAATGCCACCCTGCCACCCATGAAGCCGGCTGCACAAACAAAAGCCATGTGCCACAGCACCGGGCTGGCAATTTTGAACCCCTGGGATTCAATCCGAGTTCAAACTTTGGTCATTCATGCCAAAAATAAGACAAAAAGAACCGATTTCTTGAATAAAATATTGTATACCAGGCGAGATGTTAAGTACCTCGCCTGGTATACAGGAGGTCGTGGGTTCAATCCTGACCCTGACGCCTGTTGTGTTATTTGGAGTTTGCATGTTCTCTCCGTTGTCGCGTGGATTTTTCTACGGGTCCTCCGGTTTTTTCCCTCCACATTTATAAACATGTGTTAAAGAGTATTTGACTGCTATACATTTCCACAAAAGCCACTACGTTGAGCTATCATTTGTGATAACTAGGTCGCTTCTGAAATAGATCTGTATGATTAGTTGCCCCTTGCCTGGTAAAATAAAAGATTGTCTAGTTTTTAGTTTAGTTTATATTGGTTAGTGATCAGGAAAATAATCCCGTACCCAACACGCGACATCCAGTAAACCTCTCGCTGTGCCGATGTCGACCAAGTCACGTACCACCTACTGTCCTGGCCTACGAGCGAACTAGAATACAGCGAGTAAAAAACGAAGCCAAATCAATCCATGGTCTGACCACAATTATTAGGTATCCCTCTTGCCGTGTCTATTTGTGGTGTCCTTGTACAGCAGCTTCGATTAGCACAGTTGGCTGCGTACGGTGCGAAAGAAGTTCAACAGTACGTACAGTCACGTGCATTCCCCAACTTCCCAGTCGACCGTGTAAACTCGCTCACCCGCTGACCCCCCCCCCCCCCTTCTGGCCATCAGTGACAAAGAGCTTCACAGCTCATGGGATCCCCTCCGAGATTAAAAAAAAAAAATCTCGATTATAACCAGCGATCCGGAATCCGTTGTGGCGGGAGACTAAGCCAGCCCGACCTCTCTCACCACCACCCCCCCCCCGAGCGGCCGACCTGGAGCGTGGGGCGGGAGAGGGGGAGCGCGAACGTCGCCGCAGGGACCCCGAGCGCGAGCGGCGAGGGGAGGCAGAGCGCGAGCGGCGCCGGGGGGAGTACGAGCGCGAGCGCCTCCGCTCCGAGCCGGACCTGCGCCACCGCCGGCACCAGACGTGGTGGGAGGGAAGGGTTCATTATAACGAGGTCGGACGGGAGCGGGGTGAGGTCCGAGAGGTGGGTGAGGTGTAAGGGAAGGGGGTATGAGCGGTGAGGGTTGGGGGAGTGAGATCTGAATCGGTTCTGGGCCTCCCTGAGGCTGCCTCAAATGAGTATCTGGCGCGGTGTGTAGTAAACATCACCACTAGGAAAACAAAGGTGGCCAGGCGTGGTGCTGGCCACCCATCCCCTCGTGTGTCGTTCTGGCCTTCATAGGTGCTCGCTAACAGAACCTGCCCGCAGCAGTCTGATAAGGCTATACGGGGGATCTTTGTCTTTATTTGGTTTAAGAGAAGGGGTGAGAGTGGTGAGGGTTAGGGGATGAGGTGTAAGGGAAGCGGTAAGACTGGTGAAGGTTCAGGGATAAGGTGTAAGAGAAGGGATGAGAGTGGTGTGGGTTAGGGGATGAGGTGTAAGAGAAGGGGTGAGAGTGGTAAGGGTTAGGGGATGAGGTGTAAGGGAAGCGGTAAGACTGAAGGTTAGGGGATAAGGTGTAAGAGAAGGGTTGAGAGTGGTGAGGGTTCGGGGTGTGAAGGTCTGAGAGGAGTGGTGTGAGATGACGTGAAGTCTGCGGTGAGGTGGGCGAGGTGTGAAAGGTGGCGTCGTTCTCACCTGCTTCGCCTCCGCTCGTACGAGCGCGAGCGAGACCTGTGGACAGCAGGAAAGTAACATCCAGTTTACAGCTCGTCGCTGACACACCTCACCCGACAGCAGTGTTCTTTACTCTTTGTTTCTTTCGGTAAAGTCACGTAGGTGAAAATAAAGAAAATAGAAATAACTAAATTAAATCACGACGTTTCGTAAGCAACACAAGCTTCCGTCATCAGGTGGGACAACCACAGCAAAAAACAAAATTAATGTAGTGGGCACGACAGTAAAAAAGAACTGCAAAAAACATAATTACTGTAGTGCCCACTACAGTAATTTAGTTTTTTTGCTGTGGTTGTCCCACCTGATGACGGAAGCTTGTGTTGCTTCCAAAACGTCGTGATTTAATTTAGTTATTTCTATTTTATTCTTTATTTAAATGTTTTTTTATTTTCACTAATTTTCTAAGGCGGGTGGGCACTTTTTCCGCTAAGAGATCATCAGTGTGAGGGCCGCCACACATTTGAAACCATTTGGGGGGTTTTACAGCAGCACGACGATGATGGCGGGTGTTTTCACATTTGTCTATTATCAGGGGCCACACAAAAGGCCACCAGGAGACGCCAGTGGCCCGCGGGCCTTGCAATGAAGAACACTGCGCTACAGAAAATACTATCTCACAAATCCCAATTTTTATTTAACTAGGAAATGGTTCTACCAAGCAACCCGGCAGCATTTAACAGGCCACACCCAGCTGACGAGACTCAAGAGATGTGGAAACTGGTCCACAGGTTGCCTGCTTAACGCGGACTGAAAAAAAAACGCATCCAAAAGGCACATCGCCCGACTGACATAGGTGTAATTACACTTTTAGTGATACACAAGTTTAAAATAACATTCCGTATGTGCTACCAGCGTCACATAACGGTTACGAGTAATGCAAAATACACAATGTTAACAACACTACCCTAGAACTATTCACCTCCCGACCCACCGATTTGATGTCTTGTAGGTATCGTCTCCTACGGTCTGTCTCGTTTGTTCCAATAGCCTAAAGGTACATTTGAAAATAATTTAAATACATCCTAATCAATTCTTACACGCACAATTTTATGCACGTATCTTCGGAGTAAAGATCTATTTCATTCAATGGATCACGACAGGAGTTGTATTAGGCCCATTGAGCCAACTTGCCACCCCTACAGACTTAATGCTGGATAAAGTCCACACCCATAATGAACATAACTGTATCCCAAATGTTGATGTTCATTGTTTAAACAAAATCGATCCCGACTCTAATGTCAAAATATCAAGAGCAATGGTGAAAGTTTCGATTTAAAGCTTTCGTGACTCCAGGGATTCATCTTCTTGGTTCTTTCGGTAAAGTCACGTAGAAGGGAAATAATAAAATAATAAAAATAAAACATAATAAAATACAATTCTCACGACGTTTCGGCCACAACGCAAGCAGCCGTCCTCAGGTGAAGAACAGGGCTGTCGGAAAGACTTCGGACGCTGTCTTTCCGACAGCTCTGTTCTTCACCTGAGGACGGCTGCTTGCGTTGTGGCCGAAACGTCGTGAGAATTTTATTTCATTATGTTTAATTTGTATTATTTTATTATTTCCCTTCTACGTGACTTTACCGAAAGAACCAAGAAAATGGTGAAAGTGCTTGGATACTTTTAAAAACCCGCATAATATTAGCATGGTGAGCTTTTTCGGTCAAGATTTCCCCCTAAGTCACCGCTTATCACCAATATCATAGGTACCCGATTCCATGCGGTGATAATGAACTCTCAAAACGCCTTACGATGAAAAACTGCTTGAGTGAGTGCTGCGATTGATGGACTGAGTCACAGATGAATAAATGACATTTCCCATAACATACACCGCAACTACACGCGGCATACGTTCACTAGCGAGCGGCAACGTGGCGTGCAGTCTACCTAACTAGACCCCACAGGGGTGGGGGAACCGACAACTTCACCTCACACCTGAGGCCCTACCACTTCAAAACGGCTCACAAACGGTAATTCTCAGTTACTTAAACTCGCTCACGGTCCCGGCGCCCTCCCTAATGGCTCCTGTCCCTCTGCCGACCCCCTTTGTCTTCCAAATGTAATGACGCCCAATTGATTTTCAGTCCCCCAGCATTCTGTTGCACCACTCCAGCTATGACCAGACCTATCCCAACCCCTCCTTATCAATCTCTCTTGTTTTAACTGTAGAAAAACTACACCGCCATTTACAATAGCCCAATTAGAAATTTCAAATCGTAATCGTGCTATGTGCAATTTTATAATTGCTGTAAAGTGCCTCGCTAAAAGCGCTGGATAAATCTCGATAAGATACAAATTTAAGCCGCACTAATTTCGCACATGTGTGTTCAATAGTACAAAGTCAATTCTTTCACTGTATGGGTCTCTCAGCCAGTGGGGACCCCTTGCAAAGGGCACCTCTCCCACCCGAGTCGCGTGTGGGCCCAGGGAGCTTTCGTACCTGCGCGGGGACCGGCTGCGAGAGCGGGAGTAGCGCCGTCCTCGGGAGTGGGAGCGCGAGCGAGTTCGCGAGCGGGAGCGGGAACGGGAGCGCGAGCGCGAGCGGGAGCGCGAATGGCTCCTGCGCGCCGTCGCACACGCGGGGGGAGGACTCCGGTTAGAGCGTGAGCCACGATAACTCGCAACATCAACACACGAGCAGCAGCAACGACAGTGGCGGCAGCGGCGGCGGCAGCAGCAGCAGCCCTCGCTTTGCCCGGCCGCCAGGGCCTCTCGCGCCAGCAAATCGCCAACGGTCGCCTGCCTCGCTGAGAAATCCATTCACCGCCGCCCCCCCCACCTCTCTCATAATGGGTAAAGAGGAACTACCCAGCCAGGTGGCGCTCTGGTAGAGCTGCTTGACTCTCTTGTCGAGGTCAGGTCGCGAGATCATTATTGGTTTGACTGTCGTGCACTAAACGTTCCCCCCAGTGGCAGGGCAGGTGGGAAAGTACTGCACCCCTACTGTGTGGACAAGAGCTCACTTGAAGGCACCTCAGAGGTAGCTCTGTAACATCCGCTTCTGTGTGCCATTCTCTCACATGGGGGATTGCGCTGCTCTGTGAGCGGTTATCACCCGATCACGCTTCTGGGGTTGATACGACCCACTTTTTGATAGCATTCTGTCAGAAATATGGAGTTTCCACCACTGATGGAGATTCGTCGCTATCTAAAGCTACTGTTTGGCAAGGCAGGCACTTTGTGTGTGACTTTGACCGTATAATTTGTTCACATGGCTTAACAGGCATTGCCAACTCTACTCAAGTTCATTCAGGGTAGATGCCTGAATTCTAGGCCAGGATATCAGAGGTGCCAGCTCAGTGGCTCTGGCACGACCATTATGAGCCTCCTAAGCTTTACCCTGGCACTACTGAAACAATAATCGAACAGGGCGACGGCAAGAGGGTTCCCGCAATGCGTTATCCACTCCAATCTCTCCAAATGTTTACAATCTCAATGGTCAATAGTGGAGAATAACAGCCAATTTGAAAGCTAATTAAAATAATTAATTCTTCAACGTATGTGTGTGTATATATACAGGTAAAGCTCTAAATCAGAAATGACAAGCCTCATCAGACAGAGGAATAGGCAGGACAATAACTTTAAACGGAAAAAAAGTCGCTCCAATTGCACGTCTCTTTATCACGTACCCAGAAATGCACAACACTTTAAGAATGTAAAAAATTGTCTGGCGGTCTTGCAAGGGATGCTGCAGCAGCTGCCTCCAAAAGCATGGCAATTACAGCATTGGTTAAATTTAGCCTGCAGGGCTGTGCAGGAGAAATTGTGTGTGTGTGTGTGCATGCAAGCGACAGAGGCAGCTATGTGAAGAATTAGTATTACTCGGTACTTATGCATTTAACAAAAATTGCAGATGTGTCTGTTTGTGTGTGATTTTAAATAACGCAGCATATAGAGCTACGATGCCAGAGGTGTAACTGTGAATTGCGTGCATGCGCAAGTCTATGTGCAGCACAACCATTTTTGGTATGTATACTTTTTCTTTTAAACAGAAGAAATATTACAGCAAAAAAGATAAGTTATTTGTAAATGTTATTAAGTAGAGCAACCTTTTTCGAACAGCACACCAGGCGACGGTCACTGCAGCGAGTCTAGAAGGTCTAGTGGGTCGGGGCTTAATGGACGGTCCAACGTTTCTAGGCGTCTTCAATCGAGCGATGGGACGGCCTTCGATTTCTCGATTTTGTGCCGGGCGCGGGGTTCTCTAGGAGGCCCAGTCGCCGAGTCTCACCCCCCTCAACCGCCACGCGCTCACACCGAGCGCCAACTCGCTCTCGGACCACAGGCTTGACCGCCCGCCGCAGCTTTAGATTAGACTTTATTCGGGAAGGATCACCCGTCACGTCTTGTCAATCGGGCAGGTCACATCAGCGGCCTCATCATCCCCACCACCACCACCATCATCATCCTCATCATCTCTTTGGGCTCGTGCAATCGATCGCTTTGTCTCGCTCGCTCGCTGCTTGGTCTGACAGGCCCGATTCGCCTAGACGTCGTTTAATCGTGACGATCACACGCGACGCACTCAACCTGGAAGTTTGGACCAGCAGCATAATTAACATTGACAGCACGGTTCAAAACATGGCACTCAAAAGAAATGCAGTTAGCGTCATGATAAACACTCATTTGTTTGTCACTAGAGTTAAGCCCTAGCAATGATACTGTTTAAGTGGTGTCACTCTACAATTTTTAAACATTAATTTTCTTCAAAAGTTTACATTAATGGATATTCACATCAGCATCAAATGTGGGGTTAAAAGGAAACATTTTAAATATATATAATTTACCAACAAACTAAAACGTCATACTCAATGATATATGAATGAAATTCCACTCTCATGATGAAAATGAGGAACCGATTCGAGCCCATAAGCCAAAAGGTACCTGGTGTAGACATTTAAAACGCATTACTGGTTCATCAGCAAATCACATTTAATTCAAAGGTTGAAGATACAAACTGAAAAATTAAGTTGGTCTCATTCAGCACATTAGGGTGGAGTTTCAGTTCCAAATTACATACAATTTGGAAAAAACAGTGGCTCTCAAACTCCAGTTGACAGACCATAATACTCCAGTCCAGATTTCCAAGGCTATCTTTATTCGCCGTGTGAACAGATACATTGACTGGCACATGTTTGTAGCAGAAACCAATTGACTGGCAGACCTATTTGTGGTCCACAGATTAGGAGTTGAAACTCACTGGCATACAAAATCAATACATATGAAAAGACAGAAATGTAACACATGTTTAAGCAGCACCAAGAAACATAACCACTCAATCTTTAGAATTTTTTGAAATCTGCAGAAACCCAAGCTTCATTTACAAAATGTAAAAATGTAACCGACAACTGTTATGCATGAAATTATTTGCCACTCACGCACTGTGGCGATGGAGTACATCGTTACAATCTGCGTGTAATAATTTTAGTTGTAACGTGTAACTCGTGCATTGTCTTGTTCTTTCCAGCTGGATTGTCCCAAATAGAAATAAAATTTGCACAAATTGGAATTAATCAATTATTAGGCAGACAATTCCACCTGTGAAGTGAACGTAAGAATCGTTCTTAATCAACAAATCGTTAAGACGCGCAATAATTGCGCGCCAGAGGCTCCGAAGCGTCGCCGCCTTTACAGCGTCATTTTAAATCATAAACAAAAGTGGCAACTTGTGTGTCTGCAGATCTTACTCATTAATTACCAATTCATACCCACCCACAAAACTGATCAATATCCTTGCAAACTGCAGTAGCACAACATGACTGTGATGTCACAAACCTGGTGAACACTTGGAGCTGTTAAATTTAATTTAGTTTTCATGGCGTAGATGGACAATGGCTGAACAAAAACGATTGTGACCTTTACTAACCCACACTGATCAGCGTGTGAATAAGTATGGTCAGACACACACCACATGACCGATAAGAGCATGGCGAGGCGTCCATCCAGCAGTGGATTATAGAGAGGGCTGTTAGTTTTATAAACTGTACGCAACGGGCTATCACATTGGAACACGCGCTGTGATTCCTTCATTGCTAGAATTGAACTGGAATCGATTACACAATCTAGTAAAGGACTATCGAAAGAATCAATAATCAGTTAATAGCCTGAGTGGACAATCGATTACATGACTGTTACAAATGCACCATTCATTGAGGATAAGCCTCACCGAGTCTCAAGACGCTTTCGGGAGGGTACTGGCTCATGATATTTTGCCTCTTATCGAGGAATTTTGAGTGCGAATGGAGACCGGATTTCTCACAAAAAAACCTTCACATACGAGGGAAACAGATAGGTCGCCAAACCTACTTGTGAATACTGACCCTGCCCTCATCCCCCCCACAACGCCCGTGGCTCTGTCTGGCACACAACATCTCAGCATGATAAAAAAAAAACTTGTGCCGCCCTCGATGGCTGGATGCTAAGAAGCTCCATTAGTTCACCAAGTTCACATCACTGCGATGCTGCGCGTGCAACCAACTTTGCCCAAACGGCACCTGCAGACTTAAAGAGTACGCCAATGGGCAGAGGAGGAAGAGGCGGGAGAAACAATCTCGTGCAAGTGTTTGACTGAAATGTGTCCAAAATCAGTGATGATTCAAGATGTCTGTCCAGCGGATCCCGCTTGAGATTTTTTTTCTTTCCGTGTGTTGGTGTATGGGAGGAACTAGAATATCCAGAGAACAGCTTTTCAGAATTACACTTGCTGTACTCACTCCTGTTCATCCCTTGTTTGCCCGAGCAGGTGGGTTATCTCACTCAGCATCAATGCTCTCATCCCTGCATAATCCACCAACCAGATCTCTAACAATAATTGGAGTGTTGGCCGACACACTGGCACAATAATGGTTTTTACAGAATGAATTTAGATTCGAGACTAAGTTGTACTTCAAAATCATTGACAGTAGCTGCCACCAGAGGCGACAAATTGAAAAAGAGCTTCTTGGCTCAATGGGCCTTACCCAATAGAAACTGAGCAATTGACTGAACGCTTGCTCCGAATCATCACATCGCCACCTCCTGTATATTTTTCACCCACACACTATCACATGTACAAACACTTGCAAGTGATTGGTTTCATGTTTCCATGCAACCTCGATTAGGACAACCCCACAGAAATCTCAATTAAGGGGGTGCCTGGTTTTATAGCGTACACTGTGGTATTTATAACGGCAGCAAAACCTAACATTGATTTTTCAAACACGTGTGCGCGCACACACACGCTCATTCAAATACACACTCACACACGTGCACGCCCTCGTTCACACACAGACACATGCAGGTGAGTGCTGGTGCTGACAAGACGCTTGAGTGCCCACACGCGGGAGAGAGAGAGCGCCCCACCTGCCGCCTCGCTTGCGCCGCCCGTACAGGTGGCAGTCGTAGGCGTAGTGGCCGCGCTCGCCACACTGGTAGCAGCGGTCCGTCGGGTCAAAGGGGCGGCGCGCCGGCGGGCGGCCAAAGCGCGAGCGCCGGCTCACGCCGTTGGACATCTCCACGCTTACGCGAGACCCACAGAGCAACCTGGAGAGGGGGCCATAAAAGCAATGCCACGTTACTGAAAGTACAAAAGACGTGCAAGGGATCGTGCCAGACCCAAGCAAATTTCACTGAAGATTTTTGCATGTGTTGCTTTTCATACTTTTGATCCAGTTGTGCATTACTTCGCTACCCTTGCACTTGTATTTGCTTTGTCGGTACATTTCCCCAGGTCTTCCTTACAGGACTGGTTGTCAGATATGGGAAATTACACAAAGCAATTTCAGAAAAACTCTTGCTATCCAGGACTTTACCATTTTCAATGCTCCAATAACCGGCATCTGTCATAGACGGCAATAGCAAATCTTCCTTCACGTATCCAAAAAAAAGTCCCAAAAGCCATCCGGCATTTGCCGTGCGCTTCAGGACGTTGCTAAGTGGTGGCACCAGCCGAGTCTCAATTGCAAACAGCACTGACCTGCTTGTGCTGTCGTATAGAACTACTGTATAAACTACTCCTGTATACAGTACACCTGTGCACTGTTCTCCAGACAGATGATGGGCACAGGTGCCTCTCACTCAATGTGCTGAACACAGTTTGAAACCCAACATGTTACGATTCCACAGTAATGGGACACAGAACCTCATGATCAAAAGGCGTTGACAAGGATCATTGGGGGCTTTTGAGACTGTCCAGGTCTCTTGAGTTGCCACACGCTTAACCAGGATAAACTTGACCTCTGACACAGCGATCAAATGCGTATCGCACCGAACTTGCTGGGCAAGAACATTTATTAATGATAAAAGCCCCAAATGATCCTTATGTTAATGCGCTGTAATCATACGGTTCTGTGTCCCATTGCCCCAAGGCCATTGCTGTGGAATTGAACATGTGGTTATTCAAACCGTATTACGCACAATGGATGAGAGCCAATCATGCCCATCACTTGTCCGAGGTCAATAACGCACTGGAGACTTCTCACCGCACCACTTTGCGGGGACTCCCACGGTGATTGTACAATAAGACTGTCCCCCCCCCACCACCAGAGGAATAAAGCATCTCCACCACTGGGCCAGGGCTGGCCAACGGAGACAGGGAGTGCCTTAGATTAGTTAAGCGCAGACGCGCACCATCTTCGAAGGACTATCAGAATCCGATGTTTATTATCTTAGTAAATGACCCATTGAGCCATATAGATTTTTTTCAAGGGTGACTCGGCAGGCAGACAAGACACAGCAGCAAGAGGTAATAAACAAGATATAAAATAAAAAAAATTGAAAGTGAATAAAAAACAAATGATCTTAAGAAACAATTCCGTATAATCGCATTTGTATTGTTTGAAACCTCAATAATTAATGTTTAAAAGAGTTAGAGTGATAGCAGAGTGGTAATCCAAAGAGAAGACAACAGGGTTGGTTTCGTAACTTGGGAGCAGCTACGTGAAATGATTTTTAATGAAGTTGCGTATGAAATCAAGGAATCGTGAACAGACACGTCCGGCAGACTTTTTGGGATTATGTAACGGCACTAATAAATATGATAAAAGTGCAGATCTTTGGGTAATTGCCTTATAAACGCAAAGTGTGCGATACTCGCTTGCCTCTTGCTTGTTGTTGGTCAGGTACAGCTCACGCTCAACGTACGTATGTATTAACTTCTTTCACACCGTACGCTGCCAACTGTGCTAATCAGAGGTGCAGGGGAAGGACAACACACGGCAAATCCAGTAAAAACCAGCAAAGCCACCGGCACAACTCTGATGGGTTTTCTCAGTCTAACAAAGTATTCTTATTATTTCTAAAAGGCTGACTTAAGGTGGGATAATAAGAATTACCAATGTTTTTCTATGTACCCTGAGAGAAACCTTCACTGTCTAAGAGTTTCTATTTTATTTTAAAACACAAAAAATGGTGTGCAAATTCATCTGTTTAAACAGAGATGGCTATACAAACCTGTTGTATAGCCATCAAAAGATAAATGTGGAACAAGGCATGCCATTAACCAACCATAACATTTTACTGCTCAACTCTATCTCCTAGTAACCTATACTCTTGGCAAACAGGCCCCCAATACTTTATGCGTGGACAGCTTGAAAAGTAATCGAGCCCAGCACTCAATTTTCATTCACCATTCACTTTCTCCTCAACGGTTTAACTTGTTTTTTTTTTACGCATTCATCCTGGAAACACTCAGCAATTCGAGTCATGTTTGGCCAATTCAAAATAAAAGTCCGATTAGCATGTATGGCTACGTACGGTGCGAAAGAAGTTCAACATACACACGTACACTATAAACACGACTCTTCCACTGTGACGCACATCTGTCTCCGTATTAAATGTCAAAACGTCAACCGACCCATACAACTGAGGTTGCATGAAGTGTTCATTGACTCGGCTACTGATGCAGGCAGTACTGAGAAGGAAACTGGCACTACACACGTGCAGGATGGACAACAGGATAATTAAAAGGATTTTGTTGTTCAGAATAAAAAATATTTAAAAAAATATATATTTTTTAAAACACGCTTTAAAGAAATGTACTGTCCGAGCTGACCCTCCCCCTGCTCCCTTCCCCCATCGCCCCTCCCCTCCTTCCACATCCCCCGCCCCTCGGCGTGGCTCCCCTCGGCTTGCCGTGACGTAAGGAACCGTGGTGATTTACAGCCAATGTGAGTTGAGCGTCGACAATTAGAGCCGTAAAAAAGATTGTTTAAAATATATATTATTAATTTCTAATGATAAAATATAGTATTGTCATCAGTATGACACACCTATACCAAGTTTGCAGTCGATGGCACTTGGGAAGTGTGTAAAAATTGAGTTACAAGATTTCTTTTTTGAGGAAACAACAGACGAAGTGAGTTCAATAAAAACGTGTAAAAAAAATTAAAGGAACCGGAAAGCAAGGAAGGCCTACCAGAGAATGGCTTGACAGCGACATAGGAGATTGGTGCCAGAAAGATGTGGTATTAATTGAGCATATTGGCACAGCAGACAGAGCGGAAACAAATTATTAATTTCGATTTAAAGCTTTCATGACTGCAGGGATTCATCTTCTTGGTTCTTTCGGTAAAGTCACGTAAAATGAAAATATTAAAAGAATGGAAATAAAATTTAGTATATTATATTATTTTATTATGTTTTATTTTTATTGTTTTATTAATTCCCTTCTACGTGACTTTACCGAAAGAACCAAGAAGACATTATTGTGTAGTGGACACCTACGGGATATCTGCCCATCATGGATCGTGATGATGCTAACGAATATAACTGCTGGGGGTTTTCTGTGCTCACGCTGTGATGACGCTCTCCTGACATATTTTCGGCTAGTACCCCCCCCCCCCCCCCATGAAGTTCGGCACGACGCCAAGACATTTATCTCCACGTGCCGGGCCCTTCTTGAGGAACCGAATTGTATTCAATGACTGAAATATTCGGTTCCTGAAAAATCTCCCACCAACGTGGTGAGAGAAACGTTGGACACGGATGCCAACACAGCACAGCCCGAAAAAGACGTCGAAGGGTTACAATCCGTGGTGTCACAAATGGCAGAAGCAGGACAACACATTATGGCATTCTATTCCAGTCGGGGTTTCTGCATTTTAAGCACCTACATCATAGCTAGAGAATGCAGCCCCCCTGCCTATCAGGGGAAAAAGATCGTCACACTTCAAATGAAAAAATGTCAACAACACCAGCCTCATGTCAGTGTCACTTCAGGCACAAAAGCCAAAGTAAACCAACACGTCTGGTCAACGTGGAAGAGTAGACCAAAGACCCTGTGGAGTTCGCTCTCGCGGAGACCCTTCTGCAAGCAGTGGCGTGAGCAAGCAATTGCAGGTCGCACCAAAGTTAGCCTTTTTTTTCTAGTCCTGCCACGTTGTGGCAGCCCTCTTATGGAGCCCTGTGTATGCGTGTATGATGAACTTCTTCCGCCCTGTACGTAGCCAACCGTGCTAATCGGGAGGTGCGAGTGCAGTGCGTGTGTGGGTTGCCCCAGCGTGCGGTGAGGGCAAGAGCAGTTCGACTCACCTCCCATCCAGTCCCCGCACTGTGTCCTCTGCGTCCCTTGTGTCCTCATATTCTACAAAGGCAACGGCAGGCAGATTAGGGGCCACCCACACGTGACGCAGCGCGCCATAGTATCCAAACGCTTGCTACAATTCTGCCTTAGAAGCCCTGGTTCCTAGATTGCCCATGTACACCTTACACTCGACAACAAGCACGGACACGACACCGCTTTACTCACGGCAGAAAATTTTGTACTCTCCAAAAGGTCAAATGCACGCAATGAAATGTATTTTTTTTATTTACAGACATGTTTAAAAATAATCACTAGTTATTTACAATGTTTTATTATGATCACTATTGACGAGAACATTTAAACACGTTTCATGTTTAATAGTGTGATACGTTAACCGTTGTAGCACCCCCAATGGCAACCACTGCTTGTAAATATAATTGACCCCCAAGTCAGAGTCAAATTATCCTGCGCCGTGAAACTCAAGTGAGGCTGAATTTCCTGTTGAGAGGAAAGTACAGGGTTACTCGTAGAAACGACTCTTCTCATCTGCATGGGGCGGTGACATGGCCAAGCGGTGGCGTTGTTGGCAGCTTGTTGTAGAGGTTGGCCCGTTCAGGCCCCACGACCACCCATGGTAAACGCTGCGGTCACATTATTAAGGTGGCCAACGATGCTCAACGCTATATATTCGGCTTTGCATCTTTCTTCTCTCGATAAAATTCTACCAAATACCAATACTAACAATGCCAGGATTTTACCAAATTGTAATGGAAAATTTTAATATTCGTTGCACCCCTAATTACACATCGTCAGCCGCAGTTTATCCATACTGGATGAAGATAACCCCCACAAAGTTTCCATACCTCGTGAAATTGCGATTTCACAATCCATCTCCTTTCGTTCCTCCCTTCTGATGCCAAATGTAAGACTCATCCTCTCATCGCACCTTATTATGACGAAGTGTACTCTGCCATTTAGAAGCTGGTTAACTGCTTCATACATTTGGTCTACGAATACATCTTCATCGCTTGTAATTTAATATATGAATTACCTTAGCCCGCAGCAAATAGACTTAACGTTAGCTGGGCAATTGTCTAAAGTCCTCTATTCCTTGCAAAAACCCACTTCTCTGAAATCGTCGTCCTATTTCCCGCGAAGACTGAAAATGTTGGCAATATTTAAATGCACGGAGTTCTCAAATTTCTCACTTCAGTCAGAATGTCTCAATTTATGTCTTGCTTCAGCCTCCAGTTAAGACACGGTTCAAACGTGTCAAGTGTTACGCATTAGTGGTCAAAACAAGAATGCTTCCTGTTCGTACGCACATACAGACAAATGTCGCGTTGCATGGCCAGTGACAATTATACACACCTCGAGAGGAAGTTAGTTAAAGCAGTACGCTGTATAAAGAAAGCCCATAAAGCTTGCAGCTGCAAAAAACGAGTCTTACCCTGACGATACGTCTTGACGAATGCTCGAGAACCAAGCGTTTAGAGGTATTCGGCTGCTGCTATAAATGTCCACGTGACAAGCCACATCGTTGAGCTATCATTTGCGGTAGCCGGATCGCAATGTGGAATATATCTCAGTGGGGGCCTTACCTGGTCAAACTAAAATAGTGTAACTGCTTAATATGTACCGGTTGAGACAATGCCACAAAGTATATACATCATACACATTCTTGATTTGAAGCTTTCGTGACTGCAGGAATCCATACTCTTTGGTTCTTTCGGTAAAGTCACGTAGGTAGACAATCAAATATGATGGACGCTTGTGTTGCGCCCGAAACGTCGTGATTTATTTTATACCTACGTGACTTTACCGAAAGAACCAAAGAGTATCATACACATTATACAAAAAATGTGTACATATCGTAACTGAACCAATATTATCAAGTGACATTGACGCCAAATGATACGAATTGCTAATCTCAAGCAGCATTAAGACCACTTGATTAAACGTAGTATTGAGAAATATTACAATTGGTGATGCCGCCGCTGCTGCTGCGTTGGCTACATATGCATAAATATCACCCTCACATTCGCAAACAACACGGTGACCTTACTCTTAGGTTCTATCGGTAAAGTCACGTAGGTAAAAAGAAAAAAATAATAAATGAAAATAACTAGATTAAATCACGTTTCGGTAGCAACGTCGTGATTTAATTTAGTTATTTTCATTTATTTTAATCTTGTTTTACCTACGTGACTTTACCAAAAAAACCCAAGATGAATCCTTGCAGTCACGAAAGCTTCAAATCTAGAATTAACTGTGACCTTAAATGGAAAAATATACAATCGGCGACGCTTCGGGCAATGACCCTTCTGCATGGCACACGTGCAATATTTTGTTTCTTTCAAGGCAGTGTTATTGACGAATGTGTTGAGTTTCTTTGGTTAACACAATTAGTCTTCGTGTGGGGGTGTTGATGTAGCAGCTCACTACTCTCTTTAAGTTGTTACACGGGAGTTGATTGAGTCAGATAATTGCGTCAGGGTTAGCAGCACAATTATAAGCGTGGAAAAGCAGACGGGACCGATTGACTTCAAACACATTTGTGCTTCCCGTTAACAAAAAACTCCACACAAATCACGGAATTCTTCCGATAATTGCCCTTTCAAACCACAAATCGGAATCCACTGCCCTCACCCCCTCAACTTGTATTTAAGGGCTTGTCTCTTGGAATTTTTCCTCACTTGAGACAGTAAATTTAGCTGTGACGGTCCCACCTGATGCGGAGACTTGTGTTGCCTCCGAAACGTCGTGATTTATTATTTTAATTCTATTATTTCAATAATGTTTATTATTTATTTTTACCTACGTGACTTTACGAAAGCTTCAATTCTAGAATTAACGCGTAGTCGACTTCGATTGTCAATGTTGTGGATTTGCTCACCAACACACCGCTGTGTGTTGTACTAGTAACGAATTGGCACGTTCTGTTTACGTAACAAACCTTACTGTGTCGGGTGGTGGCGTGTTTAACGACACATTCATATATTTACGCCATCTAACACCCCCCCAAAACAACCTCTATTATGGATATTGGTCGCGAAAGGCCCCTAGGTGCTGAACCGATTTCGACTCCTCACACATACCTCGACCAAAGCAACGCCGTCAACAATTAACAACTCGGCGTTTTGTCCCCCCACCCACCCCAACATTAATCGTAGAACATTATAAATTAACACTTCCCCGACGCGTTCGTGTTCTGAGGGCCACCTCCAACTTAGGCCGCGGCGCGTAGCCCCCAACGAGCACCATCGCTCTCGGCTAGCGTGGTACGACACGCGGCGATAAAGAGGTGACCGCGCGCGTATCGCCTCTCGGCCATCGCCGTGGCTCGACGAGGTGTGGGGGACGCCTCGTCGTCATTACGCAGCAACAATCAAACATAAAAATGAAACCAAAAGCAGACGCGAGGCGACGGCCCTCACGAACCTCCGCCGTAGCGCGACATGGCGGGAAGGCGGCGGTGACGATATGGCGGCGCGCATGCGCAGTGGCGGCGCCCACTGAGTCGAGCGCGCGACCCCCACCGAGTCCCCCCAACTCACCGAGCCCCGCCCCCTCACTGAGCCCCCCCATCCCACCGAGCCCCGCCCCTCACCGAGCCCCCCCACCCCACCGAGCCCCGCCCCCTCACCGAGCCCCCCATCCCACCGAGCCCCGCCCCTCACCGATTCCCCCTATCCCACCGAGCCCCGCCCCCTCACCGAGCCCCTCCATCCCACCGAGCCCCGCCCCCTCACCAAGCCCCCCCATCCCACCGAGCCCCTCCCCCTCACCGAGCCCCTCGCCCCACCCAGCCCCGCCCCCTCACCGAGCCCCCCCACCCCACCGAACCCAAATGAATATTCTAGAAGTTATCTTCTTAGGTTCTTTCGGTAAAGCCACGCAGAAAGTAAAATAAAATAAAAACAAAAATCACGACGTTTCGGAGGCAACACGTTGATACAGCTAATCTGGCTGTGACGGTCCCACCTGATGACGGAGACTTGTGTTGCCTCCGAAACGTCGTGATTTTTGTTTTTATTTTATTTTACTTTCTGCGTGGCTTTACCGAAAGAACCTAAGAAGATGATTCCTTGCAGTCACGAAAGCTTCAAATCTAGAATTCTAGAAGTTCACTTTCTCACTCCGTAAGATATCTCCCCTATTCGTGAATGATATTTCTGTTCTGAGAAGTCAGAATCTGTGGTCATACTGCAGGAGGAATCCGATGAGCTATGAAGCTCTTTTTGTTCACAGATGTCCACGGGGTAAGAACGTTACAACAACAGTCATCTTCTTGGTTCTTTCGGTAAAGTCACGTAGATTGAACAATTTTTATAAAAATCAAGTGAATAAATGAAATAAAATATTATTTCTTATTTTTATTGACAATTTTTTTTATTCACTTTTTATTTTTGTATTTTTCTATCAACGTGACTTTACCAAAAGAACCAAAGAATATTCATTCCTGCAGTCACGAAAGTTTTAAGTCAGAGTGCAAAGTGCTAGCAAGGTGCCCCTACGTGGACATGTGAAAAAGTGCTTTACAGCTCATCGGATTCCTCCTGCAGGATAAATAAACATTTAGATCTGATCCTATTCCGTTAGATCAATCCTATTCCGTTAGATCAATCCTAATCCTAAAGGCCCTTCTTATTCCATAAGAATTTGCTAATTTTGGGCTCCATCTATGCCAAGACATGTTTTCCCATTTCAGAATATACTTTCGATGTAGGTAGATTGTGCCTACTCCGGAAGATACTTTGATACTTCGGAAAGATCATCCCGATCGTATCCTGCTAGAAACGTCCAGGTCATTCGATCTGCTAGTTCCATTGGGAGCTGTGCACTTTTAAATCATCATCCAGATTGAAAACTCATTCCTTTAGAGCTACTTTGTTGTGTTTAGTTTGCCGTTCCTCCCCCAAACCTCTGATTAGCCACGATTAGCTACGTACGGTGCGAAAGAGGTTCCACATACAGTGCATACAATACACTGCTGGATGAACGCCTCTCCCCCCCCCCCAAACATCACGTGGGTCGTTGGTGTTACACCACGTGGGTCGCTGGTGTTACACCACGTGGGTCGCTGATATATACCACGGCCGGGTTCTTGGCGCGCCGCGCTAACCGCAGCGCCACCGCTCTCTCCCCTATGAATGTTTACCACGTGGTTAAGCACAGCAATAACACAATTCCCATTGACAAGACGACCATTTCATTTACAAACGCGGCATTTATTGATAAATTAACGACCGTTACAAGCAGGGAGGACACTGGGAAACCGAGATCCGTCACACAAACACAGAGCCGTCACACACACACAGAGCCGTCACACACACACACAGATCCGTCACACAAACACAGAGCCGTCACACACACACAGAGCCGTCACACACACACACAGATCCGTCACACAAACACAGAGCCGTCACACACACACAGAGCCGTCACACACACACACAGATCCGTCACACACACACAGAGCCGTCACACACACACTGATCCCTCACACACACACACAGATCCGTCACACACACACACAGATCCCTCACACACACACAGAGCCGTCACACACACACTGATCCCTCACACACACACACAGAGCCGTCACACACACACACAGATCCGTCACACACACACAGAGCCGTCACACACACACTGATCCCTCACACACACACACACAGATCCGTCACACACACACAGATCCCTCACACACACAGATCCGTCACACACACAGATCCGTCACACACACACACACACAGATCCGTCACACACACACACAGATCCCTCACACACACAGATCCGTCACACACACACACACACACCCGTCACAAACACACACACATATCCGTCACACGCACACACAGAAAGAGATTTAACACACGGGGTGGTCAGCAGTCTACGATCCGTGGGCCAAACGGCTGGGCAGCTCCATCATCTCATGGGGCCCGCAAAGCGATTGACGATGGGTGACTCGGCAGGTGGACTCCCGCGAGAGTGATCCATCGCTAGGACGGATGATGATGATGCTGATGATGCTGATGATTCCGAGTAACGCCGGCTCTTGGTCATGTAGACTGAGGTCGACGTACCTGTACTCTGCATGTAAGGTCGACTTTGCGTGAGGCGGATTGTAAGAGGTTGACTCCGGTGAGGTCGACCCGTGTAACGCCGACTTGTGTAACGCTGCCTCGCATGAGGTCAACTCTTTCAAAGGTCGACACTTATCACGGCTCCCATGTAGTCTGGCAGGTGTAACATAGTGGGGGGGGGGGGTCACCTCTTCAGATAATGATGAAGAGGTGGAGGGGGGGTCACCTCTTCAGATGCTGATGAAGAGGTGGAGGGGGGGGGGTCACCTCTTCAGATGCTGATGAAGAGGTGGAGGGGGGGGTCATCTCTTCAGATGATGATGAAGAGGTGGAGGGGGGGGTCATCTCTTCAGATGATGATGAAGAGGTGGAGGGGGGGGGTCACCTCTTCAGATGCTGATGAAGAGCGACCGCCCTTGCTGGGGCTCACTGCTCGTGCCTTTCTGTCGCTCCTCTGCCTCTCCGCCACTTGGCCCCGTCCGGGGATTGAACACGTCCCCTTGAGCTCGGAGGCTTCCACCGCCGTCGCCGCCGCCGTTGTCCACGGCAGCAAGCGGAGGGGACCGGGGCCCCAGGCCTGAGCAAGGCCTCACGTCCAGCAGGGCCTCCTGCAGGGTCCACAGCTGGCAGAGCAGCCACAGGTCCATCTGCCGCAGGCCCACCTTGAGAAGCATGGACGGGCGGGGGGGGTTGAGAGAAGTCTACATCAGTCGGGCTGCGTCGTGCCCACGGCAACCGCCGGCCGCCCATCAACCAAGACCTCAGCAGTGTCGTCTCCTTACCACCGCCGACTCAAGCCCCGATCCCATCCCTTCTGGGATCGCGCTGCTGCTGCTGCCGCGGTCACCGACCATCCTAGGATCTCGCCACCCGGGATCACCAGGAAGAACGCCGTTTGGCGAACAGAGTGGAACCACGCGGACGTACGGAACAAACGCCTCCTCCGTTCGAGACCCAAGCATCATCGCATCTCCTCCTGGCTTCGGCATTCCTCCTCGAAGACGCTGGCGCTGTGACCATCAGGACATCATCAGCAGGTCGAGGCGCATATCTCCTTCAGGGATTGAACATTAAAGACACCACCACATCCACAGGAGTGCGATTGTGGCCACGCAAACCACAACTACGGACCGCACGGCGAAACCCTCTGTGGTCTGCGCTCAATCAACGGAAGAGGCGGGGGGAACAGCAGCACCACACGGACTCTCTCTGTCGGCTGAAGCCATTTCGTCGTGGCCAGCAGCAGATCTCGACTTTGGCATTGAGCTCTTGAACATATTGGCATCATATATGCAAGAACAGAATAGTCGGGCTGTCCAGATGTTAACTACCTGGCCCAGTATGCATGAGATCGTGGGTTCGATCCCGACCCTGTCGCCTGCATATTTGGAGTTTGTGCCTCTCTCTCTCATCATGGTCGCGTGGATTTTTCTCCGGGTCCTCCAATTTTCCCCTCCACATTTAGAAACAACCTCATGTGTTTAGAGTGCTTGGCTGCTATACATTTCCACGTGATGGGATAAGCCACTTCGTTGGGCCATCATTTATTATGGCCAGGTCGCTTCTGAACAAGAGCTACACATTTCGATTTAAAGCTTTCGTGACTGCAGGGATTCATCTTCTTCTTGGTTCTTTCGGTAAAGTCACGTAGACAGACCTGGTCTTCACCTGAGGACGGCTGCTTGCGTTGTGGCCGAAACGTCGTGAGAATTGTATTTTATTATGTTTTATTTTTAATATTTTATTATTTCCCTTCTACGTGACTTTACCGAAAGTACCAAGAAGAAGAAGAGCTACACAGCTCAGTGGGCCTTACCTGGTAAAATAGAGAATAATTTAAATAATTTAAATAGTTTAGTTTTAGCTTCCTCGACCCGAGGTCGCTCCGGTGACAAAAGCAGGACGGGTGGCAGGCAACCCTGAGCACGATCAAGAATGTGCGCCCGCCATGCTCCAGATCTGCCAAATTTAAGAAATCACAATGCACGTTCCCCAATTGGGATTACTCAGAGGAAGGTCGCACCCACCCCCCACCCACCTTTCACCCCAAACCCCCCCACCCACCTTTCACCCCAACCCCCCCACCACCCCCACCCACCTTTCACCCCAACCCCCCACCACCCCCCACCCCCCACCCACCTTTCACCCCAAACTCCCAACACCCACACCCCCCACCCAACTTTCACCCCAAACTCCCAACCCCCCACCACCCCCACCCACCTTTCCCCCCCAACCACCCACCCCCTCCTGTGAACCGACTCCAGACTGTGTCTGGGAGTTCCTCCTGGTGTGGTGGTGATGGTGGTGAGCGGTGGTGCAGCGGTTAGCGCTACACTGCGAACCCGGTGACCCGAGTGCGATTCCCGCTCATGGCCACCAACACCACCGTTGACGATTATCTGAACCGGTCCTGGGCCTTCCCGAGGTCGACTCAGCCTCAAATAAGTACCTGGTGTGGTGTGTAAGCTTCGATACTGGGGAGACAAAGGCGGCCGGGCGTGGTGTTGGCCACCCACCCCTTCGTGTGCCGTTCCAGCCTTCATAGGTGCTTCTCGTTAACAGCACTTGCCCCAAGCGTCTGTGAAGGCTATACGGGGGATCTTTGTCTTTATTATGTTTTATTTGTATCATTTTATTATTTCCATTCTACGTGACTTTACCGAAAGAACCAAGAAGATGAATCCCTGCAGTCACGAAAGCTTTAAATCGAAATCTTTGTCTTTGTTTATGGTACCGTTGGTGGTGGTGTTGGTGGTAGTGGTGGCATCAATCACATTGATGGAGGCAATAGTGTGGTGTCGGTGGTGTAGCGCCTCGGTTCGTGGTGTTGCTGGCGGTCGTGGTGAACGTTAGAGCATTGTCTCGACATGATGTTGGTGGTGACGTGGTCCAGGCGGTGGTGTGAATGACGGCAATAGCGGCGTCATCTGCCACAGTGGTGGCTACGATGATGATGATAATGGTGGTGGTGATGGTGGTGACGATAGTGGCAGTCGTCATGGAACTGTTAGCATGCAGATATTTTGGTGAGTTCTCTGAAAAAGTTCCAATAAAATAAAACTTTACTTACAGAGCACTATTCGTGCAAGAAATGCAATACAAAGTGATTTACAAGGCAAATTAAAATCGACTGACACAATTTAAATAACAATAAGATGAATACGTTAAAAAGACGTAACGTAATTAACTCAAAGTATCACAAAAGGCATAATAAGCACATAATCAGGGCATCCTAATTATAAGCCAATCTACAAAGGTATATGTTTTAATGTCGTTTAAAAACATTCACTTTGCATAACTAATTTTAAATTAGTTAACAATAAGTAATATCGTTTTTAAAATCAGTTATTACGCAATCGTAATAATATGTACACTCTTCATTATTCTAATTGTTGTCTTGTGAAAAAAGTGAGAAAGTTGTATATCGTTAGGTTAGGGATGGAGTTAAAATCACTCTCCAAACACACGTCCCTCAGTTTTTTGTTGTTAGTATCAAACTAATGGCAAGAGCCATTCCGATGTACGAAATTGCGTTTCTCGCGTGTGTATCTGAAGGGCAACATCATCATCGTCGTCGCCTTTCGAAAGCCGAGGGATACCTCGGTACCAATCGAGGCCCCATTCGTGTTGGCCTTGCGCCATAGGAACGGCGTCATACAAAAATGTAGCAACATTTATTTTTAAAGCAACTAATTGCATACTACTTGGTTCTTTCGCTAAAGTCACGTAGTTAGAAATAAAACCACCTGATGATGATTGCGTGTGTTGCAATCGAAACGTCGTGATTTGTTTTTAATTTATATTATTTTCTACCTACGTGACTTTACCGAAAGAACCCAAGGACTATGGATGCCTGCAGTCACGAAAGCTTTTAATCAAAACCAATTGCTTATTTAATATTATTTTATAATAATTGTTTAGCACATTTGGTATCACGCCGTTCTTACTGTGCCATAATAATTATTAAATAAAATTCTTATTAAAGATTACAGGGTGCTTAAACACATTTTTTAACACTTCTGAGAATTTGCAACAACACCACCTGGAGAAGATTCCAGGCGTAGCGTTCACAATGCTGGCGAACAAGTGGAGACTGACTTTTTAAAGCTATTAACATTACATTTGTTAACATGTTACAGTGTAGTAAGACCCATAATAAGTGTTAAAAATGTTTGAAGCACCCTGTATGAAATAAAAATGATATATTTCTTATTTTTTCACTATTTTTTTGGTAAATAATTCATTCTCCATTCACGTACCTCCCCAACCTCCCAAACCACCTGGATTCCCACGACTTTCAACAACAATGTCCTCATCCTCTTTGGTTTTTTCGGTAAAGTCACTTAGGTATTAAATACATTAAATCACGACGTTTCGGGCGCAACACAAGCGTGTTCATTCATTTTATTTTATACCCACGTGACTTTACCGAAAAAAACAAAGAGTATGGATTCCTGCAGTCACAAAAAGCTTCAAAATCAACAATGTCCTCACCATCTCCCGTCGGAGGAGCGCCAACGCAGCACCCAGACCGTGCGGCCGGGCGACACGCGCCGAGTAGCAGGCGGAGGAGGCGGCGGCGGCGGCGGATGACGATGAGTAGGAGGATGAAGAGGAGCCGGCCAGGTCGGCGTGGCCGGACCCCGTGGCCTGGAGCTCCGCGTGCAGTCGGCTGCGTGCGGCGTAGAGGCGTCCCGCGTCCCGCCAGCTCTCGCGGCTCGAGTGCAGCAGGGCGCTGAGGCTGCGAGGCAGAGGCGGGAGACCCGCGGCACGAGCCGGGAAGGGCGCGAAGGCCGGCACGTCCATCTGCGTCGAGGGGGGCGAGGTGGTGGTGGTGGAGGTGGTGTCAATTACGGGTCGCGGCACGGGCTGGAGAAGAGATGGAAGCTGATGCGGTACGGGAGGACGTGGAGCTGAGTGGACTTTGACGATGACCGGTAACCCAGCCGTGTCGAGATTAGCCTCTGTGGAGGAGGAGGAGGCTCGTGAAGGACGCTGCTGCTGCTGCCACTGGGCAATTGGAGGCAGTCGCCCTCCGGCAACAACGGAGGGCGGAGCGCCGGGCGGATAAAACGCAGCAAGTTGTCACAGTGGGAGGTACAGGACTACACGTGGTGCATCGGCCACTCGTCTCAGTCAACCGATGGCACCTGCTGGGTCTGTCCCGTGGACCTCCTGTCAACGAACATTCGACACCTTCACGTGGCCTCGGAGTGCACCTAGCCTGGCACAAGCCCCGTCACCGCCACTCAGTGGCGAATCGCGGCCGTTGTTGTTGTTGGTGTCGATGAACATCAATTTGCCTCGATGCTACACGGCATCTCCTTCATACATGTAAGATGTAAGATGCAAGCCACAGTGGTGCGATTCTGGTAATGCAACCCAATCTGTGGACCGCACAGAAAACCCTGAGACACATGGAGATACATAGAGACCCATAGAGATACACAGAGACCCATAGAGACAAGTGGAGACACATAGAGATACATAGAAACCCATATAGATACACAGAGATACATAGAGATCCATAAAGATACTGTGTATCTCTATGAGTCTCTGTGTTTCTCTGAGACCCATAGAGATACACAGAGAAACACAGAGACCCATAGAGATACAGAGACCCATAGAGATATATAGAGATACACAGAGACCGATAGAGATACATAGAGCCACATAGCGATACAGAGACCCATAGAGATACATAGAGACACAAGCCACAGCAGTGAGACTGTGGCCATACAACCCACACTACGGACCCCACATTGAACCCATAGACACATGGAGATACACAAAGATACACACAAAAACCCATAGAGATACATAGAGACACATAGCGATACAGAAACCCATAGAGATACATAGAGACACAAGCCACAGCAGTGAGACTGGCCATACAACCCACACTACGGACCCCACAGTGAACCCACAGTGGTCTGCGCTCTTTCAAAGGTGGAGGAGGAAGAGCGACACTACATCAACTCTCTCCCCCCCATCTCTCCCCCCTCTCTCTCGCACCTTTACCTGCTCGGCCACAGATTTCCCAGTCGCCGCGCGGTCGGCGCCGCGCTCTCGGGCAAGGTGAAGAAGCGAAGCTGCCGACGACTTTCGCGGACGTTCGTTCCCCCGGGGCGAGGAGCTTCGCGGCACGAACGGTGCTCGGGTCGCAGCGAAACTCCTCGTTCGCAGCGCCAGTCGAGGAAGGCGCGCGGATCGACACGCGTCACCGCCCCCCCCCCCTCGGGGCAGGGCCAGCCCCCCTATCCTGCACCCCCCTATCCTGCCCCCCCCTATCCTGCCCCCCCTCCCCTGCCTCCCCCTCTCCTCCCCTCTCTCACCACCCACCCCCCCAACACACACCAACCTACACCACCCCCGATTAGGGTCGTGAAACCACAACCGGTTAAAGCCGGGAACCGTTTGTGAATTGGGTCGGTGATGGAGTATGTCGGTGGTGGTTGCTGCTACGGTGGCAGTGGTGCACAAGGGCGGGCAACAGCAGCGACTTCAGAATAAAAAAACAGAACACAAAACGACTCGCCACGTTGCGCGTCAAAGACACTGCGGCCTTGCAAGGGGAACATCTGATAGGCGACGATTCGGGCGATGAACCTTCTTCGTAGCACGTAAAATGAAGGGGCATTGCTCGAAACGTTGATAATAATTTTTTTTTTCTTCTTGTTGATTAATATTTTGAGTTGTTGTGGTTGTGCACAGCGGCCAACGCAGCAGCAGCAGCACGAAATACGTATCAGAAGTGTATAAGTTTAACTATATTATTTAACCAGGTAAGGCCCACTGAGCCGTGTAGCTCTCTTTCAGAAGCGACCTGCCATCACAAATGAAAGCTCAGCTAAGTGATGGCTTATCACGTGGACATTTATATCAGCCAAATACTCCGTAAACGCACGTTTATAACATCATCATCATCACGTGTGAATGTATAGAAGCAGCCAAATCATCTAAACGCGTGATGTTGATTCTAAATGTTGAAGGACAAAACATGAGGAACCGGAGATAACAATCCACGCGACCACGGGGAGAGAGAGAGACGCAAACTCCACATGTACAGCAGCAGGCATCAGGGTCGGGATCGAACCTACGACCTCCTGTACATCAGGCGAAGTAGTTAACATCTCCTTGCCACCGTGATGATGATGAGATAGAGAGACGCACACTCCAAATATACAGCAGCAGGCGTCAGGGTCGTGGGTTCGATCCCGACCCTCTGTACACCAGGCGAGGTAGTTAACATCTCATAGCCACCGTGGCGAGTAAAGCCCATTGAGGTATGACGCTGTTTGTCAAGAGCGACTCAGCCGGCAGGCAACATCCAAGCATTCCACAATCACAGACACTCACAAAACTCCAAATACCTTGATAATAGAAATTGTCAAAATTAAACCCACGCTTGCACTTTCGCGATTTTACTCACCGAGTCGATTCAGACGAGGACAGGGACGGCGGAATGGAGATGCCAAGAGGCGACACTTGTTGGTTCCACGCACTCTGGGGTAGTAGCGTCGTTCGGTGATTCTGATCCAAAATAATTGAGAACCGGTTCCCGAAAGTCAGGAATTGGTAACCTCTTCAAGTGGAACTTTAGTCATGAATCCACCAATGATTTGGAACCGTCCGCCCGTGTGTGTGTGGGAGCGGTGGTGTCGCCTCAACGTGCACCTAGCCTGGCACAAGCGCCGTGGTGACGTCACCGCCACTTCCTGGCGAGTGGCGCTTGTTGTTGTCGCGGTTAGCGCTGCGCTATGAATCTGGCGACCCGAGTTCGATTCCCGCTCACGGCCAACACCGGTGACGATTATCTGAACCGGTGCTGGGCCTCCCCTAGGTCGACTCAGCCACTGGGGAAGACAAAGGCGGCCGTGCGTGATTTTTTTGGCCACAGCCACCGCCTAGCGTGCCGTTTGCCGGCCTTCGTAGACGCTCGCCAGCAGCAACTTGCCCCAACAGTCTGTGAAGGCTACACGAGGGTGGAGGGGACCTTTGTATTTTGTGCTTTGTAAGAAAATAAAAACGAGAGAAATGCCGGGGATTTCTACCCCCGGTGCATTGTTTAACCTCCCCCCCCAAACCGAGCCAGGCCCTCACACGGAGGGGGGGGGGCAGGGGGGGGGTGGATGCAGGATTTCCTCTGCCCCACCGGCAGGACGTGGAGACATCCGCGGCAACGGCAGCGATTCATGGGGCGCGTCGCCTCTCGATTACGCCCGCGTCTGCTGCTGCTGCTGGATGCAGTCCTCGCAGAATCGTTTCGGTGCCAACAATCGCACTCCCCCCCCTTCTCCCCCCGCCCCGCCTGGTTATTGAGCCTCGAGATCTTGGCGAGGGGTTTGAAACAATGCACCGGGAGGATTTGGGCAATCCAATTATTCATCGTCTTCTGCCGCTTCGCCGTACGGCTGCTGCCGATGTAGACGCGGAGCCAACGACGACCGCAGCGATGCCACATTGAGGTGGTCAAGTTCGGACAACCGCGGCAGGAGTAGCCGATCATCATCGCCGTGATGTCTCCTTCGTATTGGTGGATAGGGCATTGCGCCGTTGCATTGGTCTGTGATAAGTCTATGGAGTGCAGTGCTGAGTCTATGGGCAGTGCTGAGTTTATGGGCAGTGTTGAGTCTATGGGCAGTGTTGAGTCTATGGGCAGTGCTAAGTCTATGGGCAGTGTTGAGTCTATGGGCAGCGTTGAGTCTGTGGACAGTGTTGAGTTTATGGGCAGTGTTGAGAGTATGGGCAGTGTTGAGTTTATGGGCAGTGTTGAGTCTATGGGCAGTGCTGAGTCTATGGGCAGCGTTGAGTCTATGGGCAGTGCTAAGTCTATGGGCAGTGTTGAGTCTATGGGCAGCGTTGAGTCTGTGGGCAGTGCTGAGTTTATGGGCAGTGCTGAGTCTGTGGGCAGTGTTGAGTTTATGGGCAGTGTTGAGTCTATGGGCAGTGCTGAGTCTATGGGCAGTGTTGAGTCTATGGGTAGTGCTGCGTTTATGGACTTCAGTGTTGAGTCTATGGGCAGTGCTGAATCTCTGGACCAGGACTCAGAGTAGGACCCCTAGCCCCTGGGAGCTGTGTACCCTTGTGTGTTATTGTTAACCTTTAATAATCCCTTGGCGAAAGCCCATAACTTACCTCCGTCTCAGAGTTCGTCCGTGGGAACTTCTCTACATATGTATGGTGAACTTCTTTCGCATTGTACTAGCCAACCGTGCTAATCGGAGGTCCGGGGGGGGAAGGACAAACTAAACACAACAAGCAGTTCTAAAAGAAATGAGTTTCAATCTAGAGGATAAAAAAATGACATCGGCAGGGGTCTTTCACGTCCACGGCGAGTGAAGCGGACGGTGCGTAGCCGTGTCTGTGAATGTATTACGCTCACAGTATTAACCGGGGCGGCCGCTCGATTTGAAACTGCTGGGACGCGACGCGCGCTTGGGAACACTCCGCGAGAAATTAAAATGACATCCTTTGATTGGCAATGCCTCGTTCATTAAAAATGTTTATTAATTACAGTTACATTGCTCAATTGCCATCATCATGTGTGGGTACTCCTCTTCCCACCACTCTTCCAACGTGGAAGAGTAGGCTACTCTTCCAACGTGGAAGAGTAGGCTAAAACACTACCCCCCCCACCACGCCCCTCCCACCTCCTCCAGCAGTGAGTGGCGTTGGCCAAGAAATCGCAGGGCCGCTGAAACTTTACTTTGACCTTGCTGAAGAACATCCCGCAACAAGATCGCTCCCCTTTTTGCGTTCAGCTCGTTGATCTTCCGCCCGCACCGCCGATTAGCACGTTTGGCTACGTACGGCGCAAAGGAAGTACAACGCACGTACGCACGTGGATACTTGGGCGTGTGTTCCGTTCAAATGTGGCACCGCATCGGCTGCCGATTTAAGCTCCGATGGCTTTCTTCCGGCTAGCGCGGAAAACACTCCTTGGCAAACAAAAACATCCTTGGTAGATTTATTTAGACTCTCATCGCGTTATCCCGACGATAGAGCCACTGGCGTCACGTCGTCAGGAGAGCAAAAGGAATCCATCCGCAGACACTCGAGCAGAGCAGTGAACAAATATCCCTTTCGTGTTGGAGAACGGCCCCAAAAACCCCCCGGGAAGCGGACACCACAGAGCTACCTCCGAGATCGCTTCAAGTGACCTTTTTAAAATCAGCTTGCAGACACGCATCCGACGGGAGGAGTGGGGGGGTGTGACGAGGTCACGTGGGGTGTGACCGCGTTAACAGGGTCATCTCCTGAAATTTTAAATGGGGCACAAAATAAACGGCGGCAAGTGCTGCGCTGGCGTTCAGGGACTTAACAACTTGCAAATACTTTGTTGCATATTCGTCCAGGTACTTGCCCGGTGAACATGGGATGCTGGGCCAACGTTGGGCCAAACGGCTTCGAGTCGCATGCCAACGCCGGGTGAAAGTTGCACGTTTACCGGCTCAGTACCCTACTTAGTGTTTGATGCAATCTCCTGTGGTGGCATCCACTTCCCGTCGACACCGATACCTCTTCCTGTTCCCGAAGACGGTTCGCGATTGGCCAGGGCGGTGTATAAATTGAGGCTGGCGAAATGCCGAGGAGCTCTACGCAGAACGGGACCACCACTTGACCGTCACAAACTTACTGAAAACGTAAACAAAGTTTGGCTCTGAACAGTTCATGGGCGGTTTTTTTCTGGTCGTGGCTAAACCGCGCTCGCGAATAATTTTGTTCGTCTACGGGGGCACGGCTGATTCGAACGTTAGCCGCTCCCCTCACGCTCGTAATCTCGGTGGCCGATTAGCATGATTAGCGGCAATGATCACCCACGTTTCATTTGAGTTTCTGTTTTAATCTACGGCATCGTCGTCGTCGTCATCCATGCAAACTGCGTCTCTCGTGATCGTCCAGAAGCCACAGATGAGGGGGAGTCCGGCGGTGAGGAGCCGGCTTTAACAACAATTCCCCGAGCTCTGCAGTCCTCTATATATGCCAAGAGGCTTTTCATTCAACTCACGAGCATTCATTCGTACATTTTACCCATGGGCCGCCAGTTCTCGCGGCCACTGGCAATCCGAGCGCGGTTTCCCGGGTTGCGCTGCGGGGTTGAGAGTCTCTTTACTTCTACCGTTGCACTCGACCTGCGAACGAACATGCCCCTCCACCCCCGCCCTCCCGCAGTAGTGCGTGGCAAAAGCTTGGGGCCGCGCGGTGAGCGTTTCTTACTTCCACCGTTGCATTCAACTCGTGGACATGCCACCCCCCCCCCCGGACCCGTCCCCACCTCCGTGTGCCTGCAGCGGCGCGTGGGAAAGATCTCGCGGGTGCAAAACCGTGCTCAAACGCGCGGCCCCAATCCGGGAGGGGCCACGTTCATGCGTTCTAGCGAGTTTCGTATTTTACCCGTGGAACTACCGGGGAGGAAACAACCCGGACAGAGGATTCACGGCGCAGGGGGGGGGGCTGCTAGAGTCGGACGTTGGGGGTGGGAGGGATATTTTTTTGTGACCGCCAAGACATAACGGCAGCGTGGAGTTACAACCAAAGCGGCTGACGGAAGACGAGCCATCGTCGGGTAAGCGGGCCTTACCTAGCAAAATATAAAAAGTTTTAGTTTAGATGCACCGCGCGCGTGCCCGTGGCTTTGGTGGCCCGACGCACCCAAACCTGCACGGGTTGCGCCGCGGGTTTAACGATTCCTTGAAAATTTAAAAAGAAAAAATAATAACCGGGGACTTGCGCTTGCGTGCCCTCTAGAGGGGGCGGTTCTCTCTAGCGCTCCCTCCAGTGGCGGCTCTTGTGGCAGCGAAGGAATTTCGTGGAATAAGGAATTTGGTGGCGAAGAAGGCCGGAAGGTGGGAATACGCGGCAGTGTGTCGCTCGCGTGGATTTCGGAAGAGCGGTCGTTTTCGTCGTTTTCGTCGTTTCGGTCGTTTGGCGGTCACATCGAGACGTCCCGTTTTGGCCGCTGGCTTTCCGTCGGTTGGTTCCAGTGGTCCATTTTCCAGGTCACAGACTCGGGACAGGCCCGGCTGCAATTAAACAATTTATTTCGCGAAGCCGCTGCTGCTGTTGCCGCTACGTTGGCGGCAACAACCAACTAACAAAACACCCCTCACATTCGTCAACAGCACAGTGGCCTTACGATGAAAAAAAAAATAGATTTTCATAGAGGCGACGTTTCAGGCAATGCCATTTCTTCATCGCACGTAAATTATCGTCACGTAAGTGACCTGTAAAGCGCTGGCACTGTGAGCGTAAGATACATTATTAATTTATTTTACCGTTTAAGGGCCGCAGTGCAATTGGCGATCGCGCTGAGCCTCGCGTGTTACAGTCTTTCCCCACGCTTGGTATGGTCCACACGGCTGGCTCCACGGGAGGAACTCGCACGGCACGGCTCACCGCCTCACTTCCAGGCACTTTGCTCAGGCACACAATCTGCAACACCGCACCCCGTCTACAAAAATACCGCTCCTTGTCCCATCTTGCCACCTCTCTTCCACCGACACAACCGAGCCGTGCGCCGTGCCGGATAATCGTGTCGGGCCCGGCCCGGCCCGGTTCATGGAGGGGGGGGGGGGGAGTGGTGGTTGGAGTGGGCGGCACTAGCTTTGATTTTCCACCACTCACGTCGCACGGAGAGCGTACAAGTGGAGACTCAGTGTGTCGACGTCCAAGTGACGACGGCGAAAACGAACGCGTCACCGGCCCCGCCCGTTGCCCTGCCGTGGGCCGCCGGGGATAGATTTGGGCGTCTCGTTGTTGTTTGTTGCGAGGCCACAGCCTGCCGCGGGTTTTTTTTCCCGGTACGGAACGGCGTGGGTCGGTCAGTAGTGAAAAAGCCCACGACTGTATCCGTGCCGGCTCACCTCGGCTCGGATGTGCCAGTGGAAAACGCTTGTTTGTTCTCGATTTGTTTTAATGTTATATATATATTTGTATTTGAAAAGTAAATACGTGGATTTGTTCGCCACGGCACCCGGGACGTGATCCACGCCATCTCGTCCGCAACTTATGTACAATTTTTTTTTGCAATTCATTCGTCCCAATACGATAATACAAAAAAAACTTAATTCACCTCAAATTTTAATTAAATTAGAGAGGGAAAAAACTAACTCATAAATAGGCGTCTGCGAACGTGTAAACGCCACCGGTCCTCACGCTGCCGTCGCGACGACATAAATACTTTAAATTAACGGTTGCTCGGATGATGATTTTGTCTTTGTTCACCGTTTCCGCGCGCCCAAGCGCACATTTTCGCCGGCAGCGCTCGGTCCAGAACACCAGCGGCAGAAAATTCCCCATTCCTGTGACAGGCGGCAGTCCCTCCTCCGCAGGCCGGCCGGCCGACCGACATTCACTTTGCGCAAAGTTGAGCTCACTGGGCCGAGTCGACCCCTCTGGAGTTGTCCGCTCGGGGCGGCGCCCGATCCACCGCGACAGCGCCACCCGGGGCGGACGCCGTCCCAAAAAATCCACCAAGGCGACCGTGAAGGCGACACGCCACCTACGACCGCACCATGACCTCCAAGCTCAGATCGCCGATGTCGGCGGCGTCGACGCGGCACGGCTGCGGCGACAGCGACGGCGCCGCCGCCGCCGTCGCGGCGCCGCCCGCGAACGGCCGCGAGCCGCCGCCGCCGTCGTCGAGCGCCGCCGCTGAGAACGGCGACGCCGCCGCGTGGGGCCTGGCGCCCCTCGCCAGGCCCCACGCGTCGACGATGGCGTCGGGCTCCCAGAAGATGTCCTCCAGCGCCAGCTCCGTCAGGAAACCCGTGGCGGCGCCGCCGCCGGCCGCCGCTACCGCCGCCACGCCGAACAGCGCGTCCATGCGCTGCTGCTGGTGCAGCCGCTGCAGCTGCTGCTGCTGCTGCAGCTGGTGCTGCAGGGAAGGGGGCGGCACCAGCACGGCGGCGTCACACGGCTGTCCCGCCGCGTCTTCCACGAACTCGAGGTCTTTGAGGACGGCGGCGATGGCGGCCGAGAGCGACTCCAGTTTCTCGTCGTCGCCGTCGGGCGCCCGCGAGACGTGGGAGGGGGGGGCCGCGGCGGCGGCGGCCGCGTCGCGCCGCACCTCGTCGTGGACGTGCCGCAGCGTGTTGGCGATGAGCAGCGCGCGGCGCAGGCACGGCTCGGAGCGGCGGCGCAGCGGCGTGTGCAGCTTGCGCAGGGACAGGTCCAGCATGGCCTGGCGGCTCACCGGGTGGGCAGGGGCCTGGGGGCGGGGAGGGAGATGCGAGGGCAACGTGACGACCCTGTCGTTGGTTCGTTGTTGTCATTCCCTCGATCGGTTTAATCCTGATTGGGCTACTGGCGTCACGAAGGATTCCGTTGGGAAACCTTCGCTGAGCAGCGTGTGTGCGGTAGTGTAGCGATTAGCGCGCTGCACTGTGAACCCCAGCAACCAGAGTTCGATTCCCGCCCACGGCAAAACACCAGTCACGATTATCTCAACCGGTCCTGGGCCTCCCCTAGGTCGACTCAGCCTCAAATGAGTACCTGGAGCGGCGTATAAACATCGCCACTGGGGAGACAAAGGCGGTCGGGCGTGGTGCTGGCCACCCACCCCCTCGTGTGCCGTGCCGGCTTTCATAGGTGCTACTCGCTAACAGTCTGTTAAGGCTGCACGGGGAATCTTTGTTGTTTGTTGAGCTTCTTTCGCACCACACGTAGCCAACCGTGCTATCATCAGAGCAGTGCGACCTCCCCCCCCCCACCTCTGTGTTGGAGAACGGCCCAGAGAAGCGGATACAGCGCAGCTACCTTCCTCTAGCCCAAGTCCCCTGTGCGAGCGTCGGGTAGCGTTGTGTGGACACGCGCCCGGCCCCGCTCACCTGCAGCCCGGCATGCAGTCCGCACCACCGCCTCGCCTCCTCCTCCTCGTCGTCCACCTCATCTTCCTCGTCGCTCGGAGCCTTCCTCTTCACCCCGCGGCCGAGCATGGTTGCTGCAACGCGGCGACAAGTTGGAGTCGTGTGAAAACCACGGCGAGAACTCCGGAGGCCAGAGTCTCACCTCGCAAAGAGCGGCAACAGTGCAATGCGTTGTAAGGCAGCAATGAAGCAAATATAGATCAGAGCAGATACAGCCAGATAGACATCAGAGACAAACAGCCAGATAGATATCAGAGCATAGACAGCCAGATAGAGATCAGAGCACAGACAGTTGGATAGAGATCAAAGCACAGTCAGATAGAGATCAGAGCAGAGACAGTCAGATAGAGATCAGAGCAGAGACATCCAGATAGAGATCAGAGCAGACAGCCAGATAGAGATCAGAGCAGACAGCCAGATAGACATCAGAGGCAAAACATCCAGATAGATATCAGAGGCAAAACATCCAGATAGACATCAGAGACTGCCAGAAAGAGATCAGAGACAACCAGACAGTGATCAAAGACAGTCATATAGATAAGAGCGATCTAACCCAAAAAAACCTGTATTATGGATGATATTGGTCGCGAAAGCCAACGTGTTAAACTGATTTAAACTAAAAGAGTATAAGTCAAGGTTGGTACTGCACAATGGACCCCTCTCACGGAGTCTCTAGGGCTCCTGCCCAGTTTTCGCTGCAGGGGGCGATGTTGCTGCTGCTGTTGCCGCTGTGCGTGGCGATCCCAATGGAGGAGGCTCGTGGAGAACGCTGCTGCTACTGGGCAAGTTGGAGGCAGTCGCCCCTCCAACGACAACTGGAGGCAGAGGAGCGACGCTCACCACGACGAGCGGAGCGCCGGGCGGCTAAAGTGCAGCGAGTTGGCACAGTAGGGGGGGGCACAGCTGGTGCATCTGCCGGTCATCTCAGTCAACCCGTGGCACCTTGTTCTGTCCGGTGACCTTCCTGTCAGCGAGCCTTTGACACTTGACGTGGTCTCAAAGTGCACCTGGCCTGGCACAGGCACCGTGGTGACGTCACCATCACTTAGTGGCGAATGGCCGGGTGTTGGTATTGGTGATCGCAATCGAGAGACAACCAAACAGAGATCCGAGTGGGGAGCGTGGTACGGCGTCGCGGTTAGCGCTACGCCGTGCTTGTGCTATGAACCCGGCGATCAGAGTTCGATTCCCGCTCACGGCCAACACCGGTGACCTTTATCTGAACCGGTCCTGGGCCTCCTCCCCTAGGTCGACTCGGCCTCAAATGAGTACCTGGTGCGGTGTGTAGTAAACATCGCCACTTGCGAGATAAAGGCAGCCGGGCGCCGTGCTGGCCACCCACCCCTCCGTGTGCCGTGCCGGCTTTCATAGTTGCTACTCGCGAACAGCACTTGCCCCTACAGTCTGTTAAGGCTACACGGGGGATCTTTGTTTTTGATCCCAATGGAGTGATTGGCAGTGGAACTTTTCAGCATTGCGATGTTTTGAGCTCCATACCACCGGTCACATTGTGTGTGTGTGTGCGTGTGGGGTGTTTTTTCATCAATGCGAGGGAACTGGACAAGCGCCGCCAGGGAACCCACGCACACCCGGGAGAAAACGCACCAAAACTCCGCGCGAGTACCGGAATTGAACCAAGGTCCAACCCTTAGGGCGAGTCACGTGTGCGAGTCACAGGCGCTTCTCACTGTAGTGCCAGCTGGCTGGCGCAGTGGCGTCACCAAATAACGCTTCGTGTGGCCCGTGCCAGGAACAAGCTGATGTAGTAAAGAAAAAAACGAAGACGACAAGTCCCGTAGATGGCGGCATTGACAAAGAGGCAATAAACTAAATCGCAATTCACCTCGGCTCTTCACTTCATTATTGACATCGTTGTGTTGGACTGCCAAGCGCTGAACACTTCTACAGCAGGGCACGTGAGCGCGTGCCTCCGAGTGTGTGGAGAAAGGAGTTGACTTAACTATGAAACAATTTTTTGTTATTTTACCAGGTAAGGTCCACTGAGCTATGCCGCTATTTTTCATAAGCAACCTGGCCACTAATGATAGCTGAACAAAGTGGCTTATCGTGTGGCAGCCAAGGACTCTGAACGCATGCTGATTCTCAATGCGGAGGGAAAAACCGGAGGACCTGGAGAAAAATCCACGCGACCACGGTGAGAACACGCAAACTCCAATTATACAGCAGGCGTCAGGGTCGGGATTGAACCCACGACCTCCTGTCTACCAGGCGAGGGAGTTAACATCTCACCACCGCGGCGAATGGTTCACTGTCGTTGTACCTGCTGGGACTCGTTACATCTCGTGGAAGATTGCTCCACTGAACAGAATAGTTACACGGTTCAGTCCGTAAGCATGACTGAACGTTCGCAAGTCGGATGGTTAAAAATAATGACATCGAAATGGCATATTTTTGGTTCTTTCGGTAAAGTCACGTAGAAGGGAAATAATAAAATAATAGAAATATAAGACAATAAAACAAAACTCAAATTTTCTTGCTGTGGATTTCACACCTGATGATGATGATTGCTTGTGTTGCAATCGAAACGTCGTGAGCATTTTATTGTTTTATATTCATATTATTTTATTATTTCCCTTCTACGTGACTTTACCGAAAGAACCAAGAATATGAATCCCTGCAGTCACGAAAGCTTTAAATCGAAATCTAAATGGCAGTTCAAAAGTGCGGGCTGCGTTCGTAAACAAGGGCGTTTGTAAGTGCGGACAGCGTTCGTGAGGGTGGGCGTTGTTCGTAAGCGTGGGTGGGCGTTAGTAAGTGCAGGCGGCGTTCGTAAGCGTGGGTGGGCGTTAGTAAGCGCGGACGTTTGTATCTCGGGGACTGCCTGTACCCCTTTTTGACCGCCACGGGAGGTTTCACGTCCCACCGTGAAGCAGTTGACGGCCCCCAACTGCAAACTAAAAATTGCCAGGACCCCCCTGAGGCCTGAGACTCGGCGAGGCTCTCAGCGGTAAACAAGTCTCATAACAACAAAGTATACTGCAGGGCAGAGGTCGCAACCGGGTACCCGATACCCGTACCCTACTCGATACCCGGCTACCCGTACCTGGCTGGGTACGGGTACCCGTTTGCGACCCTGGTGCGGCCGGGTACAGGTAGGCCGTGAGTCACTGGTGAGTCACCGTTTGTCACTCATTTCGGGTAGGGTACGGGTAGGGAACGGGTACCCGTACCCGGCCGGACGGGTACGGGTACCCATTTGCGACCCTGGTGCGGCCGGGTACGGGTACGGATAAGGAATCAAAACCCGTTTGCAACCTCTGTGCTACTCCCTGCCCTGCCCCCTGCTGGCCTCAGTGGAGAGTGATGGATGTGTGTGGGGGGGGGTAAGAAGTGAGGAGCGAATGAGAAGTGAGTGAGTCATGAGAGAATGTGAATGAATCAGTAGTGAGGGATGAGAAGTGAGGGATACGAAGTGAGGGATGAGAAGTGATTGATGAGGAATTAAGGATGAGAAAGTGAGGGAAGAGGAATGAGTGAGGGATGATAAGTGAATGAATCAGGGATGACACGTGAGCGAATTGAGGAGTGAGGAACGAGAAGAGTGGGTGAAAAATGAATGAATTAGAGTGAAAAATGATGAGGGAGTGAGGGATGAGGAATGAATTAGGAATGAGGAGTGAATGAGGAACGAGTGAAAAATGAACGAGGAGCGAGTGAGAAATAAGCAATGAATGAGTGAGTGAGAAATGAGTGAGGAATGAGTGAATGAGCGAGTGAGAAATGAGTGAGGAATGAGTGAATGAGGAGCGAGTGAGAAATGAATGAGCGAGGAGTCACCCTGAGGCCACCCCCCGCCCCCCCCCCCCGTTGCCATGGAAACCAGACGGCGGCGGCTGCTGTGGATGCCGGCTGCTGCCGCCGCGGCTGTTGCCGCTTCGCTTTATTAATTTATTTATTATTTCCTCTCTCTCCAAACTAGAAACTCTCCTCCTAGCGCCCCCGCGGGGGCTAAGAGAGCGAGAGGGGGGGAAACATCCAAGCCACAGTCTCACCAATGACGAGCTTCATTCTAACGAGGTGGTTATAGTTGGGCCTATCATCCCTCTCGAGGGTGGATAAAGTGAAGTACCACTTTGTGCAGAAAGTCAACAGGAGTTGCCCTGTTGATTATAGACTCACCCCCCCCCCCAACTCCCGCCGCTATCCTCGCCATATGAATGTGGAATTTCCACCGCTGCCCCAAGGCTGTAGAGACGCCAGGTGACCGCAATGCTCATGGGAGTAACATCTCTCTCTCTGACACTCTGTGACTTTGTGATCGTGGGTGTGTCATTGTATGTCGCTTTAATATTGTATCGGTTTTTGTTGCTTTTCAGTACTCGGTAAATATGGAACCGTCGGGCCAACGTTGGGCCAACGTCGGTCAAACGTCGGTTGAACGTCAGCCAAACGTCGGTCGAACGTCGGATGAACGTCGGGTAAACGTCGGACGAACGTTGGTCGAACGTCGGTCGAACGTCGGTCCAACAGCTCCGGTCACACGCCACCGTAGGCCCAACGTTCGCATGTTTAGTGGCGTATTCACAGTCGGTATGGTATCGTCTACTTCAAGCGGCTTCAAGTTCCTTCACAACTGGAGTTGGCCCCAACACTGAACCGTCGGTCTACGGGCAGCAGCGGTCGCGACGTGCGAGGGTCAAGGAAGACTGAACAGCGCCGCGAAATCCTGACGCAAGTCTCGGAGTCACTTACTCCGGGAAGACGTTTCGCAAAAAGGCGCCCCCCCAACCGAATGGGTCGTGGCTATTAAATTCGCTAAGGTTCGCGACGCTGCTTGTTAATCCTCGCATATCGTGTCGGTGGATGTAAAACGTGTGAAGGAATGAACGTGAGTAAACGCTAATCGCGATGCCACGCTATTTCTGTTCCTCAATGGACGTAATTATTGTCGATGTTATATATCGTACGATATGTCACGAGTATTGCAGTGACCCTGCCAAACACTGCATGCCCCCAAGCAGCTTCTGTTTGGCCGGATAGAGGGGGCTAAACGGGCGTGGCACGGGCTGGAGAAGAGATGGAGCTGATGCGGTACGGGAGGATGTGGAGCTGAGTGGACTTGCCAAAGATCGGTACCAGCGGTGTCAAGATCCACCTATTGTGGAGGGGGCTCGTGAAGGATGTTACTGGACAGTTGGAGGCAGTCACCTTCCAGCAACAACTGAGGGCGGAGGAGCGACGCTCACAACAACGAGCGGAGCGCCATGCGTATAAAACGCTGCAAGTTGGCACAGTGGGGGGCACAGCTGGTCATCTACTGGTCATCGCAGTCAGTCAACCCATGGCACCTGGGCCTGTCCCCATGACCTCCTGTCATCGACCATGCAACACTTCACACAGCCTCAAATTGATCCTAGCCTGGCACAAGCGCCATTCGCCACCCAGTGGCTGCTGTACAGCTAGCCAAATCATCTTAGCGGCATATACCATATTTATATCCAAAGCAATTGGAAGTACTGTAATACATAAGCTTATATGAAAGAAGGGGCCATTGACAAAAATATCACCACTTATATACAGGGTGTTTAATTTTTTTTAACACTTATATGGGACTATCGTTTTTAATGGAAAAGAACGATGATATTACACTGTAAAGTGATAAAAAATTTAATGTTAAGAGCTTCACAAAGTCACAGTCTTCACTTGTTCGCCATCATTGTCAACGCGTGCCTGGAATCTTCTCCAGGTGGTCTCCAGAGCCTGGAGGCAGAACATTTCTTGCGGTAATTGTTGCAAATTCTCAGAAGTGTTAACATTTTTTAAGGCCACAGGCTTATTGATGCACCCGTTGACCGTTTTTGTTAATTGTCCTCATTGCATATTATTGAGGATGGTCAGCGGGCGAGTTCTTCTCGTCCGCTGGGTGGATCACGTGCTTGCGACAGAGAACTGACTTCTGGACGGCTATTCCCAAACCACTAGAATTAAAACATCTCTTTCCGGAAGGCCGCATTAATTCCCGCGGATGATCGTTAGGAGACGCAACCCACAACTCCACCGCCTTCGAATGACACGGAGAATACGGAAATGTTTCCTAGGCGACGACAAAATTCATACCCCCGGCTTCCGTGAAAACAGGACGGGGCGAGACATTTGAGGTAGAGGCCGACCGAAATTCGGTTTCGGCGCCGAAAGTTGGCAAATGGCCTTTTCGGCATAGTTTCTGTTTCGGCCGAAGCCAAAAAGTTAACTTTAGGTTTACTTTCAGTTTCAGCCGAAAGTCAATTTTTAACTTTCGGTCTGGTTTCGTTTTCGGCCGAAACCAGAAATTCAGTTTGGGTCGGCCTCTAATTTTTGAGAAGAAGGCCCCCTCGTTAATATCCGGTTTTCTCGTCAAAGATAACTTCCCTGAATAAAAGAAGTCGTGAGACAATGGCGACGGCAGTGCAGCAAATCTATAAAAATAAATATCTATTTTACCAGGTAAGGCTCACCAAGCTACGTAGCTCTTTTTCAGAAGAGACCTGGCCACAAATGATAGCCCAACAAAGTGGCTTATCATCATCACGTGGAGATTTATAGCAGAAGTCAAATTCTACAAATGCACGTCCTGTTTTCACGGAAACCATGAAAGAGAAAACCGGAAGACCCGGAGAAAAATCCATGCGACGACAGGCAGAGAGAGAGAGACACCGCAAACTCCAAGTATACAGCAGGCGTCAGGGTCTGCATCGAACCCACGACCTCCTGTATACTAGGCGAGGTAGTTAACATCTCCTAGCCACCGTGGCGAGTAAAGCCCATTGAGGTATGATGCTGTTTGTCAAGAGCGACTCAGCCGGCAGGCAACATCCAAGCTTTCCACAATTACAGACACTCACATGATGATGAGAGAGAGACACACAGACTCCAAATATACAGCAGCAGGCATCAGGGTCGGGATGAAACCTCACGACTTGCTGCGTACCAGGCGAGGAAGATGACATCTCGCCAGCGCGGCACCACTCTTGCCACCGCCTCTAGAATCCAGCGACTTCCGGAATAGACAATCCGTTGTCCGAAAACGATAATTGATAATTAAAAACAAAACAAGAATCGTTTAACAATCCACCACCGCACCGTGTGCTCAACCGAGCTCATTGTTGTGACCTGGACACCGTGACCCATTCAGACACCCAGAGCCCGGGTCCCCGTGAGAGCCCAGCCGCACAATGATGCACACATGTTCGGTAGGCAGACGGAGGGGGGGCAGGCGGGTGGAGTAGGGGTGGGGGGTGGGATGGGGGGGGTCGTAGGGTGGGGTGCGGGTGGGGGTAGCCAACGGGGCCACAAAGGGGGCGGCTGTGTGGTCGCTATTTCCTGGGGCAGTGGCTTCAAGGTCCTCTCAACGCGCACAATCATTTATTATTAATATTAATAAACAATTATAATCGTTCCGGTATTCGCATCGTTCTCGTAAGCGCAGGGAAATCACGAATGAACGATGACGTACACTTCGAACGGAGCGGAACAAGCGGCCGCGTGTCCAGATTAAACGCCCCCCCTCCATTGAAGTACCCCCCAAACGTGGCACCTCCTCACTTTGACATTCCTCCTCCTCCTCATCGAAGACACCGGCGGGTGGCGTTCCCGTAGGCCGCGTGAGAACACCAGCAGGCCGATGTGCAACACATCTCTTTCACCAATGGGAAATTAAAGACAGAGGCCGCAGTCACGCCATTGTGGCCATGCAGCCCAAACCAAGTACGTAGTTGAACTTCTTTCGCACCGCACGTAGCCAACCGAGCTAATGTTCCGTCTGTTGCAGACACACAAGACGGACAGGGCGGCGCAGTGGTAACGCTCGTGCCGCGCAGCAAGGAGGGCCTGGGTTCGATCCCCAACTCGGGTGCCGCCGTTCCGTGTGGAGTTTGTGCGTTCTTCCCCTCAGCTTTCACGACCAATATCATCCATAATGCAGGTTTTTTGTCGTTAAACCCGCCACCACCCGACACAGCCAATTAGTAAGGTTTGTCACGTAAACAGACCGTGGCAATTCATTACAAACCTTACTAATTGGCTGTGTCGGGTGGTGGCGGGTTATCGACACTTTTATATATTTACGCGATCTAACCCAAAACACCTGTATTATGGATGTTCTTCCCCTGTTCGGCACGGGTTTCCTCTGCGTTTCTCTTGTCCTCGGATAGCTAAAAAAAAAACACGCAATGTATAACTGATATTGCTAAATAGAAAAAAAATTGCCAGAAAATTACTCTATTGGGAATGACACACAAAGCAGCAGCGGCAACATCGCCCACTGCTGAGAAAAAAATCTAGCAGGACCCCTTCCTGCGAGCGAGTCTTGAGACTCTGCGAGGCTTTCTCAGGTATAGCAAGCGTCTTAGAAGTAGCGCATCTCCAACTTCACTCGGAAACAGGGTCAGCAGCGGCACAGCCACGAGTATGTATGTACATTGAACTTCTTTCATGCGGTACGTAGCCAACCGTGCTAATCGGAAGTGCCGGGGATGGACAACAAACTAAGCACAACAACAAGTTAGAAAAAAAAGTTTTTAATCTACATGATTTAAAAGTGCATAGCTCCAGTGGCTTCCTAATATCGTAAGGAAGAGCGTTCCAGACGGCCGCAGAAGCGCATCTGTACACGCGCGATGCGGTGACCGTCTTTGTTCGATGGCCAGTCAAAAGCCACTGCGATGATAACCAGAGTTCGCGTGATGATGGTTTATGCTCCGTGATGAGATCAGCGAGGTATTGTGGTTAATTTGTGGCAAGCACTTCGTGCGTAATGAGTGCGACCCTATAACGTCTCGAAAGTCTGTGGGAGAATGCGTGGAGGGGTAAGAGAGGGGGACAAGACAACAAACTAAACATCGCGCACCTCAAAGCGCGCGATGTAGCGGCCGTCTTTGCCCGATGGCGAGCAGGAGCGGCCGGCTCTGTGCCCGCGAGCGTCGCCGCCACGACCGCTACCGCCACCGCGAGTCAAATTTATCTCGCCGACCGCTTCCTCAACTCGGCGTCGCCGCGCTCGAGCAGCACCGCTGGCTCAGCGAGCGAGCAGACGAGCGCGACGCCGCAGCCGGGCGCGGCGGTGGCGTTGCTTTGCCAGCCGCCGTCGGCATGGTCTGTACACTGCTGGACACGAGGTCTCCACCACGCCTATCGCCATTTCTCGCAAGGAGTTTTATTTCGACGCCTCAGCCGTTTCTTGTTGAGCTCGGGGCGGTCGCGACGTCATCGTTCACGACATCGACTTTGACGGTACAACGACTACTGCCATTATCAGTTTACCATTGCTCTGCGATTTAATTATTTGGATTCTCTGGATTGTGCTTGCGCAATCCTGTACCATCCACTGTAAACACCCAAACAAGGTGTGTGACATCACCGCCTTGGCCGAAAAGGCTTTTTCCCTTTTCGCATTGGGGGTTGTTTTTGCCATTTGAAATCGCCAAGATTTGAGCGATTTTGACCCTTCCGATAAAAGCGCCTTTTGGCGTCCTCTGGTCTAGCACCATTTGAGACGAGGCTCAAAAGAAAGCTGTCTCAGGTGTGGACCAATCAGTTTCAAGGACAATGCACATATTATCAGAGTGTGTTTTTTGGTTTGCATTCTGATCAAGTATTGTGTTTAATGCAGACATGATTCCTTGTAAAAAGGTTTCAGTTTTGTTGCCAGAAAAAAGGGAAAAAACCCTATTCTCAATTTTTGGTACTGGCAAAGGAGGTCTAATGATGAAATTGAGACCCCGTTTAACGCGTAGGCCTTTCGCGACCATTATTTTCCGTAATAAAGCTTGTTGGCTTCACTGTGTAAATATGTAGTGTCGTTAAACCCACCACCACCCGACAGCCAAATTAGTAAAGGTTTGTCACGTAAACAAAGCGTGCCTAATTAGTTACCGTTTCAGCACACGCCTGTGCGTTGGGAAGAGTTAAACCCACGACATTTGCACTTCGAGTACGGGACGTTACGCTGGCGACTGCGGCCAGCCTCATCAGGCGAACGGTCAGAATGTGCGAAAGAGGTCTTCTCGTTTCGGCCTTAAAATAGAAGATGGAAGCGGACGGAGAGCCTGCTTCAAATCTCGCAAAGAGAGAGAGAGAAGGCTGTGACTGACATTTTTTAAAGCAACCGGGTTAATCGATCGCTTTTACAATCCCAAGTCGTTCAGATTGACTCGAACGGCCGATCGACCCCGGCTCCACCTCACGACGACGCCGAGGACAAGATGAGCCTCGGGGGCGGTGGGCTCGGCAAAAAACATCGCGGACGCGCGAGCCCCCAGGGGTCGCAGCGGGGAGGTCGCGACCTGCAGCGAGGGTCAGGGGGCAGGGCGAGTGGGCGCAAGGATCCAGAATAATCCCTCCTTTGTGGCTCCGCGAGGAATTCCTGTGTTGTGTTGTTTGCCGAGGGTTAGGGTGGCGCTGGCAGGGGCACACGTGCGAGGTTAGGGCGCCGCGCTACGAACCCGACGGTCCGGGTTCGATTCCCGTTCACGGACAACACCGGTGACGATTATTTGAGCCGGTCCTCGGCCTCCCCTAGGTCGACTCGGCCTCAAATTAGTACCTAGTATGGGGTGTGTAAACATCGTCACGGGGGAGACAAAGGCGGCCAGGCGTGGCGTTGGCTGCCTACACCCTCGTGCGCCGTGCCAGCCTTCAAAAGGTGCTCGGTAACAGCACTTGCCCCCACAGTCTCATAAGGCTACAAAGTGGACCTTTGTCTTTTTTATCTATGGTCACGGCAGAGTGCGGTCATCTTTAGTCGATCCACTGCTGGACAAAGGAATCAACCCAACGCCGCGTTGGTAGGCGGGTATTTTTTTTTATGTACTGGCTGACGCACTGAGCTATGAACCGGGAGCCCCGAGGTCGATTCCTGCCTGTGGGTGACCAATGCCCGAACCGGTGCCTGGGCCTCCGCCAGATTGACTCGGCTTCAAATGCGCACACGACGCGGTGTGTAAACCACCAGCGTGGGGGAGACAAAGGCAGCCCGGGCATGGAGATGGCCACCCACCCTCCTCGTGCATCGTGCCAAACTTTGCAGGTGCTCACTAAGCAGCACTTGCCCCAAGAACCCGCGTGGGCTGCACGGGGGATCTTTGTATTTGGAAGTTGCGGGTGTTGTGGTGTGGGGGCAGGGCAAATGTGCAGCAGCTTCCAGCTGATTCATCAGTCGTGGCCTGAACTGTCGCCACTCGCTGGCATGGGCCGACCTTTCTATCTAGCAGCCGAGGAAAAGTGACCCCTGAAGAATCATAATCATGATAGGGTGTCGCGGTGGCGAGATGTGAACTACCTCGCCTGGTATGCAGGGGGTCGTGGATTCGCTCCCGACCCTGACGCCTGCTGCTGTATATTTGGAGTTTGCGGTGTCTCTCTCTCCCTGGTCGCGTGGATTTTTCTCCGGGTCCTCCGGTTTTTCTCCCTCCACATTGAGAAATGCGCGTTTTGAGTATTTGGCTGCTATCAAATTCCACACGATGAGCCACTTCGTCGAGCTATTATTTGTGACAGGCAGGTCTCTTAAAAAAAAGCTACACAGCTCAATGGGCCTTACCTGGTAACAAAAAGGCTCAGAATCAGGCCCCTAGCAAGCGTATGTTCTCTCATCGACGTGTTTACAATCCAGTCTCAGCGTAATCGCCAAGCGTGCATCTCCCCACGCTTCTCTGCGCACTCTTCAGCTTCTGTTCCGTAACTTTCGTTGGGGGGGGGGTCAGTGTTTGCTGAACCGCGTCATGGCAGGTGGCCGCCAACGACGCACTCAGTAAACACGCCTCCTCCCTTCTGCAACAAAGTTGGAAAACTAAATGTGGCCACCTTTTCAGAAATGTTCCACTCGTCACGCACGAGGCGCTCGCCACAAGCGAACCATGCGAAAAGCATAAACCGTCCTCACGCAAACTCCGCCGGTCATCCCCGCAGATTTTGGCTGGCCAACGGAGAAAGACGGTCACCGCATCGCGCTCTTCCGGATGCGCTTCTGTGGCCGTCTGGAACGCTCTTCCTTCTGGCATTAGCAACTTTTAAATCATCATCTAGATTGAAAACTAATTTCTTTAAAACTGCTTTTAGTGTTTAGTTAATTGCCCTTCGCCCCGCACCTCCGATTATAGTATGGTTGCCTACGTACGGTGCGAAATAAGTTAAACTTACATACGTACATATATACACAGCTGGTTGCCTGCGCTAAGCTTAGAAAGGGCCACCCAACGGCGGAGGCTAAGGGGCCACTCCAATAACTAGCCGAGGAACAACACCACCACCGCCACCACTTTGACTCGGAATAATAATGCGGGCAGCTCAAACAAAACCCTGGCTAGACAGGGGGGGGGAGGAGGAGGTAAAGGGCTCACAAAGACAAAGATTTCCCAACTCCCCCTCCCTTGTGCAGCCAACAAAGGCTGCAGGGGAAAGTGCTGTTGGCGAGCACCGACGAGGGATGGCACAGGCGGCACGAGCAGTGGTGTGGCCAGATCCCACGCCCGGCCATCTTTGTCTCTACCAGCGGTGATGTTCACAGACTGCACGCACGCCTGGCACCCATTTTAGGGCCGAGTCGACCTAGGCGAGACCCAGGACCGGTTTCAAATAATCGTCACCGGTCTTGGTGGCCAACAGCGGGGAAACTGAACTCTGGTCGACGGGTTTCGTGATGCCAATTACTGCGCCACCGCTCCCCGCGGAGAGCATCGTGTGAAAACACTCGCACACATACACTCGTACGCGCACACTTGTGCACTGAGACAAAGATCCCGATATAGCCTTAACAGACTGTTGGGGCAAGTGCTGTTTGCGAGTAGCAGGCGCGGCACACGAAGGGGTGGGTGGGTGGCCAACACCACGCCACTTTTTTCTCCCCAGTGGCAATGTTTACACATCACACCGTGGACTAATTTGAGGCTGAGTCGACCTAGGGGAGGCCTAGGACCGGTTCAGATAATCGTCATCGGTGTTGGCCGCGAGCGGGAATTGAACTCGGGTCGCTGGGTTCATCGCGCAGCGCGCTAACCACCACACTACCGCTCCCCACTCGCGCACGCACACGCCCACACACACACAGGATTCCTCGCATTCCTCACGCAGCAAGGACGCTCAGAGTCTAATACTTATTCTTCTCGTGCACGGCTGATAGGCGTCGTCGCGATGTACTTCTTAACGATTCCATGTCAAACTTCGTCACCATGTGACGATCACCACAATGTACATTTGCCCACAACCTCAAGTTGGCATTTCACATTTTAAATTTTTCATCGTACTCTTATTGTGCTTTGCCGTTTTCTGTCAGTACAAAACAAAGTTGTTTAAACTCCACCGGGGGGGCGGGGGCGGTGGTGATGCGGCACAGCGGTAGCACATTCGCCGCTTGCCACCGGCTCGCGGTTCGAATCCAGACGGCCGCCCCTGGCCATCGCCGCGGTGTCCATCGCAGCAGCAGCAACAAAAAAACAACTCGCTGTCCGCTCGTCAGCGGACGTGAAAAGATCGCGCGACTACGTTCAACAAGAGTGGGCCGTTGTGTGCCGGCGTCACGGCCCACAGCCGAAAAGGGTTACACCGCGAATTACGCAATTGGGATTAGACGCAACGTCCCGACCCTGACGATGCCTGTAACATTTAGAGTTTGTGTGTCTCTCTCCCAGTGGTCCCTCCTTGTTTAGAATCAACATCAGGCGTTCAGAGCATTTGGCTGCTATTAAATTCCACGTGATAAGCCACTTCATTTGTGATAGCAAGATCGCTACGTAGCTCAGACGTGGGCCTCACCTGGTAAAATAAATAAAAATAGTTTAGAACATCGCCCGCTACATTGAAACTACTGCAGAGCATGTCTTTGATACGCAGCGCGCCAGCGTGGATAGCCTTGCACTTTGTTGGAATGGCGCAAATACCAAAATGGAATAGAATCTCTCATCGTCATTATCATTACAGAGGCTCCTCTACTTACCAACTGTTCAGAGATACGAACATATCTACTCTTTGGTTCTTTCGGTAAAGTCACGTAGGTATAAAATAAAATAAATCACGACGTTTCGGGCGCAACACAATCGTCCATCATCAGGTGGGAAAACTTGTGTTGCGCCCGAAACGTCGTGATTTATTTTATTTTATACCTACGTGACTTTACCGAAAGAACCAAAGAGTATGGATTCCTGCAGTCACGAAAGCTTCAAATCAACCGCCACGCAATAGATGGCGGTGGTAGCATCTACATCTGCAGAACGTAAAGAACCAGTGGCATCTACATCTACAGAACGTGAAGAACCAGTGTCATCTACATCTGCAGAACGTGAAGAACCAGTGGCATCTACATCTGCAGAACGTGAAGAACCAGTGGCATCTACATCTGCAGAACATGAAGAATCAGTGGCATCTACATCTGCAGAACGTGTTGAACCAGTGGCATCTACATCTGCAGAACGTGAAGAACCAGTGGCATCTACATCTGCAGAACGTGAAGAACCAGTGGCATCTACATCTGCAGAACGTGAAGAACCAGTGGCATCTACATCTGCAGAACCTGAAGAACCAGTGGCATCTACATCTGCAGAACGTGAAGAACCAGTGGCATCTACATCTGCAGAACGTGAAGAACCAGTGGCATCTACATCTGCAGAACGTGAAGAACCAGTGGCATCTACATCTGTAGTAGATAATACAACTTTTAAAGCCATCCCCTGTGTTTAGTGTACACGCCGTACAACACGTTTGGAATCGACAGGAGTAAAGTTGGCCTTACGAACAAATCACTTACGAACAGACCTCTGGAACCTAACTCGTTCGTAAGTAGAGGAGTCCCCTGTACTACTGTTGTGGTCGATCCGCTGCCGTAGTTCGCAGCGCGCCAACCTTGTGCAGCAGAACGGCCAGATCGGCCGTCGGTGCCTGTGGCGTCCGGAGAGCCGGAGCTAGTGACCGGCGGCCTTGAGGAGCCATCATCGAGTCCGAACCAGTTTCGCGACAGACTTGGAACAGAGTTGTTGTTGTTGTTGGCTTAGCAAGTGTGCGATCGGCGCGAAGCGTTGGTGATGAACTGGGCTCGTAGGAGTGCGAGAGCGATAACGAGCGTTCGGTCCTTATTTGCTCAAGCAAGCAGAATCAGTATTTTATACTGGAGGAATCCGATGAGCTATGAAGCTACTTTTCACAGATATCCAGTCGGGGGGCCACGGGGTCAGAACGTTACAACGACAAACGAAATACAAAAACGCAACAGGAAGTGCAAGTATAGGAGAGGTAAACAAATCACTTCAAAAGTATACCGTGGGGTGGGTTTTGAGCCCCCCCCCCCCCCCCCGGTGGATGAATCTCCTTAAAAATTAAACTGCAGTGGGGGGGGGGACGGTGGACGTCAACGAGTTGACGGTGGTCCTGAAGAAGATCCGCCTAGGGGGAGACCACTCAAGCGCCCCCCTCCACCCCCCCAGATCGCTCAAGCACCCCCCCAGATCGCTCAAGCACCCCCCCACCGCCCCCCCCCCCCTAGACCGCTCAAGCAGCCCCCCCTCCCTAGACTCCTGAAGCAACCCGTACCACCCCCGCTAAGACGCTGTCTCCAAAATTCCGCTCACGACAGCGAGCGCACGGGCGGGCGGTGTCGGAGAGAGAAATGAGATTTACGAAACAGAAGTGGCGAGGCGGGCGACACAAGCGAATGGGAGCGCAAGCAAGAAAATAAATAAATAATAACATAACCTAAAGATAGGGGCCATCCATTTAGTACGTACGCATGGAGGGGAGAGGTTAACCCAAACGCGTAGCTTGCGTATGGGGGGGTCTACTGACAATTTGCGTACGCATAGGAAACGGGGGGGGGTGAAGCCTTGATAATAATTTGTCGACATTGGCTTTCAAATGAGTTAGATAGTTCGGCGGTGGACTGACTGTTTGCTTAAACACGTTAATATTATTAATCCTTGATAGTTTCTGCGTGGATTAAATATCGGCCGTTCTATAGGATTCGGGGGGGGGGGGGGGGATTGACAGATTTTTGCGTACCCACTAAATGGATGGCCCCATAACAAATAAAATAATAACTGGTAATAAAATAAATAAACGCTGGTAAATAAATTACACGACGCACGAGGCTGTCCTCCCACGCTGCTGCTGCTGCCGTCACCTGCCAGACAAGGCAGACATTGTTTAGGCAGCCAGAGCTGGCCCCGAGCCATGCGACCCATACAAAGACAAAGGTCCCCCGTGTAGCCTCAGCAGACTTGTTGGGGCCAAGCACTGTTCGCGAGCAGCAGGCGATGATGGCCGGCACGGGGGTGGGTGGCCAGCACCACGACCCCGGGCCGCTTTTGTCTCCCCGGCGGCGATGTTTACACGTCGCGCCAGCTACTCATTTGAGGCCGAGTCGACCTAGGGGAGAGAGAACCGGTTCAGATGTTCGTCACCGGGCGATGGAGGCAGCGAGCGGGAATCGAACTCGGGAGGGCATTGTAGGGCGACTCGCTAACCCGCCACACTTCTGCTCTTTGTCCGCTCGCACACGCGCTCGCTCATCCACACCAATATCTCTCGTGAACGCGCCCATTCGCTACGCACTGCTGCAATCCTTCCATTCACCCTCCTGCTGTTCCGTTTGCGGGGCTGCCGCTCCTACCCGCTGGTAACAACCCCCGGACGTGGCTCAATCGTGCCGAAAACCAAACCAAGACGTTCCCAAAAAAAAATCTCGGCACACGGAAGCTTCAGCTGACGAGGCCACGGCTTGCCGATGATGCCCAATTAAGTTGAAACCGAGGCGAAGGTACGAGCGTCAGGGTAGACGGTGGTTTTGGATGAAGAGCCTGGGTCTTGCCGATGATGCCTAATGAAGTTGAAACCAAGGCGAAGGTGCCACTGGTGCCTGGGTAGGTGGCTTTAGCTGACGAGGCCGGGTCTTGCTGACGATGCCTAATGAAGTTGAAACCAAGGCGAAGGTGCCACTGGTGCCTGGGTAGGTGGCTTTGGCTCACGAGGCCAGGTCTTGCTGATGATGCTCTGTGAAGTCGAACTCCTGTCTCGTGTTTTCTCGGTTTAACAAACAGCTACTGTACTCTCAAACCGCGCTGACAGCCGGGAGTGACTAATAGTTTAAAAAAATCCCCACACATCGACAGAGGCCCTCGTCCAGCAGTGGATTGAGAGCCAGCCCAGTAAACATGCCAACACTGGGCCACCAGTTTGCGAGGTTGGATTCGTTGGGTCATGTTTACTGGGGAAGTACATGTGAGAAAGCAGAATGATGTAAAGAAAACCATACAAATTAAGACAAAAATAAACTAGAAACGGCAACAATGAGTTGGTAAAAACGAGGCAAATATATTCGCGAAAGCAATTTATCACGTCGCTGGCTGTGTGGGTGACTCATTACCTTCCTGCATTTTTACTGCGGTAGATTATAAACTCACCTAACCTGTGACCCAATCACACGGAATGCACCCCCATCTCGTCAGACCTCACAAGTCAAGCAGGTGGCTAGGAGATGTTAACTCCCTCGCCTAGTATGCAGGAGGTCGTGGGTTCGAGCCCGACCCTGATGCCTGCTGCTGTATAGCAGGTCCTCCGGTTTTCCCCTCCACATTTAGAATTAACATCACGTGTTCAGAGAATTTGGCTGTGATAAATTTCCACGTGATAAGCCACTTCGTTGGGCTATCATTTGTGATAGCCAGGTCGCTTCTGAAAAAGAACTACATAGCTCAGAGAGCCTTACCTGGTAATACAAAAATAGTTTAGTTTAAGGTCTGAGCCCGCATAGTCCTGGAATGGGCAACCAGCGTGCAAAGTTCACGAGAGTTCACCTCTGCACAATTTTAGTTCACCAATCACAAGGCGCAAAAAGGCCCGAAACGCCAAGCGGGCAGCGACAATCAGCGCTGTCTCCATCAATGTGGTCGGAGTGTTCCGATCGAGCAAAAAAAAAAGTTAAAGTAACATTTTACTTTCTTGCTACAGTCAAAAGTTCACGAGGTCGCCGTGAACAGAGGCGTTGACACCACCGCACCCCGCCATCACTTCCATCTTACACCCTCCAAACTGCCATAACCAGCTTGGTGAAGTATGGTCAAATCGCCCTCCACCACCAGCTCTGCGTGCGGTGGGGCGGGGGAGAGAAGCCCTTCTGTGATTTTAGCAGTGGATCGACGGGCCTGCAAGATCTCGTCCAGTAAAACAGAACAACATTTATTCTTCATTTGCCAAAGAAATTCGTGGCAGTTGAGCAACAAGGAGAAAAAAGTGAACGTCACATTTTACATTCTTGTTACGGTCAAAAGTTCACGAGGTCGCCGCGACCAGAGGCGTTGACGCCACCGCACCCCGCCATCACTTCCTTCCATCTGCCAGATTTCTCAGAGTGTCGGCACGTGCCCACCACGGTTCTGCCCTGAGTGTCTCTTCCCGGCAAGAGCCTTTTGGGTCTTCACTATTTTCTGCAGACTTAGGTAAGTACTATACTCTATTGCACATGTTACCGCAATTATCCCGATTACAAGACGCACTGAGTCTCCCTGTTTTCTTTTGCAATAGTTGGGAGTGCATCTGACAATCTGCAAGCTCTGTGCGTGTGTGCGAGAGAGACCACAGCCCCTCGAGTAAACCAGCTTGCTCCGTCAAGGCCTCCCCATGTTGTGCTGTTTCGCTGTGGTCGTTTGACCGTACTTATTGAGGAAGACCGATCGCTATACCGACCATCGGTTCCAGTCACTCTCTGGACTAATCGGATAACATTAACATTGTTGTGGTGGAGTAAAGGTGCCGTGTACACTAATGTTCCTGCGGGTGCCGCTGGACGGGAGGTGGTAGGCGGGGCTTCGGTGGTATTGTAATTACTGTAAACTTCGTGTATAGATGCTTTAAAATGAGAGAAGTCTTGTGTCTGGAACCAATTAATGTCATTTACATTCATTCTCATGGGGAAAATTAATTCGGTGTTCGAATGGCCTTCTGGAACGAATTAAGTTCGATCTCCGGGGTACCACTCTATTTCTATGCACCCGTTTACACGACTACAGGAATGCAGGGCACAACAATGTAGGATTGTGATCAGACGGGCGTCCATTGTACTTTAGTGGTAGTGCCTTACGCCGATAACCACGACTCGAAAGCCAGCCTAGCCAGCATCGTTCCGGGTCACAAATCCTTGGTCAATCCACTGCTGGATGAAGGAATCCCCCCCCACCCAGTTGATTGCTGGGGGCTGGTGTCGAACATACTTTGCTCCCGCATTGGCCTACGAACCGCGCGGATCCCAAGTTCGATTCCCAGCCGCGGTGCGTACCGCAGCCATGTAGAAGGTTAAACCGATAACCATTTCCAGCAGTAACGAATGCACTAATTAGCAAAAACGTACAAACGGCAGATTCATAGGTCACCGCGTAAGGTTGCATTTTTGCCCTCGTTTCTCAAGTTCAAACAGCAAAGGCGCAGCTCTGCAATTGCTCAATCAGGGCACCTATTACAGCTCACCTCGCCAGGTATACAGGAGGTCGTGGGTTCGATCCTGACCCCGACGCCTGCTGCTGTATATGTGGAGTTTGGGTGTCTCCCTTTCTCTCCGTGGTGAGATGTTAACTACATCGTCAGGTATACAGGAGGTCGTGGGTTCGACCCTGACGCCTGCTGCTGTAGATTTTGAGTTTTCAGTCTCTCTCCCCTCCGGTGTTTCCCTCCACATTTAGAATCGCGACTTTTCGAGTATTTGGCTCTCTGCTATATATTTCCCACACCACGGTGATGATGATAAGCCACTTCGTTAAAATATCATTTGTGACAGGCAGCTCAGTGGGGCCTTACACGTGATAAAACAAACATAGTTTAACGTCTAAATAGTTGTAGTGTGCGTTACCCACACTTTTATAAATCATAGAACTAATTCGAAGCGATGGATGGAGGTGGAAATTTAACTCAAGAATGGGGATTGTTATTCTTGGTTCTTTCGGTAAAGTCACGTAGAAGGGAAATAATAAATTAATAAAAATATAAAACAATAAAAATTCTCACTACGTTTCGACTGCAACACAAACAATCATCATCAGGTGTTAAATTCACAGCAATAACATTTGAAAGAAAAACATTTCTTGCTGTGGATTTCACACCTGATGATGATTGCTTGTGTTGCAGTCGAAATGTCGTGAGAATTTTGTATTGTTTAATATTTGTATTATTTTATTATTTCCCTTCTACGTGGCTTTGCCGAAAGAACCAAGAATATGAATCCCTGCACTCACGAAAGCTTTAAATCAACATTTAATGTGGATTGTGTCTGTATACTGGAGAAATCCGATGAGCTATGAAGCGCTTTCTGTTCCAACTCGCGACCTCTCTCAGCCTACTAACCCATCGGCAAGCACCACCTTGCCATGGCAAGTTCCTCTCGTTTATCTCGTTTAAAGTTTAAACACGGGCATGTTACATGTGCGGCAGGAAGAACAGAGTTTGTGTCTTAAAAGGTCCTTGACATGCGATTTACCGGCATCGTACCGAGGAAGACACCAAAAACCGATTAGTAATTAACGATAATTGATCGAATCTTGATTTGTAGCTTTCGTGACTGCAGGAAATCCATTAATCTTTGGTTCTTTCTGTAAAGTCACTTAGTTATTTTTTTTCTAACTACGTGACTTTACCGAAATAACCAAAGATTATAATACATCGTCGTCTCTCGCACGATGAAGGTTCCACAATGTGGTGTAACGCTGCTGCTACAGGCGACGTTGACATCCGCAGGCTCTATTCTACAACGAAAAAGTTCAAACAAACCCAGCGAACATGCCAACAACGTTGAGGCGACGTTGGTACGTGGTCGAAAGTTCGTGCCCAACGTTGCCTCAACGTTGGGCCAACAACGTTCGCGAAAACTTGCGTCCCGAGTTTAACAAAGTACATTGACTGTGGTACACACACACAGAGTGTGTACTTTACCTCAACAATACAAACCACGCTCAGCCACATCATCATCATCAGATCACTCACTCACTACTCACCGAGCCGCAGAGGCGAGGGTGAAAGTTCCCACCGAGTTCGACTCCGGGTAAGAATAAGAAGAACTTCTTGCGGTCTCTCCTCAAATCTCAACTCTCCTCCGTCTCCTCACGGCCCAACAACGACGGCGGCCCGCTCCGAGCCGGCCTGCTGCCCGCCTTCCTCTGTCCTCAGCGGTTGTGACCTTTAATCTTCGGTTGCCTTTAAATGTGTATCTCTCTCTCCCCATTCCTTATCGCGCGCTCGCCATCGTCTCCCGCCTTTTATCTCCCTCGGCGAGTCGCGCGTCCAACGCGAAGCGGCCGACGCGGGGCTGTGTGTGGAGTGGGGTGGTGGGAGGCGAGCGGCTTAGTGTGGGTAGGCGGGGCTACTTGGGTTGATGGGATTGTGGGCGGGGCTTGTTGGTGGAGGGCGGGGCTACGTGGGATGTGTGGGGGGGGGCTGGTGGGATGGGGGGGGGCTTGTGGGATGGGGGGGGGGCTTGTGGGATGGGGGGGGGGGCTGGTGAGATGGGGGGGGGCTTGTGGGATGGGGGGGGCTAGTGGGATATGGGGGGGGACTAGTGGGAGTTGGGGGGGTTAGTAGGAGTTGGGAGGGGCTAGTGGGAGTTGGGGGGTGGGGCTAGTGAGATATGGGGGGGGGGGGTAGTGGGATATGAGGGGGCTAGTGGGAGTTGTGGGGGGCTAGTGAGAGTTGGGGGGTTAGTGGGAGATTGGGGGGGGGGCTAGTAACATAAAAAATAAAAAATATATAATAAGCGACGTTTTGGCAATAGCACGTAAGAGAGGTTAGAGAGAGATAAGAGGGGGTTAAGAAACAGTTTGGGGATTAAACCCTCTGAACCACTCCATACAATCGGACCCAATTGCCCTATGACGAAGGGGCCACTGCCCCGAAACGTCGTCTATGATGTGTAGACCCGGCGGCAAGTGGGAGGGGCTTGCGTGGCTGGGCGGGGCTACAGATGCCCTCGCCGTCTTCCCATTGGTCGAGGCGCGTTGCCAGGCGCGCTCAATTGGACGCGAGGCGCACGGGGCTCCAACCAATGAGGAGACGGCATGTATTTGTATAAATTAATATTCATGAGCTCTGAATATCCATGATTAATTAATATTTATGAGCTATCCAGCCTTCAAAAAAAGTGAATGGGGAGCGGTGGGAGCGGTGGCGCAGTGGTTAGCACACCGAGTTCGATCCCCGGCGACGGTTAACATCAGTGGCGAGGGATACCCGGAACCACCATGGCGGCATGGGGAGGCCTTCATCCAGCTGTGGAGGCAATGGGGGTCCAAGAGTTGCAAGTTTCATGTATTAGGTATAGCCCTGTGAGCCATTCGGCTCTTGAATCGGGTGCAACCGCAACAAACAAAAAAAACAAAAACATGAACAAGAAAACATCTTACAGTGACTATGTGCAAACAGAAAATCCAAGAAAGGACAGCAAAATATTGCAGAAAAAACACCGTACACCAACACTGTGTGCAAAAATCCCAGTGGGATGCAAGTCAAACAACAACAACCACAAGACAACTTAGATTAAGGCCATCAGTCTAACTCTATACTACAACAAACAAACATGGCCAAACCGAAAAACTTTTCAAAAATCACCAAAATAAAGCCATAAAAGCAATGAAGCAGTGGTCATAGGAACTGTGACCGAATTTTCACAATAAACGACATAAACAACATGTACCTCCAAACCCTGCAGCCACAGCTGGCTGCATGAGTCACTCCACAACAGCAGGAGCATCAGTCGGAGTGTCAACATTTTTCGGTGGGGGGGCGAAATCGCTTCCCCCCCGGCCCAATGGATCTGTGAGAGATGATCGATCCACTGCTGGATGGAGGCTTCCCCAGGCCGTCGTCATCTCTTGGGGTCCTGCGATGTCCCCTTACTTGACACGTGACCACGACTGGACATCTGTGAACAAGAGCTTCATAGATTATCGGATTCCTCAAGTCTATGGTCCGATGGATGCTGCTTGTAATTGCCGTCGAAACGTCACAGTGAAAATGTTGTGGGTTTGGGGCCGTCCATATATGACGTCACGCGATTTTGGACGGTTTTTGACCCCCCCCCCTCGTCACACGGCGTCACAAAAAGTTAGACCCCCCCCTCAAATATGACGTCACAAAGCTCTGCCCCCCCCCCCCCCCAAAAATAAAACATGCTTCAAATCGCTTTAAACTATTGTCATTGTAGTGCGTATTTAATGTGGCGATGCACTCTGATGTTGTAGGAGAAAACATTTATTAAAACGTCAATTTAATTAAGTAGAACGTGTTGTCTATATTTAATTAAAGTTGCGCATTTTGATGTGACGTCACATTTCTCAAACCCCTCCCCTCATCACAAATGTCTGACCCCCCCTCATCAGGTGCGTGACGTCATTTATGGACGGCCCCTTTACTCTCCAACACACATGTGTGCTGTACGAGTAACGAATTGGCACGTTGTGTTAACGTGACAAACCTTACTAATTGGCTGTGTCGGGTGGTGGCGGGTTTAACGACACATTTAGATATTTACGCGATCGAAACCAAACAAAAACTCTATTATGGATCCTCCAGTCGAAATCGAGATTCCGATGTGTAAATCCCCCGCTTGAGCCTGCTCCATCTCCACAGTTGACATCTTCCTCTTGTTCTAGATTTCAAGCTTTCGTGACTGCAAGGATTCATACTCTTAGGTTTTTTCGGTAAAGTCACGTAGGTAAAAAAAAGAAAATTCATAAAAATAATAATAGAAAAAAAATAAAATAAAAAATCACGACGTTTCGGAGGCAAAACAAGTCTCCGTCATCAGGTGGGACCGTAAATTTAGTTGACGGTCCCACCTGATGACGGAGACTTGTGTTGCCTCCGAAACGTCGTGATTTATTATTTTATTTATATTATTACTTTTATTAATTAGAATTTTCTTTTTTACCTACGTGACTTTACCGAAAAAACCTAAGAGTATCTTCCTTTTGGGTGCGTTCCACACCTTTGACTGCCACTACATCATCAGTCTCACTCCACGGTCATCATCCCTTATAGCCATCGCGTATCCTACCCAGGCCGATTTACGTTTCTTAACAGTTCAAATGACGATGTTTTAGTTTTACCAGGCAGGTAAGGTCCGCTGAACTAGAAAGCTCTTTTTCATTAGCGACCTGGCTATCGCAAATGATCGCTCAACGAAGTGGCTTATCATCACGTGGGAAATCTATCGCAGCCCAAATACTCTAAAGCGCACATCGATTCTAAATGTGGAGGGAAAATCGGAGGACCCGGAGAAAAATCCACGCCACCACAGGGAGAGAGACACCGCAAACTCCAAATATACAGCAGCAGGCGTCAGGGTCGGGATGGAATCCACGACCTCCTGCATACCAGGCGAGACAGATAACATCTCACCACCGTATATCCTCTAATCCAAGTGTTCTTCTTGCTGTCCGCATGTAATTCTGGGAGTGCATCTCTCCATGCCTCTATCGTGCACCTTTCAGTTTTCGCTCAATTTTCTTCGTCACTGTTCACGATCCGCGTCACAGCAAAGGTAAACGGACACGCATTTTCTTTTCACAATAAGCACTTGAATTTTGATTTAAAGCTTTCGTGACTGCAGGGATTCATATTCTTGGTTCTGTCGGTAAAGTCACGTAGAAGGGAAAAAATAAAATACAAATATAAAACAATAAAAATTCTCACGTTTTGAAAATGTTCTTGCTGTGGATTTCGCACCTGATGATTGCTTGTGTTGCAGTCGAAACGTCGTGAGAATTTTTGTTTAGTATTTTTCTTATTTTATTATTTCCCTTCTCCGTGACTTGATTTCACACCTGATGACGATTGCTTGTGTTGCAGTCGAAACGTCGTGAGAATTTTTGTTTAGTATTTTTCTTATTTTATTATTTCCCTTCTCCGTGACTTGATTTCACACCTGATGACGATTGCTTGTGTTGCAGTCGAAACGTCGTGAGAATTGTTATTGTTTTTTATTTTTATTATTTTATTATTTCCCTTCTCCGTGACTTGATTTCACACCTGATGACGATTGCTTGTGTTGCAGTCGAAACATCGTGAGAATTTTTATTGTTTTATATTTGTATTATTTTATTATTTCCCTTCTACGTGACTTTACCGAAAGAATCAAGAATAATAAGCACTTGCTTAGCAGCAACGATGGAAAACGCCACCGACGCATCTCCCCTCGCGATAAAGGAGCAACGCTGAGACGAGGCGAGTCAACTGTGCACGAAGGTTTATTGGCAATCGCTGGAGACGCCGTGGAGCGAGCAAACACGGGGAGAGGAAGGGCCCAAGCACCCCACGCACTGCGTCCACGGAGAGTGAGCTCCCTCCGTCTCAAGAGAGGGGAAAGGCGATTGAATAGACCTTGGCATGAATTTGATGAGAGGAACAAGATGATTGATTTGACTCATAAGCGCGTACAGAATAAGTACGTACAGAATACGGCTTCTGTGGAAATTGTAGCAGTAATAATACGAAATTGAAATGCTTGTCCAAGAGAGTCTAATTTACATTTCTTTCACCAATCTACGTACGATAAAGCTGCAGCCCTGCAATGGCACGTCCGCGCGACCGTTGGCGGTACAGCCTCCATCAAGGGGAGCTCGAGTGAGCCCCCTATATGGGGTATTTGGTCTTCTCTTCCACGCTAGTCAGACGCCTTGGAAGAGGTGGTAGCAAACCAGACTTTTCTCTGCCACACGAGGCCTAAGTGTGGTGAACCCTTGTATACTGCCGGGTGGACAGGGGCAGGGACGGGGGTGGAGGGATGTAACTGTCGCACCGGGAGATGGAATCTAACTGGCGCCCTCTGGATTACAAGACCAGTGTGTGCTCACCATTGCACCAGGGCACAGCATCCATTAACAATTGATATGAAAGTAAATTAGCGACGAAGATGGCCCATTGCCTGCAAACGTCGCCAATTGTATATTTTTTATACGTTTTTCCTTCCAAGGCTACAGTGTTATTGACGAATGCGTTTCGTTTTTGTGTTTGCTATTTGAGCTTGTGCACCAATGCCAAATGCAGCAGCATCACCAAATAATTCGCTTCAACTAAAGTTCGTGCCTTTTAGAGAAGTGTTCCCCTGGCTAGACAGGCAGCTAAGGACGGACTGGGTCACATAGATGGCCTGATTGAGGCGTCCTCGCCAACTGGGCTGGCTGCGATAGTTGAACAACCATCGCATATGCTGACCAGACAAGGCTTGGTCGGTTTAGGTTGAGCAAGCAAGTTGGGCCGAGTGGGCTACATTGGGCTGATGGCATGAGAAGGCCCTCATCCAGCAGTGGACTCACGCAAGGGCTGCACATGAACATGACCTGGTTGGACTGATAGAGCGAGTTGGGTTGGGGTGGGCTGGCCAGCCTGAGAGTGATGTCGCGAGGTGGGCTAGGTGGGCTTGTTCGGGATGTGGTGGCCTGCATCAGCTTGTACAGCTGACGAGGCTATTTGAACTACTGGGTGGCCTGGGGCAGTGATAGGCGGTGGGGAATTTAACCGGACCATGTGTGTTGGGTGGGCAAGGCAGCCTGAGCTGGCTTGTAAAGATGACCGTCGTGGCTGTGTTGGCTGGACTGCGTTGAGCCGGCCGGTCTGGGCTGCCCGAGCCGATCCGAACGGGAACCCGGACCGGACCTGGTGCGGGGCGGAGGGCGGCTCTTATGCGGGCGCGTAGGTGTGAGACAGGCTCACGGCCTTGCCCACGTACTCGTCGGAGGAGAGGCAGCGCACAAAGAAGTGAGCCAGGTCGTGCTTGGAGATGACGCGGCCGCCCGTGGCGCCCACCGTCACCGTGTACTCCGACGTCAGAGGGAGGTTGCCTGGCGGGAGAAGGGGAGCCAAGGCAATCGCGTGTGTCAGGGGTAGGACAGGGTGTGTGTTAGGGGGGGTGGGACAGGGTGTGTGTTAGGGGGGGTGGGACAGGGTGTGTGTTAGGGGGTGGGACAGGGTGTGTGTTAGGGGGTAGGACAGGGTGTGTGTTAGGGGGGGTGGGAAAGGTTGTGTGTTAGGGGGGGTGGGACAGGGTGAGTGTTAGGGGGGGTGGGACAGGGTGAGTGTTAGGGGGTGGGACAGGGTGTGTGTTAGGGGGGTGAGACAGGGTGAGTGTTAGGGGGTGGGACAGGGTGTGTGTTAGGGGGTGGGACAGGGTGAGTGTTAGGGGGTGGGACAGGGTGTGTGTTAGGGGGTGGGACAGGGTGTGTGGTAGGGGGGGTAGGAGAGGGTGAGTGTTAGGGGGGGTGGGACAGGGTGTGTGTTAGGGGGGGTGGGACAGGGTGAGTGTTAGGGGGTGGGACAGGGTGTGTGTTAGGGGGGGTGGGACAGGGTTTGTGTTAGGGGGGGTGGGACAGGGTGTGTGTTAGGGGGTGAAACAGGGTGAGTGTTAGGGGGTAGGACAGGGTGAGTGTTAGGGGGTGGGACAGGGAGTGTGTTAGGGGGGGTGGGACAGGGTGTGTGTTAGGGGGGGTGGGACAGGGTGAGTGTTAGGGGGTGGGACAGGGTGTGTGTTAGGGGGGTGAGACAGGGTGAGTGTGAGGGGGTGGGACAGGGTGTGTGTTAGGGGGTGGGACAGGGTGAGTGTTAGGGGGTGGGACAGGGTGTGTGTTAGGGGGTGGGACAGGGTGTGTGGTAGGGGGGGTAGGAGAGGGTGTGTGTTAGGGGGGGTGGGACAGGGTGAGTGTTAGGGGGGGGGGGGACAGGGTGTGTGTTAGGGGGGGTGGGACAGGGTGTGTGTTAGGGGGGGTGGGACAGGGTGAGTGTTAGGGGGGGGGTGGGACAGGGTGAGTGTTAGGGGGGGGGGGGACAGGGTGTGTGTTAGGGGGGGTGGGACAGGGTGTGTGTTAGGGGGGGGTGGGACAGGGTGTGTGTTAGGGGGGGTGGGACAGGGTGTGTGTTAGGGGGGGTGGGACAGGGTGTGTGTTAGGGGGTAGGCAATGGAATGCATTAACGGAGTCCTCTTTTTTCTAGTGTCTCACACACTACAGTCAGATGTTTACCCAGCATCGGGCACATGGGTAGGTGACAGCTTGCGTCAGGGCATCGGGTCAGAGTTAAACATTGAGCTTCAGCTGTTAAGGGGTGGACGATAGTTTATGTCAGGCTCAGGGATAGGAAAATGCTTTTGTTGTTTGGGGTACGTGATGGCTGATGTAAGGGTTAGAGAGTAGTCGTTCGGGTTAGGGTTAAGAGGTAGGCGATAGTTCATGTTTGGGTTTGGGGGTAGTCCTCAGTTAGGTTTAAGAGGCAAATCATGAGAGACACTTCAATTCAGGGCCAGAGTTTAGGGGAGGCATTGGGCGTATGTCAGGGTTAGGGCGTGTGTGTCTGCACACAGTGGGGAGCGGTAGTGTAGCGGTTTGCGTGATCCGCTACGAACCCGGCGACCCGAGTTCGATTGCCGCTCACAGCTAACACCAGTTACAATTATCTGAACCGGTCCAAGTCCTCTCCTAGGTTGACTCATCGTCAAATGAGTACCTGGTGCGTTGTGTAAACATCGCCACTGGGGAGACAAAGGCAGCCGAGCGTGGTGCTGGCCACACCACCCCCTCGTGAGCTGTGCCGACCTTAATATGTGCTGCTAACAGCACTTGCCCCAAAAGTCTCTTTAGGCTATAGGGGAGGGATCTTTGTCTTTGTGTGTGAGCGAGAGTGAATGTGCAAGGGTGACCGTGTATGTATGTTGAACTTCGCACCATATGTAGCGGAGGTGTGAGGTAAGGATAACAAAACGAAACGCAACAAGCCTTCTAAACAAATTCGTTTTCAATCTACATTATTTAAAATTTCATAGCTCCAGCGGCTTCCTAATATCGGAAGGAAGAGCATTTCAGACGGTGGCAGCAGCGCATCTGAAAGTGAGCGATGCGTTGGCTGTCTTTGTTCGATGGCCAGACAAAAGCCCCTGCGAAGATGACAGGAGTTCGAGTGATGGTTTATACTCCTTGACGAGATCAGCAGGGTGGTATTGTGGTTCATTTGTGGCAAGCACTTTGTGTGTAATGAGCGCGAGCTTACAATGTATTCGTTCGGCAACCGGAAGCCAATGCAGCTCAGCGAGCACTGGACGGACATGGTCACATCTTGCAGTACTCGTCACGACACGTGTGTGAGTGTGAGCAAGCGCGAGTGATCGAGTGCGTGAGTGAGCGAGTGAGCGAGTGATCGAGTGATCGAGTCGGCGAATGGGCGAGTGGGCGTGTGCGACTGAGCATGCGAGTGTGTGTGTGTGCGGAGCGGCGGCAGCACGTACTGTCGATGTGCGGCGGCATGACGGCGATCCAGTCGAGGGCCGACTCGCGCAGCACGCTGAACATGCGGTCGTGGTCTTCGGTGACGGGCAGCATGCGCGCCGGCACGCGGGGTCGCTCCCACAGCAAGAACGCTGCAACATCACCACCACCACCATCATCAACTTCACTGGCAGAAAGCATAACGGCAAGCGGGCTCACTCCCATAGCAAGAACAATGCAATATCACCACCATCGTCAACATCACTAGCAGCATCAGCAACATCACTGACATCACCACCATCACCACCACCAGTCACCACCACGATCAGAGTCACCAAAGCGAACCCCTGTCACCACCACCACCACCACCACCGTCACCACCACAGGGACTTACTGGACATGCAGCCGACCACCCTGCGCACACCGTGCTGCTTCATGGCCGCCACGATGTTGCGCGTGCCCTCCGACATCATGGTGGTGGCGCCTGCTCACTCGCAACCACACGGAACGTTTCACCCCGGCGGCAGCGACATCACGAGCAAGACGCAGGATCATAATGGCCGTGTCAGAGACACTGGGCCGGCACTGCTGACACCGTGGATTTGACCCCTGGGTTTGGGGGTGTGTATCTCTCTCTCTCGCAGGGTTCATAATGGCCATCTCAGAGACACGGTGGTCATTTGTATGCGACTGTCATGAATTGTAAATACAATGTAATTGATTCTCACACGTAATGCAAGGGATCACGGGCGTGGCAATCGATTAAAATCCATGAATTGATGCATCTTTACATTCTAAGTACTGCTGGGGTTTTGCAAGTATTGTTTTGTCCCTTGCACGACATTCACTGCTCCTGCCCATCGCTCAATCGCTCCAGCCACTCACTCACCAGCGATCAGCCACTTCCTTATCAGGCTTCCATCACTACTGCCACGGTCACTCCTCCCGTGAACTTCACACGTTGATTCCTCCTCCTCTTCCCACATCGAGGGCTCGGCCTACCAGAACTGACCGTCTCATCTAATCCACCACAATGCAGGTCCACCTCACTTCCTTTCATCATCTGTCTTCGCAAGTGCTTGTAATAATCTCGCTCAATTCAAGAAACGTATCAACTCTTTTATATATCACAACTTCAATCGTGCCATTGGTTGCTGGCCAACTTGGCATTTTGGATCTTTGGGCCCTGTGTTCAGCAGTAACCATGATGACCAACAAAAATCACAGGCACACAAGTACACGTGCAGCACCGTGCTGTCAATCCACTACTGGACGAGGGCCTCCCCACTCCGTGCTGGTCCGTGGGGTCATTTGGCCACGAGTATTGTTTATTCCGGTCATCACTTTGGTGCGTGTCAGCATGCCTTAATTCTACGTTTTTAAAATCGGAAGGCAATTTCCCATCCCCCGCCACCCCAAAATATACCACTCTTCGAGTTTGACTCTTTTTCAATGAATCTGCTCAGCAGATTTAAAAAAAAACGGGAAGTCGCCGTGAAGACAATCACGATGACATTGCTTTTTTTTCATATTTTTACTGACGCTGCACGTTTTTTGGAATAAACATCATCCAAATTGCTCCAGTCACGGGGTGGCCGGGTGACTCAATTCTGGCAGTCGCCTGATGATGCTGCTTGTTATAATTACTGGCAAAAATGTCACGGTACTCGAATTGTAAATGTTGTGGGTTTACTCTCCCAACACACCGGTGCGCTGAACTAGCAACTAAGTGGCACGTTTTGTTTATGTGACAAATCTTACTCATTGGCTGTGTCAGGAGGTTATGGATTATGGGGATGATGTTGGTGTCAGAGACACTGAGGCCCATATGCTTAGTGACAGCTCAACTCAGGCTTGGGTCTGGCTCAAATGAGCCAACTCAATCAAAGCCGTGCTTCACCCGTGCCGGCTCTGTGCATGGTCCCGGCCATGCTCAGAATTTCCGAGAGCCAAACCATAGCCGAGCCCCAGTGGCGAGACGTTAAGGGTCCCACAGTGGCTAGGAGATGTTAACTACCTCGCCTGGTATACAGGAGGTCGTGGGTTCGATCCCGACCCTGACGCCTGCTGCTGTATATTTGCAGTTTGCGTGTCGCGTGGATTTTTCTCTGGGTCCTCGGGTTTTCCCCTCCACATTTATAATCAATATCACCACGTGATGATGAAACCCACTTTGTTGTGCTATCATTTGTGATAGCCACGTCGCTTCTTAAAAAGAGCCATTCAATAGCTCAGTGGGGCCTTATCTGGTCAAATAAAAAAGTGTATAGCTATATAGAGCCGCTCACTCGTGCGTCTTTGGATAGCGAACGGAGTGCCTCAAGCCGTGGAGAGGGCGGCTACGTCCGGGGGCAACGTCTCACCGAGCTCGTTCCTCGTGCCCAGAACAATGACGACGGCGTCCTGCCCGGCCACGGCGCGGCTCACATCCTCCGGGTTCAGCACGTCGCCCGTCACCACCTCCAGCGCCAATCCGGCCGGCAGCAGCGCCGCGTTGCGCACGAATGCCGTCACCGTGTAGCCTGCAAGGTGGGGGTGGAGGGCGCCACGGTGGCGAGATGTTAACTACCTCGCATGGTATACAGGAGGTCACGGGTTCGGTCCCAACCCCGATGCCTGTATATTAGTTTGCATGTTCTTCCCGTGGTCACGATGATTTTTCTCCGTGTGCTCGTTTTGCCTCCACATTTAACAACATGTATTTAGAGTATTTGGCTGCTATAAATTTTCACATGATAAGCCACTTCATTGGGCTATTATTTGTGGCCAGGTCGCTTCTGAAAAAGATCTATATATCTCAGTGGACGTCACCTGGCAAAATAAAAATAGTTTCGATTAGAAGTAATTTTGCATGCATAAAGGCAGTGTCATCAGCACCCGCTGTGACATGCGGATCGGAAACAAGGTCGAAGAAGATACAACCAAAAAGCTGACAAGGACACAAACCAGACCCAATCGGACAACCGTGCCAGCACATCCCTGGTTGATAATTGGCTACGGTAACGTGACGGGTAACTCTTTGTACCGTGGGTGTCAAGGCTGGAATTATTAATGAATGTGGACTCTATCCCCGACACGGACGACTCGAATTTTCTATCGGTATGACGCAGTACGGCTACGAAAAGCCTAAACATTTTTTTTATAATTCCAACCGTTAAGGAAAGTCAGCTTGAGGACACTGATCTACGCGGAATTACAGCTGATGGGCAAGTGCCAGGAAAGTCAGCTGATAGATGGAGCAGGACCGAGAGGATGACCCACCATGGAGATGGCGCGATGAGATAAGTGCATGTGCAGCAAAGGGATTGTGTAATCACGGGCCCGTGAGGGATGGCAATGCCAGGAGAGGCGGTACTTCATCCAGCAGTGGACAGAACATGGCTGAAGATGTGTATAAAGCCTTAAAAGTATATATATATTTTTTATATTTTACCAGGTAAGGCCCCATCTCTTTTTCAGAAGCGACCTGGTTATCACAAATGATTGTTCAACGGAGTGGCTTACCATCACGCGGAAATGTATGGCAGTCAAATACTCTTAAACGCATGTTTCTAAACGTGGAGGGAAAAACCGGAGGACCCGGAGAAAAATCCACGCGACCACGGGGAGAGAGACACGCAAACTCCAAATATACAGCAGCGGACGTTAGGGTCGTGATCGAACCCACGACCTCCTGTATACCTGGCGAGGTAGTTAACATCTCCTAGCCACCGTAATGATGATGAGAGAGTGACGCAGACTTCAAATATACAGCAGCAGGCGTCAGGGTTGGGATCGAACCCACGTTCTCCTGCCTTCCGGGCGAGGTAGTTAACATCTCCTAGCCACCGTGGTGATGACGATGATGAGAGAGAGAGAGACGCAGACTCCAAATATACAGCAGCAGGCGTCATCAGGGTAGTTAACATCTCTTAGCCACCGTGGCGTTCAGCACATACCCCCGGTGAACATGGCAACGTTGATACAACGTTCGACTGTGCCTGGAACCGTCGGCCCAACGTTGAACCAACGTTGGGCCAAAGTTCCACGTCCCCTGGGACTGCAATAGGACCATGCCGAAGCCCAAATTGCACAGCTCCGCGTGATTGCCACACGTCTGTTGGGACACGGCGTGGAGTTAGGAAATAGAGCGCGCACGCCGTGGTGGGTAAGACTTAGAACTAACGCTGGGTCTTGGCTTGGATCTCGTAAGTATAAATGTGTCGTAACCCTCCACCACCCGACACAGCCAATTAGTAAGGGGTTTATCACGTAAACAGAACGCCAATCAGTTACTGCTTCAGCCCACCGGTGTGTTGGAGAATCTTAAATGTTGTGGCTTTGCTCTCCAACACAACGGTGGGCTGAAGGAGTAAACTAATTGGCGCGTTTTGTGTACGTGACAAGTCCCCTTACTAATTGGCTGTGTAGAGGGTTTACGACACATTTATACTTACGCGATTTAACCCACAACACCTTTATTATGAATATTTGTTGTTTGACTTGCATCCCACTGGGATTTTTGCACACAGTGTTGGTGTACGGTGCTTTTTCTGCAATATTTTGCTGTCTTTTCTTGGATTTTCTGTTTGCACTTAGTCACTTTAAGATGTTTTCTTGTTCATGTTTTTTGCGGTTGCACCCGATTCAAGAGCCGAATGGCTCACAGGGCTATACCTAAAAAATGAAATGAAAATGCAATGAACTTGCTACGTTTTAAACTTAGACTTAAGACCGTGCATACACACAAGTTAGCAGCAGCGCCTTTTGTCAATAGCACCACTTGGAATGATGGGGGGGGGGGGGGTGTAATTGTTTGACCATACTTCACCACTCTGGTCCAGGCGAGTTAGTTGATGAAGGGATGTAAGTTGTGACTCTGAATGGCTAAAGGCCAGTAGCAGTGAAAACTGTTACGTCTGTACTGACGACATTGTATAAGCATGGCAGGTTTTTCGAATGCGTACGGATGCACAGAGGGCACATCACAAACATGTTTCCCGCGAATAATGCTGGACATTGCTAATGCTACATGAAAGAGAAAAAAAAGCGCTAATTATTCTTCCAAAGTTTAAAGTTAAGTAACAAAAAAAACCCACCCCACTCACAGCAAAACATGAATGTTGACATCAGGCTTGACAAACGATGCGTTAAAATGTCACGACGAACAGCTTCAGCAGCATGCACGACATCGTAAAAGCAACGTTTACGGTATTTTACAACTACACAACTTTGTATCACTGCAATAGCCTTAAGCACGGCGCGTATTTTCAACAAGAGAAAGTGAGGCCTAACCCCGTGGCGAAGCCTACGGTCTTGCCTGGCGCGCCTTACCGGCTTTGACCGCCTGCGGCAGCACCTCCAAGCCGGTCATGCCCGTGGCACCGAACACCAAGACTTTCTTCACCGCAGAAGCCATCGTCTTTGCCCACCGCCTTTTAACCTTTTCGAACGCTAAAAAGCAGGACGACGACGAGAAAGAGACAGAGAGAGGATGAAATTGATGGCTGAGAGTGATTGTTTAACTAGGGTTGGTGTCACACGGGATCTGTCGCTGTTCGGATGTTGCTTCTTCTTCGTGTTGTTTATATAGCCGAATCCGACTTGCACATCATTCTTATTTTATTTAATACGCGCTACGATTTCGCAACCCGCGACCTCGCGCGATGAGAATGCGTTTTTTGTGTGTGTGATGTGTGTGTGTGATTAATTTGCGAATCTCACGCGGGGTTTTATTGCACGGCGTGCGTTTGTACGTGTTTATTGTGGTTGTGTGCAAGTCGAGGATAGGTTGGGTGCGTGATGTATTATCGGTGGCATTGGGAGATGTTGATTGATACTGAGGGAGGAATCCGATGAGCTATGAAGCTATTCTTGTTCACAGATGTCCCGGTGAAGTTTGGAAAGGGTTCTTTATTCTCAATTATCCGGTAACAGAGGTAATTGGGTGGCTAGGAGATGTTAACTACCTCGCATGGTGTACAGGAGGTCGTGGGTTCGTTCACGACCCTGACGATGCCTGCTGCTGTATATTTGGAGTTTGCGTGTCTCTCTCTCATCACCATCATCACGGTGGCTCGGAGATGTTAACTACTTCGACTGGTGTACAGGAGGTCGTGGGTTCCATCCCGACTCTGACGCCTGCTGCTGTATATTTGGAGTTTGTGTGTCTCTCTCTCTCCCCGTGGTCACGTGGATTTTTCTCTGGGTCCCTCCGGTCTTTCCCTCCACAATTTAGAATCAACATCACGCATTTAGGGTATTTGGCTGCTATACAGTTGTAGTGGGTAGAATGGAGAGCGAGACTTATTTAGAGGCAACACGTGTATTATAACGAGGGTTACCTTAACACGAAGGGGTAACGGCCCCTTCCGATGCTCTACGGAGGTCTGTCTGTCCTCCGGGCTAACGCGCCCTAACACTGGGGAGGCTGGGGTCCTGGTCCCGTCTTCGTGCTCCTCTTCAGGGTGACGGCTTCGGGTCTTCAAGTATGCAACAGCACCCGGACCCGTTCAGGGGTCCGGCTTTTATAGTCAGTCCCGGCTCTGTCCGCCCCTAGCCATGCCCTTCTTCTCGAACCTTCGAGAAGTACCTGGGCTGTCGACACGTCACCCACCCCCCCAGCCCCCTCTTGGGGGTCCTGAGGTCAGTACCTCAGGTCACGAGCCCCCCTACCTGAGTGCCACGGCCCAACTCGATCCTGGGGCTGGCACTACATCTGGAGAGCAGTGGCATTCGTGCATCACAACCAGTAATACCACTGCACATATACACATTTTAAGCCACTTCGATGGGCTATCATTTGTGATAGCCAGAGACGCTTTTGAAAAAGATTTACACAGCTCAGTGGCGCATGACCTGGTAAAATAAAATAAAAGTTTATAGTTTTATGGAGGCGTTCACTCGTTAATCGATAAACGCAAATTCGTCACATTTTGCTTGCGCAGGCAAAATGCCCTTTGATAATGTTGGCCCGAAAAGCCACGAAAAAGGCTGATGGAATAAAACAGCGGTGGCGACTCCATCAAGCACTGTCATCCATTCCACGTTGGCGCTCCACGTTTAAACTATTTAAAAAAACATATGTTTGGTTATTTCGGTAAAGTCACGTAGAAGGGAAATAATAAAATGATAAAAATATAAAATAATACAAGCAATCACACCTGATGATGATTGCTTGTGTTGCAGTCGAAACGTGAGAATTTTTATTGTTTTATATTTATATTATTTTATTATTTCCCTTCTACGTGACTTTACCGAAAAAAACAAGAATATGAATCCCTGCAGTCACGAAAGCTTGAAATCAAAATTTTAAAACCAATTTAGATTTTAAATTTTCGTGACTGCAGGGATCCATACTCTTTGGTTCTTTCGGTAAAGTCACAGCAAAAAACAATTGCTGAAGTGGGCAACTCCCACTTTTTTGCTGTGATTGTCCCACCTGATGACAGACGCTTGTGTTGCGCCCGAAACGTCGTGATTTCATTTAATTTATTTTATACCCACGTGACTTTACCGAAAGAACCAAAGAGTCTTTTAAAACCACTATTTATTTGAGCAGGTAAGGCCCCACTGAGCTGTAGAGTTCTTTTTCAGAAGCGACATGGCTATCACAAATGATAGCCCAAAGCAGTGGCTGATATCTGATTTAATGACTTCTCTTCCCTCCCTGTGGAGCACACAGCCGCAACAAGCCCACGCCATGCCGGACGGTCTTGAGCAACTTTCTCCGCTTCACCCCAAGACGGACACCCCGTGGTCTTTCCGTGGTCTTGGACGGTGCCGTCACCAGGCGATCTACGGCCTGCCCCGTGGTCTCTTCCCGTGCGGTGTCCACCTTGGGCGGTCTTTGCTATGGACTTTTAGTGGCCGAAAACACAATGTTTCGCTCCGGATGATCGCTGCAAAGTATGCAAAGTATGATCTGTGTTTTGATTTAGCGCGCTGATCTTAAAGGTGCATTGAAAAATGTTGATACTCCGACTGATGCTCCTGCTGTTGTGGAGTGACTCATGCAGCCAGCTATGGCTGCAGAGTTTGGTAGTACATGTTGTTTACGTCGTTTATTGTGAAAATTCGGTCACAGTTCCTATGACCACTGCTTCATTGCTTTTATGGCTTTATTTTGGTGATTTTCGAAAAGTTTTTTAGTTTGGCCATGTTTGTTTGTTGTAGTACAGAGTTAGACTGATGGCCTTAATCTAAGTTGTCTTGTGGTTGTTGTTGTTTGACTTGTATCCCACTGGGATATTTGCACAGGGTTGGTGTACGGTGATTTTTTCTGCAATATTTTGCTGTCTTTTCTTGATTTTCTGTTTGCACGTAGTCACATTTCACTTTAAAATGTTTTCTTGTTCATGTTTTTGTTTTTTGTTTGTTGCGGTTGCACCCGATTCAAGAGCCGAATGGCTCACAGGGCTATACCTAATAAATGAACTTTGAACTTTGGGTTCCATTCTCAGCACCTGTCCCAGCCACCCGAGTCTTCTCTCCGTTGTGTCCCCCCGCGTTGTGCGTGTTGAATTGGTCCTGATTTACGGGTCCCGGTTTGAAATCTTGTTTGGCCAGAAGATGCGACAGATATTCCTCAGGCAGTCGTTGCGGAAGGTTGATGGGGAGTTCACGTCTACCTTGGTGGTCCTCCAACTTTCACTATTGTACAGCAGCACTGATTTTTAAATCCTTTATAATAAGTTTACTTGCTTGCTTGCGCGCTTACGACCGTGCAAATCTTTCGGTCGTTTTTTAAACCACTTCCCGTGATCCAATCGAGCTGACATTTTGCACACAGACTCGTTGTGCGTGACAATTTATTTTCGTGAAAAAAATGTTTCCTAAATTTTCCACTTTTTAGGAAGAAAAAAAATTCATATTTAATTTAAAATACCAATGTGATAAAAATGAAACTCTTACTCAAGAAAAACAGAAATGAATAATAAAATAAAACCGATGCCACGCATATAAAGGATTTATAGTGAAAAACTTTGTTTTTACGGGTTAATTTTTTACATGACTGGCGCCTGGGGCCTATGAGCAAGTACAATGATTTGTCTACTTACGAACGAGCTCGGTTGCAGAGGTCTGTTCATAAGTCAATTTGTTCGTAAATACAACTTTACTCCTCTCGATTCCAAACACGTTGTACAGCGTGTACACTAAACACGGGGAATGGCTTTAAAGGTTATATAATTTCCTGTAGATGTAGATGCCACTGGTTCGTCACGTTCTGCAGATGTAGATGACACCACCGCCATCTATTGTGCGGCGGTTGAACTTTACAACTCTCGGTCCGAACAGGCAACTGGACATACGGACCAAAAGATTTAACTACACATATTTGTACCATCTTATTTGACTGGTACTATTCTACTTTACCGAGTGTTGACATCCGCAGCGTTTAACAGCACTGCCTTTTCGTATTTGGATTGTCAGCCAACACCGGTTAAGTCGAGGTGCACGGATTGTTCTCTTGTAGCCCCGCCCACCCCCCCAACGCGTTCCATTCATTGGCTACCGCATTCAGATAAGCCCCTCTCCCCCTCCCCCTTAACTTGTAGTTAAGAGCTTGTCTCTTGGAATTTTGCCTCACTTGAGACAGTAAATCTAGCTGTGACGGTCCCACCTGATGACGAAGACTTGTGTTGCCTCCGAAACGTCGTGATTTATTATTTTATTTCTATGATTATTGCTATTATTTTATTATTTATTTTTACCTACGTGAAAGAACCTAAGAGTATGAATCCTTGCAGCCACGAAAGCTTCAAATCTCTGAACGTCCGTAAGTCGAATGTTCGTAAGTAGAGCAATTCCTGGAGGCAGGACTAACGTCAGTGAGCGAAGGAGGGCACTCACCGTTGTGGGCGGGGATAGCGACTGAGCGGTGGGCGTGGTCATGTAAAAGTAGGCGGGGACTGGCAGAGGCTGCCAGCTCGCCATGTGGTCGGGTTGAGCCTCCTGGAAATGTGGTGGCTTTTGAAATCGTCTTGGTTCTTTCGGTAAGGTCACGTAGAAGGAAAATAATAAAATAATAAAAATAAAACATAATAAAATAATTCTCACGACGTTTCGGTCACAACACAAGCAGCCGTCTTCAGGAGAACCAAGACGATGAATCCCTGCAGTCACGAAAGCTTTAAATCGGTTTTTGAAATTTAACTTAATTTAAATCAAAATCAATGAAGCAAGAGGCAGAGAAGAGACGAAACAAGAGGGCATAGAATACACTTCCATTTATTGGTCCACAGTGGACTTGGGTTAAGTGAGTGTTCGTAGCTACGACAATTTACAATATTTTTGCGGTTTGTTAAATGCGTGTGTAACTATTTGAGGGGGATTACTGCTCAGACACCGAGGTCAACCTCTGACTTAACAGCTGGGCTATCGGTCACGTGACATCTCCGGTGTAGAATGCACACAGGAAGTATGCCGGGATGCCCCGTGTCAACTTCACTTTTTTATCATTCTTTTCTGCGCAATGATAAAATAAAGCAGAGCAATTTTGGCCGAATATTTGGCGGTGGACATTGGCTGTGTGGGGATGTCTCTCTCCCCAGCGTGCGCACACACGGGGCACTGGATTGTGAGGCCACATCTTGCTGATGAGACCCAATGAAAATGAATAGCAGTTCTTCTGTCTGTGACAATTGTGTCATCAGTTTATCAGCCCACAGCTACCTGATGAGACTGATACATTAAATGTTGATATGTATACTTTTTTATATAATTGTTTAAAAGGGGCGTTCAATTGAGTGATGGATTGTTGCGATTCAGAGTCCTGATTAGATTTAAGAATCAATTAATTTTTTTACATTGCACCCATGGTGGCTGCAGGGGTCACATGAAACCCATCAGCAACAAGATAATCCGTGCTGTATTGTATACGAATTGTGAAACATCAGTTCTTACAGACGCGATTCATTATCGCACGTGTCGTGTGCTTAAGAACTGGTATTGTTATTAATTGATGCATCATTATACCTTTACTTTTGGTCTGCTACCCATTCTTACATGGTCCCTTTGATGCATGGATCATGAGTTGAATAATAAACATTGATCAATTAATCGATTAATCGTCAAGAGGCTTTACTTAGATCCAACACCCTCTGTAAATGAAGACAACCCCCACTACAGAGCAGGTTAGTGCATGCAGGCACACATACAGCAATGCAGCCAAACGTTCAGCTCTTGAGTTGGTGGTCTGGACAAGGCTGAGAACGTCGTACACGCGACGTGGCGATCGTATGCCGTGGTCTCTCGCCTGAGCGACACCAACTTTGGCTCCGTGCCACCGAATCACGGCCAATTATATTCCTTCAGTTGTGCGTGTTACGAATTACATTTCTACTACGGTGATGATGCCTGCTCAACGCGCAGTAGGCGTTCGTGACAAATATTTTCCATGATAGAGGTTTTTTTTGGGTCAGATCGCACGAATATAAATGTGTCGTTAAAGCCGAAACAGCAGGAGGATTTCTGCACAATTCTGGCTGATGAAGTTGCTTGTTAAATTTCGATTTAAAGCTTTCGTGACTGCAGGGATTCATCTTCTTGGTTCTTTCGGTAAAGTCACGTAGAAGGGAAATAATACAATTCATTCAGACGCTGTCTTTCCGACAGACCTGTTCTTCACCTGAGGACGGCTGTTTGGGTTGTGGCCGAAACGTCGTGAGAATTGTATTTTATTATGTTTTATTTTTATTATTTTTATTATTTCCCTTCTACGTGACTTAACCAAAAGAACCAAGAAGAAGTTGCTTGTTGTAATTACCGGCGAAACGTCACGCTACTCGAATTGTAAATGTCGTCGTGTGTTTAACTCTCCAACACACAACCGGTGTGCTGAACGAGTAACGAATTGCCACGTTTGTTTACGTGACAAACATTACTAATTGGCTGTGTCGGGTGGTGGCGGGTTTAACGACACATTTATATATTTATGCGATCTAACCCAACACAAAAAAACTCCACTTATGGACCGAAGCCTGTCGTGCCTTCCCGCTGCTTGTGAGCCGCACGCACGCACACATTCCATGTAAACCCATTGCCATTCGCACCGGCCGAGGCACTCCAATAACGATCGGTGGAGGGCAACGTTGCCGCAGCTACTCCGCTAAGTGTTGACAACTGGGGCGACGACGGCGACTGACGACGATGCGTGGCCGTCTCGTGCGTGTCTGGCGACGGTCTCCGCGTCTCCGGACGATTGCATCTCGGTCGGGAGGTCGGTGTGGGAGGGAGGGAGGGAGGGAGGAGGGGGTGGGAGCGGCAGGATTGTGTTGGTCTCAGTCACGCCGCTTGACGTACACGGCGAGTCCCACGACCGCCACGAGCCCCAGGGCCACCAGGCCCCACTCCTTCGTCGAGAGGCCGAAAAACTTCTGCAGGAGGGAAGCGGGAAAAGACGCACGCCACCGTCGATTCAGCGGCCCGGAGAGAGAGGGGGGCAATTTCGCGTTTGGCCACGGAGGGATACTGAGCGAGCGATCGTGATGGAATGATGGGTTTTTTTGCAGGGTTAGATCGCGTGAACGTGCACGTGTTGTAACCCCCTCCATCAGACGCAGACAATTGGCTGTCTGCCTGATGATGCCGGTTGTGATTACTGGCGAAACGTCGTACTCAGATTGCAAAAGTTGTGGATTTGCTCTCCAACACACCGCGAATTGGCACGCTTTATCTACGTGACACAACTTACTAATTGGCTGTGTGGGATGGTGGCGGGTTTAACGACACATTTACATAATTACTCGATCTAACCCAACAGTAAAAAAACCCTCTGTTATGGATGATATCGGTCGCGAAAGCCTACCACGTGGTAAACTGGTAAGGTTTGTCACGCGAAGAAAATGTGCCAATGTGTTACCACTTCACCGCCACCGGTCGTGTTGGAGAGTAAACCCACAACATTTACCATTTGAAGAACGACGTTTCGCCGGCGATTACAACAACCAGCTTCATCGGGCGACAAGCCAGGACCTGTCGACGACGCATTTATATTCACGCGATCTGAACCCAGCAAAAACTTAATTTCGAATAACGCTGGTGGCGAAAGCGTACGCGCTAAATCGGCGATCGAGCTCGCTCCAGGCGCGCTACAACCAGGGCACGACGAATCGGGGAGACTGCCCCGGGCCCCGCGCCTTGGGGGGGGGGGGGTGCGCTTCAACGTGACGGTGTCAGATGTAATTCTTCCGGTTTAGTTTGAAGGTGTGTGCCCAGGGCCCTGCACCCCCCCCCCCCCACTATGGACAGTCCTGGTTGCGAGCAGCACGATTCATATTCTGACCGTAGCTGGGGGGGGGGGAGGGGGTCTTGACTGCGGGCTGTGTCACCACTTTGTCGACCACCTTCCACCGAGATCTCTACCGTCAAACCCCTCGGGGGTCAATCGACGACCTCGCGAGTGGTCGAGGGAGACAGTGCGACAGCTGGCGATGTGGTCACAATACGCAGTCGCACCAGAGTCGAGTTTTGGTTGAGTTGTTTCTTCTTCTATACGAATCGTCGAATCGTAGTCAAGACCCGCGGAAGGAAATCTCTACTCTAAGTTAAAGAGCCGTACCGGACGTCCCGGAGCCCACGAGAGAAAAAAACGTGGCTTGCCGATAAGGGCAACGAACGAACCCTCGGGTCGTTAATTCCGTCGATTCTCTGAAGGGTAAACAACAAAAAATCACGAAAGTTTTACGCTTAAAGTTTCATACGCGTGGCCGCGTGTCCGCGTGCTGCCCCCCGTGGCCGCGTGTCCACGGCGCCGCCGCTTTACCTCGGGGCCCCCGTTAGCGGCGGGCTCCCCGTCCATGTGCTCCACCTCCACCCCGTCGTGTCCTAGAGGGCGACATCAACATGGACGATGACAACTCACATTTGTAAAACTATTTTAAAAAAACATAAACTATGTTTTAGTTTATTTTACCAGATAAGTGCCCGCTGAGCTCTATACAGATCTTTTTCAGAAGCGACCTGGTCGTCACAAATGATAGCTCAACGAAGTGGCTTATCAAGTGGGAAATTATAGCAGCCAAATACTCTAAACGCGTGTTTTTAAATGTGGAGGGACAAACCGGAGGACCCGGAGAAAAATCCACACGACCACGGGGAGAGAAACGTGCAAACTCCAAATATACAGCAGCAGCAAGCGTCAGGGTCGAGATCGAACCCACGACCTCCTGTATACCAGGCGAGGTAGTTAACATCTCGCCACCATGGCGCCCCAATAGTACTGCGCCTAATCGCGGAAACAAACGTGTCGGAGCGCAGAGACGCACAAGGAGAGGGGAACGGGACGGACCGAGAAAGGGGATGAGAGGAACACCGAATTAAAGCACGGGTGGTGGTGGTGGCCTGTAACCCAGCGAGGGTTGATGGGTCACACAAATACTGCGACACTCCTTTCCCATGGACGTCGAGGAGGAGGAGGAGCCATACCCTGACTTACACCATTGGAACCTCATTTGCCAGTAGCAAAATATGATAATTGTTTTTTTTACCCTTTTATCTGGCAACAAAACTGACACCTTTTTTTACAAGGAGTCATGTTTGCATTGACCACAATACCTGCAGTCGGAATGCAAACAAAAAACATAACTCTGATAATGTATGCACTGTCCTTGAAATTGATTGGTCCACACTCGAGACAGCTTTCCTTAGAGCCCAGTCTCACCCTGGTGTTGGACCAGATGACGCCAAAAGGCGCACAACTCAAAGACAATGCACCATCAGAGTATGAGAGCTCGGGGTGAGCATTTACACCATTGGAACCTCATTTGTCAGTAGTTGTGCGCCAGGGTAAAAACAACAATTACATACCCTGACTTTCCAGGAGATTAAGGTTCAGCACAACAAACGTGGACACCACCTGTTCAATCTGTATGGGATAGAGTGTTTCCCCCTCACATGTGTGTGGGGGTTACGGGTGGGGGGGGGGGAGATCCTGGGAAGCAAATTCTGGTTGTCAACAACGGTGTTCGTGCCGTACAAGGGTTTGCGATTACGTTTAGGAGTAGAATTAGGTCTGTAATTACGTCTCGGACCAGGGTTAGGCCTAGGATTATGAGCAGGGCTCGCATTAAATATTTGATTATGGCCAGGATTAAAGGTTCGAGCTATGACTACCTCTTGAACTCTTGTTTTGGGCTAAGATAATTAATTACAAGGGACGAGATTACGGCTGGGATTGTATCTCGAGCCAGGCTCGTGACTCGGATTCGCTTAATGACCTTTGGTGGGGGGGGGGGGTGGGGGGCGTGGTAGTATTACGGTTGCGGTTAGGGCCATGGGCGATGATATGCGAGACTAATTGCCGCCTGTTTCCATCTGTACCTCCGATTAGCACCGCTTGGCTACGTACGGTGAGAAAAAAGTTCAACGTGCAGTTTTTTTTTTATTGGGTGGAAATTGCGAACAATAGCCGCATCAGACACGAGTACATATAATTATATAATCGGCGTAATCATTGGGTTCGCTGCAGCTCAATGACTCAGTAGTGCGTACAAGGCGAGTGGTAAAGTTAGGAACCCACTGGTTCCACCAGCCCACAGGGGATTATTGTGTCCGTCCGTCATGCAGGGAGGGTCTGGGTGGGGAGGGAGGGGCTGGGTGGGGAGGGGAGGGTGGGGAGGGGCTGGGTGGGAAGGGGAGGGGCTGGGTGGGGAGGGGCTGGGTGGGGATTGTGGGGAGGGGCTGGGTGGGGAGGGGCTGGTCACCCCGTGGTGCCCTTATAAAACTCAACGTTTAACCTACTCACGCCGGCTTGTGCCCGCCCTCACAGTCGGGCATATTTGCGGAATACACCACGCCGTCGTTGACCCTGGCCATTGACCGAGCAACCCAACGTTCCTACCAGCTCCCTCCGCAGGGATGTGTTAAGATGTCCATGTGTGTGAGCTTGTCATTTGATGGCCTGAAGACCAGAATCGGTCATTTTGCCGACAATGTGTTCATCGGGGAGGCAGTTCCGTATGTGGACAACAGAGTTAAGTGGAGCTTCTGTCCGGGCAGCAACGTTCTGGCAACTGGGGGTGGGGGGGGGTAAGAGCGAGGGCTTGGCAGGGTTGTGCATTGTCGGGTGGTACGGCGTCTTTCATATGGGGGTGGAAGCATGGACTGAAGGTCTGTGGGGGGGGGGGGGAGTGGTTGGTGTGCATTTTTGTACAATGATAATATTGAAGGTGTGTGTGGGGGCAGTGGTTGGTATGCATCTGGTACATACATACACACGTACGAGGATAGAGTGTTGGTCTCTCTCGTAAAATGCATGGGTTTTCTCTGGGCGCTGTGGGTTTCTCCCTACTTGTAAAATAATAATAATAAACACAACCCATCTCATTAATCGGATGAAAACTGCTTGAAATCATAAAATAAACAATGGAGCGGCAGGAGCCTCTGGAAAAGAAATCATACCACTCTGTGTGACTCTCTTGGATGGATAAATGAGTAAAGTGTCATAATTATGATGTTTCTACATTTGGAGTTTGCATGTTCTCCGTGGTCGCGTGGATTCTTTTTTCTTTCTCTCCGGGTCCTCCGGTTTGTCCCTCCATGTTTAGAAATACGCGCTGAGATGATTTCGCTGCTATAAATGCGCACGTGATGATAGGCCACGTAGTTGAGCCGTCATTTGCAAAACAAGGCAAAAGCTCAGTGGAGCCTTTCCTGGTAAAAAAAACAAAAAATATTTTATTTATTTGTATATTTCGAACAGGTAATGTGTTTAGCTTTACTATAATTTGCACTTCCCATCGTGTTTTTTGTTGTAAAGTTTGACCCCGTACCCTTAAGGGGCCGTCCATAAATGACGTCACGCGATTTTGGACGATTTTTTATCCCCCCCTCCCCTCGTCACACGGCGTCACAAAAAGTCAGACCCCCCCCCCCAAATATGACCGTCACAAAGCTCTGCTCCCCCCCCCCAAATAAAACATGCTTCAAATCGCTTTAAACTATTGTCATTGTAGTGCGTATTTAATGTGGCGCTGCACTCTGATGTTGTAGGAAAAAACATGTATTAAAAAGTCGATTTAATTAAGTAGAACGTATTGTCTATATTTATTTAAAGTTGCGCATTTTGATGTGACGTCACATTTCTCAACCCCCCCCCCCCCCCCCCAAGCTCGTCACACATCGTCACAAATTTCGATTTAAAGCTTTCGTGACTGCAGGGATTCATCTTCTTGGTTCTTTCGGTAAAGTCACGTAGAAGGGAAGTAATAAAATAATACAAATTAAACATAATAAAATAATTCTTACGACGTTTCGGCCACAACACAATTAGCCGTCTTCAGGTGTTTTATTTTTATTATTTTATTACTTCCCTTCTACGTGACTTTACCGAAAGAACCAAGAAGAAGGATCGTCACAAATGTCTGACACCCCCCCCCCCCCCCCTAGGTGCGTGACGTCATTTATGGACGGCGCCTTACTGGACATCTGTCGGGTAAAAAAAATAGTAGCTCATTGGATTTCTCCTGCAGTTGCAATACCGATTCGCTGACCGCTAGGTGGGGCTAAGCGCCATTTCAGTACCAGGGACAGCGCCCTTGGTCCTGAACTACAAACTCGAAACCTCGCCTCCGCGGTCGTCTCCAAGGCTGGGAGACTCGTTTGCAACACAGTAACGATGCGTTGTGTGAAGGTTGTTTGTTGTTTCAATTTACGATGCTAAGCAATTCGTTGTTGGTTGGTGGTTAAATGTCACTATTGTCTCTAACATACACTCGGCGCGGTTAACATATACAGCAGCAGCAGAGGCAGCAGCAGCAGCAACAACAGCCACCATTCGTCACTAATTATCGACGGTGACGCCGCCACAGCCCCTGTGCCAGGCTAGGTGCACTTGAAGGGGACAGGAATTGTCGCAAGCTCGCTGGCAGGAGGTCAAACAGCATACGCTGTGGCCGTGAGAGAAAAATGTATCCACCTAACTGGTCATTTATACGGTGGGTTATTCAACAATTGCCATTCTTTGTGTAGAGTGGATATTACAGACTCGAGTGTGCATATTAAAGAATGTCGTGTTGATATTACATACTCGAGTGTGGATATTACAGACTCTAGTGTGTATATTACAGACTTCAGTGTTGATATTACAGACTCGAGTGTTGATATTACAGACTCGAGTGTGGATGGATATGACACAATCTCTACTCAATGCTGGTCCCGATACGCAGCGAGTGTTCTGCAGGCCGCACATTGCAAACGAGCATCTAAATGTGGGCGTGTGTGTTTAAGAACATGTAATATGTAATGAGCAAATGTCGTTACCATCCTTACATACTTGGGGTCCACGTCGCGCCCGAATACGAACGCATCTCTAGAGATAAATCTATTATTGTTTTAAGAATATTTGACGATCGCGATGGGAGGGCTGGCGCAGTGAGTGGTGGCGATAACGCACTGCGCTAAAACTGGCGACCTGAGTTGTATTCCGGGTCACGGCTGACATCGCTGGGGACGGGGGGGGGTGACCTTCACCGATAGGCATCGATCAGCGTGGTGACGTATGGCTATGGAACGAAACTCCCACGACCGACGCGGGAGGGGAGGGCTTCGTCCACGAGTCTGCTGACAAATCGGGCCGTGAATTGTTGTGGCCATTTACGACGACGCGATCATCGCTCGGGGAACGCCACGCGTTCGAGAGCGAGGCCACCAACCATGAGAGACGGAGCGATATCAAAACCAGTGCAGGCGCGAGGTGGATCATCAACATCGCAGGATCGTGTTTAGTGGTGGTGGTGGTGGCGGCTTCCGGGAAGCCTTCATCCAGCAGTGGATTGGCCAAGTCTGATGGCGATGCCGATGGCAGTGCTCGTTATCTCGTTCGCGCATTCTCCGGGAGAGCCTCGGTGCGTTTAGGTATTTTTTGGTCAGTGGGACGGAGCAGGATCGCGCCGAGCACTCTCGAAATTGGTGAAATAAAGGATCTTCATCCATCCGCCCATCATGAAGAGGACCGATACACACACACACACACACCCACACACCTACACACACACACCTACACACACATCCACACACACACACACACACCGCGCAGCGTGGCGCGTACAGTGAGCGCAAGGGATGTGGAGGGACCCTATCGGTCATTTTCTGCGCGTTGTGACGAAAAAAAAAAACCACAACAGCCGCCATTCGCCAGTAAGTGGCGTTGACGTCACCACGACGCCCGTGCCCGGCTAGGTTCACTCTGAGGCCACGTTAAGTGCGGAATGCCCGCCGGCAGGAGATCGCGGGATAGACCCGGGTGCCACGGGCTCACTGAGATGACTGGTAGATGACTGGTAGATGCACCAGCCGTGCTTCCACCCAGCGCTAACTCGCTGCATTTTATCTTCCCGGCGTTCCGCTCGTTGTTGTGAGCGTCTCTCCTCCGCCGCCCTCCGTTGTTGGCTGGAGGGCGACTGCCTCCAACTGCTCAGCAGCAGCAGCGTCCTTCACGAGCCCTCCCTACACCGCAGAGGTCGATCTCGACACGGCTGAGTTAGCGGTCATCTCCAAGTCCCACTGGGGCTCAACGTCCTCCCGTACCGCATCAGCTCCCGTCCCTTCTCTAGGACTAAACAGAAGCCGCTTGGGCTGGGCATGCGGTTTCTACACGACGCAGGCAACGCAAAGACAAAGATGACCTGTATAGCCTTAACATACTGTAGGGGCAAGTGCTGTTAGCGAGCACCTATAAAGGCCGGCATGGCACACGATGGGGTGGGTGACCAGCACCACGCCCGGCCGCCTTGGTCTCCCTAGCGGCGATGTTTACACACCGCACCAGGTACAGTACTAATTTGAGGTTGAGTCGACCTAGGGAAAGCCCAGGGCCGGTACAGATAATCGTCATCGATGTTGGCCGTGAGCGGGAATCGAACCCGGGTCGCCAGGTTCGTAGCGCAGCGTAGCGCTAACCGCTACACCACCGCTCTCCTCCCCAGGCAACACTCCCCACAGGCAACAGACGCAGACACACACAGGCACCTCCCAACGTCCACCCGCACAGGTCGCGTTGTGCGTGGCACAGAGAAAGCTCACGGCCGTCGCCCGCCGCTCACCGGCGCTCTTGCTCTCTTTGGCGTCGGCCCCGACGCCGGAGGAAGCGCTCTTGCTGGGATTCATCTTGTGCCCTCCGTGTGCGTTGTATCTCTCCACCGTCGCTTGCTGGAGGTCGCGGCCGCGATGCAATACTCGCAGAGACCAGGCTGCGTCGCTCCTTCTTCCAAATGGGCGTGTGTGACTTCTGCGTGTGACTTCTGCGTGTGACCGTGTGCGGCTGTGTGTCTGTGTATATATATGTGGATGACGGGGGAGCGGTGGTGCAGCGGTTAGCACGCTGCTAGGAAACCCGGCGAGCCAAATTCGACGAAATGTCCAAACCGGTCGTGGGACCCTCCCCTAAGTCGACTCGGCCTTAAACGAGTACCTCGTGCGGTGTGTAAAAAAAACACATCGGCACTGGGGAGACAAAGGCGGCCGGGCGTAATTTTTCGCCACCGTTCCTCGCGGTTGCGCCTGGGTGCAATACTGACCGAGGCCAGGCTGCGTCCCTGCGTCCCACGGGCGTGTGTCGCCGGGTGTGATTGTGCATTTACCCTGCACAGTACTTACTGTACACGGTTAAATAAGAATAAAGCAATGGGGGAGCGGTGGCGTGGTGGTTAGCGCACTACACGGAGGGGCAAGAGGAACATGGTGGGTTAGGGAACAAACTCGGATATCGATTTGACGGTTGATGAAGGCGAGTGACCTTGGGCAAACCTTTTATCCAGCAGAACATTGATTATGGCCGGTGATTAAAACGATGATATCCAGCAGTGGATTGATGATGGCTTGATCGATCCAATGTTGTTGATGGACGTGTTGCATAGGGGGGAGAGAGGGAGGGTGAGCGGTGGCGCAGTGATTGACACACTCCGCGATGATCTGCTGAGAATTACAGAGAGACCAAAGGGACCAAGGGAGTCAGAGAGGATAGGCAGACGTAATATAAACCCTTTATCAACGTGTGCTTGGGAATAAATAAAGCCACCCTCCTATAACCCAGCAGTGGATTGACCATGGCTGATGACGATGACAAATATGTAACCGCAAACACAGACATAATTTCAACCGTGATGATGGGTACAAACTGAGTAATCATTGGAAAGATGTTATTAACCATGCAAAAAAGATTTAACTACACATTTTTGGAACATCTTATTTGACAGGTACTATTCTACTTTACCGAGTGTTAACATCCCCCGCGTTTAACAGCACTCTCCTGTTTTGTATTTGGATGGCCACCCACACTGGGTAAAACATAATGTGCAGTGTCGTTCTCTTCTAGCATCATGTGCAACTTTAGCATGTGACCTGTTGTTCTCTTTTAGCCCCGCCCCCCCCAATACGTTCCATTCATTGGCTACCACACTCAGATAAGCTCCTCCCCCCCTCCTCCCCCCTTAACTTGTATTTAAAAACTTGTATCTTGGAATCTCTGCCTCACTTGATACAGTAAATCTAGCTGTGACGGTCCCACCTGATGACGGAGACTTGTGTTGCCTCCGAAACGTCGTGATTTATTATTTTATTTCCATTATTACTTTTATAAATTTTAATTTTATTTTTTACCTACGTGACTTTACCGAAAAAAACCTAAGAGTATGAATCCTTGCAGTCACGAAAGCTTCAAATCTAGAAATGTATCCGCGCCACGGATTGTCGCGGCTGAAGGGGTCACCTTGCGATAGGGCGACAGCAGGGGGCGCTGCTGCCGTGCCAAGGGCGCTGGGTGACTCAGCACCTCGGACAGCGACGGCTCGAGGACCAACGCCGCCATCGTCGAACGAGAAGCGTGGGGGCAGTCAGGGGGGGAGGGGGCCTTGATGATATAATTGTTTACAGCCTGTCCATGCCGTGTCAGTCTTGGGAGTTGTTTGACCATACTTCACCGAGAGAGAGGTCCCAGAACTTTTTTTTTATCTTTCACTCGTCGCTGATGTGAGTCGTCGCTGGGACCGAACTCGAGTAGTCGAGTTCACAGTGCAGTGTACAAACCCACAGCGCCACTGCTCCACTCCCATAACAATAATGCCACCATTAAAGCCTGAGTAAGTCTCAAGACTTGCTTACAGGAAGATCCTGCATTGGGATGTTTGGCTAAATTCCATTAATGAGTATTTTGCTTATGGGAGAAAACGGGAGTACATGGAGGACATCGACCATGCACACCAGGGTTTAAAACTCAAAAGTCCCTTATAAAACTGAACGTTTAACCTACTCACGCCGGCTTGTGCCCGCCCTCACAGTCGGGCATATTTGCGGAATACACCACGCCGCCGTTGACCCTGGCCATTGAACGAGCAACCCAACGTTACTACCAGCTCCCTCCGCAGGAATGTGCTTTCTCACAACCATGTTGGGTCAGGCAAGGGGTGCGGGCGGGTTTCTCAGGTGAAACAAAATTCAACGAAGGAGGGAGGGGGGGAGGGGTAACACAGCAACCAAACCAAGGGGCGAGGATAACCACAACCCTGCCGCAGAGAGACGGCGTCTCAACGCGAATGAGTGGCACGCGATTGGAGTCGCACATCAACTCGAGCGGTCCCCGCGTGGCGCTGTGGCGAGGAGTGGGGCTGGGCAAAGCGACGTGGGAGAAAATCGTGCCGGGGGGGGAGGGGGGCGATGCAATTATTAGCCGCGGTTACAAACACTCGCAAGCCGAGCAATTAGCACCACGTGGCAGCAGTCAGAGAAGAGAGGCCGGGCCACGCAAGAAGTAAATCGACTGTGTACCCCCCCCCCCAATATCACCCTTCACCCCCCCATCCCCCCCCCATTCCTCTCCCCTCAATCCTTCCCCCAACCTTCCCCTTTCTTCACCACCGCTCCCCCACCTCTCCCCCCGTCCACCACCCTAGCCCCATCCCTCCCCCATTTCCCACCCGGCCCCTCCACACCCCCCTCCACTCTCCACTCCTCCCCGACACCCCCTTACGATAATGCGTAATTAACATTAGATGTATAATTGTTCATCACCGGTGTTTTTACGTTGCTCACTTTCACGCTATATATGTGTGTTGGGCTCATTAGGACAGGGCCTTTCTTCCTATCAGCAGAGTTATGGCCTAGGAAGGGAGCCGTTCATTCTCACGCCCAGAAAATATAGAAATAAGTGATATGGAACCTGAGACCTTCACAGGACACGAGGCCCCTTTGTCCGAAATAAGTTCGTTAAAATGTTGGTCCTTGCAAGAAGTGGCAAACACCATAGGGTTGTGTGTTGCAGAGTAAACCCACGACAACAATTTAACAATTCGAGTAGCCGAGACGTTTCGCCGCCGGTAAATTACAACAATAACGAGCAGCAGCAGCAGCATCAGGCGACAGCCAGACCGTTGTGGATACATCCCCTGCTGTTTCGGTCTTAAAGAGACACGGCCTCGGATAACTGAGATGTCCCCACTTGGGAGGCAGTCGGGTGCAAAGGTCAGGGTGGGGGCGAGGTTTAATATATCACTGCATTTTATCAATTTAACACAATCCATCGTGCGTTGATTAACTGTGACCAATCCGTACCCAGTCATATGTCACTACGTAGTGTCATACGAACATAACCCGTTCTGAGTGTGCGGCGTTGTGGGATGCAATTACATGAATGACGCCGGTTGTTATAATTACTGGCGAAACGTCGTGCTCAGATTGTAAATGTTGTGGATTTTCTCTCCAACTCACAACCGGTTAGTGCTGTACTAGTATACTACACTATACACTACACTATAAACTACACTATACACTACACTATACACTACACTATACACTACACATACTACACTATACACTACACTATACACTACACTCTACACTACACTTTACACTACACTATACACTACACTATACACTACACTATACACTAGTGCTGTACTAGTGACGAATTGACCACGTTCTGTTTACGTGACAACTCTTACTAATTGGCTGTGTCGGGTGGTGGCGGGTTTAACGACACATTAAAATATTTACGCGATATGACCCCATAAAAATCGATTATTGATGATATTGGTCGCGTAAGCCTACGGGTTAAACTGACGCGATATAAAATGAGATTATAATTATGAGTTACATGCCTACATCCACCGCCAATCTGATCTTGGCACGTGATCGGCTCACGGTGATGATGACATCGCCTTTACTCTTATCTGTTTAACACCGGGGACACGGAAGACTTCTTCACGATTTTGGCAACAACAACAACAGAAATCGCCTGATGAAGCTGGTTGTAATCACCATCGAAACGTCGGACTCAAACTGTAAATGTTGTGGGTTTTAACCATGAGAGTGACGTGGCTGTGTCAATCGCCCTGATACAATCGTTCTCAGGGCGATGTGCTTGAAGTGACGAACTTCCTCATTGGCCGTGTCGCACGTGGCTGACAGCCCAGACGGTTCACGACGTATCCTTGTGCAGGGATGTTGAGTTTTCAGGGCCATACGGCCTACAGCCGTTTCAATGCGGGCAATTAAAAAAAAAATCTCTCTATTTTTCGATTTAACGCTTACGTGACTGCAGGGATTCATCTTCTTGGTTCTTTCGGTAAAGTCACGTAGAAGAGAAATAATAAAATAATAAAAATAAAACATCATAAAATATACCTTATTGGTCACCCCGTGGTCCCTTACACATCTCAACGTTAATAAAAAAAAACATATTTTATTATGTAAAAATTTAATTATTATATTATTTCCCTTCTACGTGAATTTACCGAAAGAACCAAGAAGATCTCTCTATTTGTTTGTGTGTCTCCCTTGTGATGGGAACTTTGTAGGATGAACGTTGAGATTTATAAAGGACCACGGGGTGACCAATAGGGTCTGAGTTGGTCTGTAACAAGGTAGGGGGCACTGATAAGGGGTTGACAGGTACGTGTCGGGTGGTAGCGGGTTAACGACACAACATTTATATTCATATACTCTTTAGTTCTTTCGGTAAAGTCACGTAGGTATAAAATAAAATAAAATTTATATTCCTGCCATGTAACTTTCTGATCAGCCCCTACAGGACATTTGTTAAAAAAAAATAATTAAAGAGCTTCAAAGCTCAGGGGCCGTCCATAAATGACGTCACGCACCTGGGGGGGGGGTCAGACATTTGTGACGATGTGTGACGAGGGGGGGGGGGTGAGAAATGTGACGTCACATCAAAATGCGCAACTTTAAATAAATTTAGACAACACGTTCTACTTAATTAAATAGACTTTTTAATAAATGTTTTCTCCTCCAACATCAGAGTGCAGCGCCACATTAAATACGCATGACAATGACAATAGTTTAAAGCGATTTGAAGCATGTTTTATTTTTGGGGGGGGGCAGGGCTTTGTGACGTCATATTTGAGGGGGGTTTGACTTTTTGTGACGCCGTGTGACGAGGGGGGGGGGGTCAAAAATCGTCCAAAATCGCGTGACGTCATTTATGGACGGCCCCTCATCGGCTTTCTCGAGTACAAATAAAGACTCTGATGGGAGTCCCACAACGTTGTATTGCATTTCCTAACACAGATAAGCAACGAATACCGCGGGGGGTCTTCCTCTGGCCCCGTCGCTTCCCACAGAGAAGCCTCCTTTAATCCGCGCTTAAGCGAGCTACCAATTCAAATGGGGACAGTGCTTCCGGCTCAGGGGGGGGGCTGGGGGAGGAGGGTGCGGGGGGGGGTGCGGGGGGGGGGAGTGAGTGGGGTGGGGGGGAGTGTGGGGGGAAGGGGCGGGTGGGCGAATGGGGAGGGTGGGGGTGGGTGGGGGGGAGGGTGGGGGCGGGTGGGGGGGGAGTGCATGGAGTGGGAGTGGGTGGGGGGGGAGTGCGGGGGGAGTGGAAGGGGGGGGGATGCGACCGGAAGTCGAGGGGGGTGTACCGGAAGTGGTGGCGGAGGCTCCACCCACGAGGCCGCACGCGTTGAGAGTGGACGCCGCCCGCCGCTGTGGTGGCTCCTCGAGACGTCCGCGGACGCGTTGCAACCCCCCCCACCTCCTCCTCCTCACCTCCTCCTCACCCTCACCTCCTCGTTCACTCTGAACCACAGCAGCCGCGTGGACGGAGCCCTCACCCGCGTCTACTGCTGCTGCTGGTGGTGCTGGGTGGTGGTGCTGGGTGGTGGTGGTGCTGGGTGGCGGTGGTGGTGGTGGTGGTTCGTGCCGCGGTGGTGGGAGGCGCTGGGTGCATTCTGGTGGTTGCGGAGCGCCTCGGTTGGGACCGGGTGATGGTCGCGTTGGGCCTTGCTCGGGCGAGGTTGGCCGCGTGAGAAGAGGTGGGGGAGAGAGGTGGACGAGGTAGGGGAGCGAGCGTGGGTGGTGGGGGGGGGTGAGACGGCGAAGCGACGTTGGGTGTGAAACGGTGGAAGAGACACGGGGGCGAGGGGATAGGGGGCGAGGGGATAGGGGGAGACAGGAGGGTGGAGGGGGCTAGGGGGTGAGGCAGGGGTAGGGAGGAGCGGGGTGGTGGTGGGGGGCACCTGAGATAGACGGGGAGTGAGAGGGGGGAGTGAGTAAGGGGGGCAAGGAGGGGAAAGTTCGGGTGGGTGAGGGGGGACAGGTCGAGGGGGGTGAGCGAAGAGAGAGACACACGAGGAGGAGGGGGGGGGGGTGGACACTTGGTGAGGCAGGGGGTGAGTCGTTGCGAGCCGCATTGATCGCGAGAGGGAGACGCGAGGCGCTGGGGGCTGACAGTGGTGGGGGGGGAGCAGGAGGCTCGGGGAGTCGCAGCGGTAGTGGGGGAGCGCACGGCACCCCGCGGGGCCCCATCGCCCGGGGTCACCGCCCCATGGACCCCCCGCCTCCTCCGCGGGGCCTCTGCCCCGTACCGGCCGAACGCCGCGGTCCGCCCGGCAGGGCCCACCCCGCGGGGGGCCACCAGACCACGACCACAGCGGCCACAGCGGCCGCACCGCCCCCTCCTCCTCCGCCCGGCATCGGCACCGAACCGGCCTCGGCTCGACTCGCGGCGCCGGGGGGAGGAGGAGGAGGCGGCGGCGGCCGAGGCGTTCCGACCGGCGGCCTCGGGCACGCGTCGACCGGGGTGGAGGTAGAGGCGCGGATGTGCCGAGCGAGCGGCTTCGCGTGCGAGGGCCACCAGTGCTACAAGGAGAAGAAATTCCGCGAGGCCATCGGCAAGTACCATCGCGCGCTGCTGCAGCTCAAGGAGGTGGGGGCCGACGGTGACGGTGCGGGAGTGGTGGGACACGGTGGCGGTGGTGGCGGTGCCGGGAAGCTGAGTGGAGAGCAGAGGTCGCGAGTGGAGGCGATTGAGATCGACTGCTACATCAGCCTGGCTGGTAACTTCTCGCTCTGTGGGGGTGTCGGGTGTGGGTGGGAGGCTGTGGTGGTGGTGGCTCAGTTGTGGGGAGTGATATTCTTAGGGTTTTTCGGTAAAGTCACGTAGGTGAAAACATTTAAATTAATAAAAGTAAAATAAAAAATAAAATAATAATCACGACGTTTCGGAGGCAACACAAGCTTCCACCTGAAGACAGAAGCTTGTGTTGCCTCCGAAACGTCGTGATTTTTATTTTATTTTACTTTTATTAATTTTAATTTTTTCACCTACGTGACTTTACCGAAAAAACCTAAGAATATGAATCCTTGCAGTCACGAAAGCTTAAAAATCTAGAATTGTGGGGAGTGGTGGTGCAGCGGTTAGCGCGGTGCTGCGCTATCAACCCCGGAGACCCGGGTTCGATTCCCGCTCGTGGCCATCACCGGTGATGATTTTCTGAATCTCGTCCTGGGCCTCCCCCCTAGGTCAACTCGGCCTCAAATGAGTACCCTGGTGCGAGACAAAGGCGGCCGGGCGTGGTGCCGGTCACCCACATCCCCCTCGTGTGCCACAGTGCCGGTAGCCTTCATAGGTGGTGCCGCTACTCGCTCACAGCGCTTTCCCCGACAGCCTGTGACAGCAGGCGACACGGGGGTAGGGGTGGTCTCGGGCACAAGTTCGTCTCAGTCCGTCAACCCACGGGCTCCTGCTGGGTCTGTTCCGTGACCTCTTGCCAGCAGCGAGCCATCGTAGGCCTCACGTGGCCGCAAATGTGCACCTGGCCTGGCACGAGCGCCGTGGCGAGGTCACCGCCGCTGAATGTTGAACGGTGTTTTGTTGCTGTGGTTGTTGCTACTGTCGGGGATATATTGCGTACTTGACGAACTAAACTGTTGTTTAAATTAGAGACTGGCATCCCAAGCAGCAGCAGTAGCGCAACAAACGCTGAGGTTGAACAGCAGCAACAACAACAACAACATCACGCATTGATGAATTCTGTAACGGGTGGTCTCAATTGTCGTCGCAAGCCCCGTATTTCAGAATCAGAATCTGTGATGTGATTCCTTGGCAAAAGGTTTCCATTTGGTGTTTGAGCATCTTGACCCATCCTGTTTTTTTTTGCCAGAAAGGGTAAAACCCGGCATTATTTTTTGATAATCAGAATATTTCTTTATGCTGGCGGAATCCGAAGAGCTATAAAGCTCTTTTTCACAGATGTCCGGCAGGGGCACGTGGTAAGAACGTTACACCAACAAACAGTACACAAAACACGACGGTAGTGCAAAGTACTAGATAAACAAATCACCCAAACACAAACAAATACAACACTACACCATCCCCATCCTACCCAGGCAAATCCCACTGAGGTATTGGATTCGCACGACCTGAAGCTGGCAAATGCAGTCATCGTCCCATTCTGCGCTGGGTTGGGTCTCCCAACGTCAGCAGTTCACCTGCTGTGTTTGTCTCACCTGATGACGATTACTTGTGTTGCGATCGAAACGTCGTGATCTATTTATTTTCTATGTACGTGACTTTACCGAAAGTCACGAAAGCTTAAATTCAAGATTGGGTCTCCCAAGTTAAGGGACATTTGTCTTAAAATAAAATTGGCCTATTTCCTTGTTTAATATGGTAATGCCGTAATGGCAACACGGCTTGACACGACTGGGTGGTTCATACTGGACGATCTTCACCACAGTCGTATTCACTCCCCCCACCCTCCCCACATCACGGATGGAGTGATAATGCACAAGGCCAAGTGATATGCAGTCCCTGCAGATGCGGGGCGAGAATTGCGGTCTTGGACACTACCGTCCCCTTGGTTCATAACCCAGAACCCTAATCCTATACCCTAAACCCTGATCCTGATCCCCAACCCTAAACGCTTATCGTAAACCAGTGTTCTTTATCGGAAGGCCTTGTGGGCTACTGGCGGCCCTCTGGTGGTCTTTAGTGTGGCCTCTGATGTGCGGCCGCCCCCGACAAAACACAAATGGTGAGAACACCATCATCATCATCGTGCTGCTGTCAAACGATTTAAAATGTGTGGCGGCCCTCTCACTGGTGATGTCTCATCGGCAAACGTGGCGCCCCTCTGAAAATACCCTAAACCATAAACCCCAAATCCATAACCCTCCACCATAATCCTAAACCCTTAACCCATAATCCACGTAATCCATATCTTCGTTACTATAAACCCTTAACTTTAACCCAAACCCGCATGTCACCAAACCCTAATCTTCTCCCATCCCCAGACCGTAAACTCTTACCGTGACCCCCTTAGCTCGACACAAAATCTCAAGGAGCGGATTCGCGTCTTGTCGCCGGCGCTGACAGCCAAGGGGAATTCTGTGATTCGACACGCCTGCATTGTTATTTTTACCCCCTTCAAATTTGACTGAAAATTGCCACCGCGGCGTTGGGGATGCCAATGATGTCCAATTGCGTTGCTTCCTCTTTTGCCTCTTGTTTGCTTTTTTCGTTACACGTTTCCTTTTGCCGTACTTGCTTTTATCCCAGATCTCCCCTATAGCAAGGGGCCGTGATATTATTATTATTATTGTCATCATGATTACTACACTTGCATACCCGGGAAAGCCTCGCTGAGTCTCAATACATTTTCGAGGGAGGGTCCTGCCAAGTAGTTTTTGCGCTAGGCAAAGGGGGCGGTGATGTTGTGCGTGATCCCAACTGAGTAACCTGCAAGCAATTCTGCAGCACTGGGATATTTTAGCAAGTACCAGTTACACTGTATCTGTTTGTATATATATGTATAGCTCTGGGAGGAAACCGCTGGGTCCCGGAGAAAAACCATGGAGACACAACAGGGGAGAGAACGTCTGGTATACAGGAGGTCGTGGGTTTGATCCCGACCCTGACGCCTGCTGTATATGTGGAGTTTGCATCTCTATATCATCATCATCACGGTGGCTAGGAGATGTTAACTACCTCGCCTGGTATACAGGAGGTCGTGGGTTCGATCCCGACCCCGACACCTACTGTATATTTGGAGTTTGCGTCTCTCTCTCCCCGTAGTCGCGTTGAAGAGTATTTGGCTGCTAGAGATTTCCACGTGATGATGAGCTGTCGTTTGTGATGGCCAGATCGCTTCTACAAAAAGAGCTACACAACTCAGTAGGGCTTTACCTGCTAAAATACAACGTAGTTTTATAGTTTAAACGCCACAAATCGAAGGCACCCGAGTTGCAAATCGAGAAGCAATACAAACGAGACAGATAAAAACGAGACGAAAAAAACAACGATGATTGCGCTAAGTTGCAACCCTCGAATTGAGACAATCGATGGGATTGGTGATGAGAATCGATGGGCGCTGCGCGGGCGGTGTGTGTGCGAGCGCGCGAGTGATGATGGCGGTGGGAGACTTATTGAGTGGAGGTAAGGATGGTGTCTGTGTGATTGCTGCTGATGGGCGGCGTGGATAATGATGATGAGCTGGTGCTCTGCTGAGCGCTAGTTGCAGAGGCGGTGCGGTGAATGGTGGTGGTGTGGTGGTGGTGAGTGGTGGTACGAGCGGTGGCACACCTGGTGAGTTTTATTTCATTGCCTTGGCCCAAAATTTGGTGGCGAGTGAGTTCAGCCATAAACGACTTCTGGTGCCGTGCGTGAACGTCCCCACTGGGGAGACAAAGGCGGCCGGGCATGGTGCCGACCTTCATCGGTGATTGCTGACAGCATTTGCCCCAACAGTCTGTTAAGGCTGTACTAGGGGACCTTTGTCTCCGATTGTCTTTGTGTGAGCCTGTGCTGTGCGTGTGTGCGCCTGTGCTGTGTGTGTGTGACTCCCTGTGTGCGTGTGTGCATGTGTGCGAGTCTACGTGCCAGTATCTCGCTTGAGCGTCAACGTGTGTGTGTGTGCGTGCCTTTGTGTATGCGTTCTTATCTCTGCGTGCACGCGTATCTGTACGTGCACGCGCGTGTGTGCATGTCTTTGCTTGTGCGTGTCTGTGCACGTTCGCGTGCGTCTGCGGGCCGCTGAGTGGCTGTGGGTTGATTTACACGTGGGTCCCTGGGTGTGTGTGATGATGATGCCTTGTGGGGTTTCTGTTCCGTGAAATCGTGGAAAAGTGGAATAGCGGAATGGTGGAATAGCGGAACGGTGGATTCGCAGCGGAACGGTGGAACCGTTGAACTGTGCAGCAGTGGACTGGCATGCGCCGTGATCTCAGAATGAGCCGGGGGGGGGGGTGGGGACCTTGTGCGGTGGCTCCGAGTGAACGCTCAGGTGGCTTCGCCGCTTTATTTAGCATCAGGTGAGGAGCCCGTGGGGGGTGAATGGGGCCGTACCTCTCCTGCGAGGGAGCCCGTTGAATGCAACGCAGCCTTTTAATTTACACACAAAGAAAAGCGTCTCGATGCAAGCCTGTGTCCCAAGCACCTCTGTTGAGCCCGGAGAGATGTGAGAGTTCTGGGGTACGATGCTGAGAGAAGAACGTTGCCAGTCATAGACGCAAGGAGTGGTGGGGGATTGTCTTTAACATTGACTTGAAAGTGGAGGGTTGAGTTTGTGCGTGCATGTACATTGACCACGGGGAGGGTCAGTGTTGCACTTGCTGCGCTGCGCTACGAACCCGGTGTCCCGAGTTCGATCCCCGCTTTACGAATATTTGAACCGGTCACGGGCCTCCCCTAGGTTGACTCGGCCTCAAATGAGTTCCTGGCACGGAGTAAACATCGCGACTGGGGAGACAAAGGCGGCCGGGCGTGGTGCTGGCCACCCACCCCCTTGTCTGCCGTGCCGGCCTTCATAGGTGCTGCTCGCTTACAGCACCTTGCCCCAACAGTCTGCTAAGGCTACGCGGGGGATCTTTGGCTTTGTCTTGCTATGTTCAGGTGGCGCATCTCTGCCGCTCATCTCGGTCATTGAAGCCGTCACGACCCGGGGGCTGGTCCCGTCACTTCCTGGCAGTGGCGAGCCTTCGGCACTTCACGGCGATTGCCTCCAAGTGCACCTGGCCTGGCACACGCGCCGTGGTGACGTCACCGCCACGTGTTGTTGAACGGCGGCCGTTGTTGTTGACGCTGCCTCTGCTGCTGCTGCTGCTGTTGTTGTTGTTGTTTCACGAAGGAGCAGTGGGAGTGCTCGGCGCATTGCGCTGTGAACCCAGTGAGCTGAGTTGATGAAGAGCTGAACTAGTTCTGGGCCTCCCCTAGGTTGACTCGGCCTTAAATGCATACTCTGTGTGGGGTTTAATGCCTCGAGTTGCCTGGCTGCCGGCTAGTTGGGCTCCAGTAACTCTGTTTGTTACCACTGGAGCCAGCTGGGTAACTGGCTACACGGGGATTTCCCGTGGAACGATTTGGGACGTTGAATTGAATTAAAACGGCGGCATTTGCTCGGAAGGTGAGACAATAGAACCATAAACGTAACAATGGGTAGATACACTATGAGACATCTCCTTTACCAGTGGCAAAATATAGTGATAGGTTTTTACCCTTTCAACTGGTACAAAAACTGACACCTTTATACAAGGCATCATGTTTGCAATAACCACAACACAAGCTGTCAAAATGCAAACAAAAAGAAACAACTCTGATGATGATAATGATATGCACTGTCCTTGCAGTTGATTGGTCCACACCCGAGACAGCTTTTCTTAGAGCCTAGTCTCCATTGGTGTTGGACCAGATGACGCGTACAACTCAAAGACAGCGCACTATCAGAGTATTGAGAGCTCGGGGTAAGCATTTACACTATGAGATCTCCTTTACCAGTGGCAAAATATAGTAGTAGGTTTTTACCCTTTCAACTGGTACAAAAACTGACACCTTGACTGCTTGTGTTGTGGTTATTGCAAACATGATGCCTTGTATAAAGGTGTCAGTTTTTGTACCAGTTGAAAGTGTAAAAACCTGTCACTAATGGGTAGACGGTGACTCTCAACATCTGGGCACGATGAATACCTACAGAAGGCTGAGCACAGTTCGTGTAATACGGCTCCAACGTTTCAGTTCTTGCTCCACTCAATGTAATTCTTTCACCGGAAAATGCTTTCAATCCTTAGACAATGTAAATGCACGCCATTTTTGGAAATTTTGACTTCGTAAATGAAAGCGGATTACTTTTATTGAGCACCGGGAGGATTGTGAGAGGCGAATGAACGTGGAACGCCGCGTCTTAGTTTGCTTGCAGAGCAACAAAGGGCCCTCTATGCGTGAAGTGAATTGTAATCAGAGTTTAGCGTAATAATAATCAACAAATCTCTGTCGCGCCGTAACATGCAAAGCCATTGCAAGGCCACGGAACGTGCAACGAACACGTTCAATGCCACTCGCGAGTCCATTGAGTGGGGAAGAGATGTGTGTGGAGTCACCCGTGGCTATTGCGGAGGTGGGCTTTTGGGTGAGCGAGTTTTTGAATGTGCGGAAAGTCCCTATCGCATGTTCACGCGTTCACGCGTTTTGCTATAGCGTCTTCTTGGTTCTTTCGGTAAAGTCACGTAGAAGGGAAATAATAAAATAAAAAAATAGAAACATAATAAAATAAAATTCTCACGACGTTTCGGCCACAACGCAAGCAGCCGTCCTCAGGTGAAGAACAGGTCTGTCGGAAAGACAGCGTCTGAATGAGCACCACCATGCTTGGCAGCGTATATTTAAGCTGGGTTAGGGGAGGAAGGGCGCCTTGACAAAGGCATTTGCATATCAACAGATGAATTTAGCATATTTATGGGAAATGCAGATATGGGATTAGTCACTACTTGTGGAATGCGTAGGAGGTGCTATAGCGTGTTTATTCCATTCAGGAACGCGCCATTATAACGGGGGGCGTGCGCCGTTATAACGCCATTTCTGAACGGCCGACGACGAACTACTTTCTTGAGCCGCGCGTGTGAGCGGTGCGATGATACGGCAACGCGGGTAACGATAACGCCGACGCGACGGCGCACCCCCAGCCGCTTGTGCCGCCATCTCCCCGACTTTCCCGTCGCATCGAGAGCCTGCGATGTCAGCGGTCACGCGTGCGTGAGGCTGCGCGGCCGGCCCCGCTATCGACCGCGGGAGGGAATGGCGCGTCAAGTGGGAAAGTATCACCGCGGCAGCCACGTCCGTGCGAGTCGCTTCGACACCGGGGCCGCCCCCCCCTCCACCTTCTCCGTCCACGCGGCGCAGCAAATCGGTCGCTGCGCCGTGAAGTCGATTGGCGGAGGGTCACGTGTGGTGGGGTCCGGTTACGAACCCTCGGAGAGAGTGAGAGAAATGCCCGGACTCGGGGCTCTATAATCTATAAAGTATTTTTTTATTTTTATTTTTCCAGGTAAGTGCCCACTTAGCTGTGTAAAAGCTTTCTTTCAGAAGCGACCTGACCGTCACAAATGATAGCTCAACGAACCCAGGGTCTCGGCGGCTGTGACTCAGTGTCTCTGACAAGGCCATTGTGAACCCTGAGAGAGAGAGACACCCAGACCTCGAACCCGGGGTCTCAGCGCTTCTAAACTATTTATTTTACGAGGTATGGCCCAATGAGCTCTGTAACTCTTTTTCAGAAGCAACGAAGCTTCGTCTTATTATCACGTGGAAATTTATCGCAGCCAAATGCTCTGAACGCACGTTGGGAGGGAAAAACCAGAGAATCCCGGCGAAAGAGCCACACCACCACGGCAAGAGAGAGAGACACGCAAACTCCAAATATACAGCAGCAGGCGTCGTCATGGTCTGGATCGAAGCCACGACCTCCTGTATACCAGGCGAGAGAGTTAACATCTAGCTACCGTGATGATGATAATGAGATAGAGACACGCAAACTCCAAATATACAGCAGCAGGCGTCGTCAGGGTCTGGATAGAACCCACGACCTCCTGTACACCAGGCGACGTAGTTAACATCTCCTAGCCACCCTGATGATGATGAGAGAGAGAGAAACACGCAAACTCCAAATATACAGCAGCAGGCGTCGTCAGGGTCTGGATAGAACCCACGACCTGTACACCAGGCGAAGTAGTTCACATCTCCTAACCACCGTGGCACTTCTGGCTCGGTGTCTCTGTCGTGGCCATTATGGTACCCTCTGATCAGCCTCTACCGCCTCTTTGTTGACAAATTCGAAGTGCAGTCCTTGACCCAAGATTTAAGACTCCCCCTCCCCGCTCGCCCACTCGCTCGCTCGAGCAAAAAATAATGCAGCGGCGATAATTAAGGGGAGAGCTGGGGGATTTGAATTGAAATGAATTGGATGAGGATGATGGTGCGTGTAGATCAGATTGGGATTGGGTTAATTGGACTGGATGAATCGTGCTCGTTGGCAGATCGGTTAAGCCGAGTGCAGCGCAGTGCTGTGAGTGGCTCATCCCACTGATAAGCCCATTGTGGCTGAGTGCAGGCTTTCGCACGCGTGTTAGTGTGTGTGCGCGTGTTAGTGTGTGTGCGCACGTGTTAGTGTGCGCGTGTTAGTGTGTGTGTGCGCTAGTGTGCTTGTGCGCGTGTTCGTGGCAGATAGGTTAGTGTGTGTGTGTGTGCGCACGTGTTAGTGTGTGCGCATGTTTAGTGTGCCCGTGTTAGTGTGTGTGTGCGCGTGCGTGTGCGCGCGTGTGTTGGCGTATGCGTGTGTCAGCGCGTGTCGTGAGCTTGCGTGTGTGGGGAGCGGTCGTGTGGCGGGTGAGCGCGCTTGCGCTTCGGAACCACGGCGGTCCGAGTTCGATTCCCGCTCACGATCAATAACAGTGGTGCATATTTGAATCGGTCTGGGGCCTCCCCTAGGCCTTCAACGAATGAGTACCTGGTGCGGTGTGTAAACATCGGCACAGGGGAGACAAAGTCGGCCGGGCGGGGTGCTGGCCACCCGCCCGCTTTATCACCGAACCTTCCTCCGTAGGTGCTCGCTAACAGCACAAGAGCTTGTTAAAGGCTGCACCGGGCATCTTTGTCTTCTTGTATGAGCGTGGGTGCGTGCCGTGTGTGTACGGAGAGCGAGCGTACGTGCGAGTTTGTCAGTGCGTCTGAGCCTATGTGCGCGTGGGTGTACGAGCGTGTGAGCATGTTTGAGTTTGCGTGGGTCCGTCCATGGGCGTGTGTGCTAGAGCGTGTGTGCGCATGCACATAGCCTGGCACAAGCGCCGTGGTGACGTCACCGCCACTTAGTGGCGAATGGCGGTTGTTCTTGTTGCGCATGCATGTATGAGCATGTCTGTTTGCATGAGTGTGTGATGGGAGCGGTGGGTGTAGCGGTTAGCGCTACGCCGCGCTACGAACCCGGCGACCCGAGTTCGATTCCCGCTCACGGCCGACACCGGTGACAATTATTGGAACCGGTCATGGGCCTCCCCTAGGTCGACTCGGCCTCAAATGAGTACCTCTGCGGTGTGTAAACATCGCCACTGGGGAGACGAAGGCGGCCGGACGTGGTGCTGGCCACCCACCCCCTCGTGTGCCGTGCCGGCCTTCATAGGTGCTCGCTTACAGCACTTGCCCCAGCTGTCTGTTCAGGCTATCTGGCGGATCTTTGTTTTTTGTGTGTGAGCTTGTGTGAGTGAATGTGACTGCGTGGGCATGAATGCGTGTGTTTGCGTGAGTGTGTACGAGCAAGCGTGTGCGTAAGTAAATGTGTGTGGGTGAATTTGTGCGTGGAGCTTGTGTGCGTAAGGGAATTCGTTAGAATGTGCATTATCGTGTGCGCGCGCGTGTGTGTATGTGTGACTGTGTGTCTGCATGCTTGGATATATGCGTGAGTGAGTGTGTGAGCGTGTGTGCCTGAGCTTCTGTACGATTGTGGGCATGTGTATGAGCTTGTGTGCGTTTGTGTGTGTGTGCCTTAAATGTGTGTGTGTGCGCGCGTGCATGTGCATGAGCGTGTGTGTGTATGTGTGCGCCTGATCCTCTGTGTGGCTGTGCGCGCGTCAGATCTGCCTGCGTGTGCGCACGAGCGGGCGTGTGTGCGTGCGCGAGTACGATTGAGCAACTCGCACACGAGCGTGCGTTCGTAAGGGACGTGCGCTTGCGCGCGCGTATAATCGACGCTTGTGCATCCGTGCGTGAACGTACGTGTCGCACGGGGGTGCGTCGCGACTGTACGCGTGGCGCGTTTCCGCAAACGGGCGAGCGGTGGTCGCCGTCGCTTCGCGTGCCGCCCTGCAGGCCCTGCAGGCCCAGCGAGCGACAGGTCCCATTGCCGGCCCACGCACCGAGGAACCAGTGGGCGCCTCTTCTCCGAGCCCATCCCGGTGCTCTCCCCCCAGGTTGCCTCGGCCTTTAACGAGTACGCGGTGGGGCGTACAGACGTCGGCGCTGGGCAGAGGTCGCAAACGGGTTTTGATTCCTTACCCGTACCCGGCCGCACCAGGGTCGCAAACGGGTACCCGTACCCGTACCCGGCCGGGTATCGGGTAGGGTACCGGTATCGGGTAGGGTATGGGTATCGGGTACCCGATTGCGACCTCTGGCGCTGGAGAGGCGAGGCCGGCCGGCCACGTCGCTCGCCAGGGTGCACCGTGCCTGCCTTCACAGATGCTCGCTCACGGCACGTGGCCCAGTAGCTACACGGGGGTGGTGGTGGGGGTGGTGGGGGGCTTTGTCTTCGCTCGTGTGAGGTCGTGTAATGGGTGGGCGCACGTGTGCGTTTTGCTTGTGCGAGTGTGCGTTTCTTGTGCGTGATCGTGTCTCTGTGCATGTGTGTTCTTGGCCGTGTACATTCTTGTCGTGCGAGTGCCGTGCTGTATATATGCAGCAGATGGAACCATCTGCTCGGTGAGGACGGCAGTCAACACAGACACACACGCTGATACACACAACAACAACAAATGCCGCCGTTCGCCACGAGGTGACAGTAATGTCACCACAGCGCTTGTGCCAGGCCAGGTGCACTCTGAAGCCACATGAACTGTGGGAGGCTCGCTGTCAGACCCAGGTGCCATGTGTTGACTTAATGGGCCCCCCACTGTGCCAACTTGCTGCCTTTTATTCACCCGGCGCTACGCTCGTTGTTGTGAGCGTCGTTCCATTGCCCTCCGCTGTTGCTGCAAGCCTCCTCCACAGAGGCCGATCTTGACACCGCCGGTACCGGTCATCGGCAAGTCCACGCAGATCCACATCCTCCCGTACCGCATCAGTCCAGCTCTTCTCTTGCTTCCTCTATCCGGCCAAACAGAAGTTGCTTGGGGGCATGCGGTGGCTGGGCAAGCGGTGGCTGGGCATGCGGTGGCTGGGCATGCGGTGGCTGGGCATGCGGTGGCTGGGCATGCGGTGGCTGGGCATGCGGTGGCTGGGCATGCGGTGGCTGGGCATGCGGGCTACACGACCCAGCCAACGCAGCCTCGTCTGCCGGAGGAGCTCACCGATGCGACTGCGTCCAGCTCTTTCAGGGATCTGTGAGCTCCTCACACAATCCAGCCTGGTTAAACCCAGGATGGATCGTAGGCAGGGCCAGCCTGAATGTTTCAAATCGGTGTGGAGATGTTCCTTTTAAGAAGATCTCCGTTTCACAAGCATAGATAAGGGATACATAACCCCCGTATAGCCTTCACAGACTGTCGGGGCAAGTGTTGTTAGCGAGCAGCACCTATGAAGGCCAGCACGGTACACGGGGGGGAGGGGGGGTGGGTTGCCAGCACCACGCCCAGGTACTCATTTGAGGCTGAGTCGACTTAGGGGAGGCCAAGGGCCAGTTCAGATAATCGTCAACCGGCGTTGCCCGCGAGCGGAAATCGATCCCGGGTCGCCGGGTTCATGGCGCAGCGTAGCGCTAACCGCTACACTCCCGCTCGACACACACACACGTGCGCACTCACACACACACACGTGTGCACACGCGCTCATCACTTCGGCATTCCTCCGCTTCTCTCTCTCTCTCCCTTTTCCATTTTAGTTTGCGCTGTGGAGCTGCGGCGCGGCTCTCGGCCGCCCTAGGGCACGGCGCATTTGTTCTCGCGCGGCATCAAATATGAATGACGTCCATTAGGGGGAGCGTGCGTCTGTGCGCGCGGCCAGCGCCGAGTGTCCGTGCGCGTGTGTCCGTGTGTGCTTGCGGTACGCGCGTGTGTCGGTGCGTGCTTGCGGTGCGCGCGTCCGTGCGTGTAGTGTAGAGGTTAGCGCTACGCTGCGCTATGAACCCTGCGAACCAGAGTTCGATTCCCGCTCACGGCCAACACCAATGAGGAATATTTGAACCGGTCCTGGGCCTCCACTAGGTCGACTCGGCCTAAAATGATACCTGGTGCGGTGTGTAAACATCGCAACTCGGGACACAAAGGCGCTCGGGTGTGGTGCTAGCCACCCCCCCCCCCTCGTGTACCGTAACGGCCTTCATAGGTGCTGCTCGCAAACAGCACTTGCCCCAACAGTCAATTAAGGCTACACGGGGGATCTTTGTCTTGTTTGTGTGGGCGCGTGTGCGGGCAGTGGTGCTGCAGCGGTTAACGCGCCACGCTACGAACCCGGCAAACAGTGGTTCGGCAGCACTGCACCCCCAATGCCACTTGTACCACCACCACTTGTACCACCACTACCATATTACTCGTATTGAAAACTCATTTCTTTTGAACTGCTTTTGGTGTCTAGTTTGGTGTCCTTCCTCCGGCACCTCCCATTAGCACGGTTGGCGAAGTTCATTCAAACCCGGCGACCCGAGTTCTATTCCCGCACACGGCCAACAACGGGTGACGATTAACTGCGCCGATCCTGGGCCTCCGCAAGGTCGACTCGGCATCAAGCGAGTGCCTGGTGCCGTGTGTGAACGTCAGCGCTGTGTAGAGCAGCACGGTGCAACGAGTGGGCGGCGCCAACCACCCACCGCCCCGTGCAGCGCGATGGCTTTAATTTGGCGCTCGCTAACGGCACTTGCCCTAACAGTCTGTTAAAGGCTATGTGGGTGATCTTTGTGCGTGTGTGTGTGTGGTGCCGCGCGACACGAGGAATCGTGTCCGTATCAAGAGCAGCAGCGTTGGCACCGCAGCCGGGAGCCGCACTCGGCAGCCGTGAGGGGCGGCTCGGAGCTGGGTTGAACCTTGGGGTGTCGGTGGGTGGAGAGTGGGTGAGGGAGGAAGGGATTAGGAGGGAATGAAGGAGGGAGGGAGGCGAGGGAGGTGTGGCAGGAAAGGGAGATAATTTTACGGAGGGTCACACATCAACGTTGGACCGCGATTGATGTTTGCTGCACAATCTTCATCCAGGCGAAAGAAGAATAAGAGGAAGGAGAGCGTGGAGGAGACGGGGGTTAGGTGGGAGATAATAGGAGGATGGAGGCTGGGAATGAGTGAAGGAAGGAAAGCGTGGAGGAGACGGGGGTTAGGTGGGAGATAATAGGAGGATGGAGGCTGGGAATGAGTGAAGGAAGGAAAGCGTGGAGGAGATGGGGATTAGTTGGGAGATAATAGGAGGAGCGAGGCAGGGAATGAGTGAAGGAAGGACAGCGTGGAGGAGGCAGGGAATGAGTGAAGGAAGGACAGCGTGTAGGAGGCATCTGTGGCGGCGGGGAGTGGTTTCGGCTCAAGCGGACGCGTCGCCTCTCTCCGCGTGACACCAGCGGAGGTCTCGCGCCTCCCGCTTTTGACGCGCGACGCCGCTCTCCTTCCAGCGGCGCCCGGCACAGTCGTGTCGAGCCCGCCGACAGCGCGGAAGAGTGTGAGATGCATCCTTTGGACATTTCGCGTTGTTATTTTTGGGATGCTGCCGCAGACTGCATCGTCCCTCGCCATCACGCTGCCGAGACTGGTGTGACGCGCCCTGCAGTGCGGCGTGAACGGTGCGGCCTCGGCAAACCGCGGCTTGGAGGTGTTAACTACCTCGCCCGGTATGCAGGAGGTCGTCGTGGGTTCGAGCCCGACCCTGACACCAGAGGTCGCAAACGGGTTTTGATTCCTTACCCGTACCTGGCTGCACCAGGGTCGCAAATGGGTACCTGTACCCGTACCCGTACCCGGCCGGGTACGGGTACCCGTTCCCTACCCGTACCCTACCCGAAATGAGTGTCAAACGGTGACTTACCAGTGACTCACGGCCTACCCGTACCCGGCCGCACCAGGGTCGCAAACGGGTACCCGTACCCGGCCGGGTACGGGTAGCCGGGTATCGGGTAGGGTACGGGTATCAGGTACCCGACCTCTGCCTGACACCTGCTGCTGTATATTTGGAGTTTGCGTGTTTCTCTCTCTCTCCCCGTGATCGCGTGGATCTTTCTCCGGCTCATCCGGTTTTTTTCCCCCTCCACATTTAGAATCGACATCGCGCGTTCAGAGTATGTGGCTACTTCTGGTAAAACACACGAACACGCAACACGGAACGACTGCCCCGCTCGCACGAGACGTACCGATTCACAGCGTTAGTGGTGCACTCCCTAGGCAGGTCGCGTTTGATGGGGGGGAAGTGTGGGTACTCCAACATGTTCCAAGATGAACCACAACACCTCACTGATCTCGTCAGCAAGGAGCATAAACCATCACGTGAACTCCGTCATCCTCGCAGCAGCAGCGGCTTTTGGCTAACCGTTGAAGAAAGGCGGTCACCGCATCACGCGTTTTTTTCTGCGGCCGTCTGGAACGCTCCTCCGAAATGAGGAAGCCACTGGGAGCCATGCACTTTTAAATCATTTCGATTGAAAAACTAATTTTTCTAGAACTGCTTTTTGCGTTGAGTTTGTTGTCCTTCCCGCTCACCTCCGATTAGCCACGCACGGCTACGTATGGCGCGAGGGCTTGCTGATGCATACTTACTGGACGTACGTCTGGCCGGCGTGGAGGAGGAGGTCAAAGTACGCACTTAGCAGGGATGGCGAGAGAAAATACATTTGCAGGGCTGTGCTTTGTTTTTACCTTTTTTTTAGCACGCGCGTAAGTAGACCCAGCGTCGGTTTGACGGACGTCGCCCGCCATTCTGTCACTCAAATTTAACGATCACCCCTCTCCCCCCCCCCGCCTTCTCCAAACAGCGTGCCTGCTGCAAGCGGAGCTGGTGAACTACGAGCGTGTGCGCGACTACTGCCTCAAGGTTCTGCAGCGGCAGACGGATAACTTCAAGGCGCTGTACCGCGCCGGCGTGGCCTACTACCACCTGGGGGACTACCCCAACGCGCTCGCCTACCTGCGCGACGCTGGCACGCGACAGCCTCACGGTGGGTGGGTGAGGCCCGGACTCGGAGGCCCGGACTCGGAGGCCCAGACTCAGAGTCCAAAATGTTTCTTGCATTCAGAGGATTTCTCAAACTTCTGTCACACGACGCTCTTCCCGCCCCCCCCTCACCCACCCACCCCACCCTGGCTGCCGACTGCTCGCAGACCTGAACGTGAAGCGCTACATCCAGCTGACGGAGATGCGTCTCAGCCGCGCGCACTACCAGCGCGAGCGCGAGGCCGAGAGGGCGGTCCCGGAGTGAGCCGCCCCCTCCGCCGCGCGGGGGAGCGCCGTCGCCGGGCCTCCACCGAGGGTGAGCCGGTGGGGGGTGGTGGGGGGCGGTGCAGCCTCGGCGAGGGCTCCGCTGTCGTTACGAACGCTTTCCTGCCGAGGTTCGAAACGTTTCGTGCGTCTGTCCGTCTCATTTTGTCTCTCCATCCGGCTGTGTGTGTGTCTGCGTGTGTGTCTGTGTGTGTGTCTGCGTGTGTGTCTGTCTGTGTGTCTGCGTGTGTGTCCGTCTGTGTGTCTGCGTGTGTGTCCGTCTGTGTGTCTGCGTGTGTGTCCGTCTGTGTGTCTGCGTGTGTGTCCGTCTGTGTGTCTGCGTGTGTGTCCGTCTGTGTGTCTGCGTGTGTGTCCGTCTGTGTGTCTGCGTGTGTGTCCGTCTGTGTGTCTGCGTGTGTGTCCGTCTGTGTGTCCGCGTGTGTGTCTGCGTGTGTCCGTCTGTGTGTCTGCGTGTGTGTCCGTCTGTGTGTCTGCGTGTGTGTCCGTCTGTGTGTCTGCGTGTGTGTCCGTCTGTGTGTCTGCGTGTGTGTCCGTCTGTGTGTCTGCGTGTGTGTCCCTGCGTGTGTGTCCGGCTGTGTGTCTGCGTGTGTGTCCGTCTGTGTGTCTGCGTGTGTGTCCGGCTGTGTGTCTGCGTGTGTGTCCGTTTGTATCCGAGCTCTCAATGTCCTGACAGTGGCACTGTCTTTGTGCTGTTCGTCTTTTGGCGTCCTCTGGTCTCGCGCCGTTGGAGACGAGGCTTTAAAGAAAGCTGTCTCTGGTGTGGACCAGTTTGTTTCAAAGACAATGCTTCGTATAATAGCAGAGCATGTATTTTTGTTTGCACCACAAGTATATGTGGTGAATGCAGACATGATTCCTTGCAAAAGGTTTCAGTTTGGTGTTTTAACATCTTAACACAATAGGGTAAAACCTATTCTTATATATGGTCACCAGTCTCAGCGGAACTTGAGTGTCATTTTGTGTCAGCCGCTCACACGTGGGAGGGAGGAAACCGCAGTGCACGGAGAGAACCCACAGGTGCTGGAGGGTGGAGGGGAGGGGGGGCAACGCTCGATCCCACACAGATGGAACCGGTGTGGAGTCCGCATTTATTTTTTGCTGCAGTGCCGCCGTCTCCTGGCGAGCCAGCGCTCACACGGCTCCTGCTCGGGTAGAGAAAGGGAGTTGTGCACCATCTGTGGGGCGATCCACCAACCCTCACCACCGCCGCCTTCACAGCGCTAGAGCACTATGGGCAGCAGTCACGTGCAGCAGCGTAGCCACCGCTAGCACCGCCTTGCGATCCTGACCCCTACGATGCCCCTGCTGTATATTTGGAGTTTGCGTGTCTCTCTCTCTGTCACTCTCCCCATGGTTTTTTCCCTCCAGATTTAGAATCAACGTGCATATTGAGAGTATTTCGATTATTTTGCTGCTTGAAATTTCCGCACGATAAGCCACTTTGTTCAGCTATCATTTGCGGCCCAGTCGCTTCTAAAAAACAAGTGAATGCCTCATTGGGCTTTGCCTGGTAGGATGGGGATTGTCTAGTTTTACTTGCATGTTTTTTGGGGATTTATTTGACTTTCCTGTGTTTTTGTACTGTTGGTTGTTGCAACGTTCGGGCCCCGTGCCCCCTACTGGACATCTGTGGGAATAAAAAGAGCTTCACGGCTCATCGGATTCCTCCTGCAGTAGAAATAAAGATTCTTATTCTGGTACCTGTGGTTAAAGTCGTGCGCGTGCGATCGCTAGATTGACCACGGCGGTGCGGATTTGCTTTTTTGGTATTTTGCATGAAATTAAAATAAATGCGTGAATAATTGTATCATTATTATTACATATATATTTTATTCCGGTTCCAGGAAGGAGGTCGAGCGGGGCTCGCCGCACCGATGACGTTCTCCCGGCGGCGGCTTCCTCTTGGCGGCCACGGGGCGCGACGTTGCCGGAGCCATCGGGAACGGAATAAATGCGACGCTGCAGCTAAAAAAACGACGACGACGACAACAACCGCCGATTGCGATGTAAATACTCTTATAAGGCAATAATTTAAAGACTGTATTGTGGGTAATCGTTGTACGTGTCGATGCACGTCGCGTGCTCTACTGAGAAAACAGACAGACAGACGAGGCTTAAAACCGACTTGTTTGGCTTTCAAGACACACCTGAGATCATCGACGGGCGAGGGGGCGACACGAAAGAGCAACCGTGACCGCAGAACCGTTGCCGCGACGATTGCTCCTAGCCGTGTAAAACCTTTGGACAGACCGGGCTGCCCCCTTCCTGTGCAGCGGGCGACCAGGAATCCGCGAACTTCCAATCGGATCGCGACGCGCGGGGCGTCGCGTGACTACGCCCGAGGGCCGTAGTCCAATCCGCAGCTCGTCGGACGCATTTTATCGACAGGCGCTCGTTCTGGCGTTGGCCGGAGGAAACTCTCCGGCCAACTTCCATCATCATGCCGCCGTGGCCCCAAACTTTAGCGGCGACGATTGCCCCACGGACGATTGCCCGACGAGCTGAGGTCACAAACGGGTTTTGATTCCTTACCCGTATCCGTACCCATACCCGGCCGCACCAGGGTCGCAAACGGGTACCCGTACCCGGCCGGGTACGGGTAGCCGGGTATCGGGTAGGGTACGGGTATCGGGTACCCGGTTGCGACCTCTGCCGACAAGCTGCCACGGTGGCTATGAGATGTTAACTCCCTCGCCTGGTACGCAGGAGGTTGTGGGTTCGATCCCGACCCTGACACCTGCTGCTGCTGTATATTTGGAGTTTGCATGTCACCTGTCCGGCTGCTATGAAGTTTCCACGCGATAAGCCACTTGGTTGAGCTGTCACTTGTGGCGACGTCTAGGTCGCTTCTGAAAAAAGAGCTGTACAGCTCAGTGGGCCTTACCTGGTAAGATAAAAAAATAGTTTAGTAATAGCTTCGTTTTTACTTTGGTGTGTCACGATGGGCTTGAGGGTTTAAACAGCAGATGTCTTTGCACTCGACAGGGTTTCTGATGTCCGGGACGTTGCGTGCGCAGCGCGGTAGAATACTACGTGTTTTGCATTTTGTCGCTCGAGCCACATGTCATTGTTTTATTTTAACATTTTTTTGCTCATCGGTTACCGCCGTCATTGTCGTCGTCGTTTTCAAGCGCGAAACGGAGGTGACGCCAAAACTGAAACGCGCCGCTATCCGCGGGCACCGGGAAGGGAAGCCAATTGCCGCTCCCGGCTGCATTTAAACCGTATCATCGCGAAAGACTCCGTCTTAACCGTCACGGCAACCTTGACCGGGATTTTATTTATGCGTGTGTGTTTGCGGCTTCTCCCAAAGCGTGTCGCTTTTAAATCGATCGCTGTGTTTACTTTTAAAAAAATTACGAGCGAAGGGGAAGGTGTCGCCCCACCCCCCCCACCCCCCCCATGGCGCTTTGCCACCTCTACCAAAGGTGCGTAATGATGCGGCGACGCGACATCGCCTCGCTTCTTGTATCAGAGCGTCTTTAATCCCCCTGGAGCGAACGGTCAGCGGCTGTATTCGTGCCCGGAGGCGCGTTGCTCTCCGCTGCGTCCCGGGCTTCGAGACAGATGCGGGCGGCGGGGAAAAACGGGTCGCGTGACCGCGAACCCGGGGAAATTGTCGCGAACGAAAGTGCCGCTAGGAAAGGACGAGGAGGAGGAGGGGAGGCCAGGAAAAAAAAACTTGGCCAGCCCTTCGCACGCGGCTCGAGAAACCTGCTGCCAGCCGTGACCCGTGGAGAATGGCCCGGTGGCGCTTGCGCGAGATGACACGACCCTCCGTCAGAGGCGTTCGCCGGTTGAGCTGCTGTGACGCGCCCCGACGTTACTTTCGGTGGCGTGGGGCGTCGTGCGCGCTTGGCTTGTACCATGCGCCCGTCGTTTTGGTGTGTCCACCCCCCCCCCGACATTTCATTCGACCGTTGCCCCGGGAGGCTTTTTCGCAGTGAACATCCGTTCCGGGCTTGCCGAAGAGGAAGAAGCTCTCAGTGCGCGGAGTGAAAGAACGGACGTCGTGCGGGGCGACACGTAGCGGTACAAGCCCAGAATTCTACCGGAGAGAGTGATTTTAGATTATTATTTTTTATTAAACTACACACTACCCGGCCAGAACTGAGCCGTCTGGTAGTGGCACTGCTGTCATTTTTGCACGCGTAATTGAGGATTGCCCAGTAATAATATTTATTCGTGTACATATATATTTTAAAATACAAGAGGTCACAAAGACTCTGTTCACATGATCGCAATGCAGCTCGTTGCAATTGAACGTAAGACCGCGGGGAGCGATCGTGGCACAGGCCCTGGCAAAACCGTGTTGACGGAGCTTTCCAGGCGCTGGACTTGTTGTTATCCCTCGCACACAGCTGGTCCCGTTCTCTCTCGCGGCTCGGTGATGTTGCGCCTCCTCCCCCCCCCCTCCTGGTCCAGATAATATTTCACGTGAGGAGCGTGTGTGGTGTTTGCTACACGCACCGCGCACACCGCACTGCACGAATCTCACACCACAAACCCAACCACACACACACCGCACCACACCCAACCACTCACACACCGCACCGTACACACCGCACCGCACACCGCACACCACAAACCACACCGCACAAACCATGCACCGCAAGTAGCCGCGTTTGCTGGAGGAGCTCACCGTTTTGGGCCTGTGTCTAGGATGTGTGAGCTCCACGCACAATCCAGCCTGGTTAAACCCAGGATGGATCATCGGCAGGCCACCCGAAATGTTTCTAACTGGCGCATTTATTCCTTTAAAGAGATCCCCCCGTATGACTCTGTCCTGAGGGGCCACTTTTGCTAGCACCTGTCACAGGAGGTCATGGAAGGCACCTGACTCATGAGCCTCGCCTGGATCCCTCCACTGATTTTCATCTTCAATGGGGGAGTAAGCCACCAACACCACTCATTGCCTCCCGTTGATGGGAAGGTGAGCCCACGGTAGCCTGGGACTTTCAGCTTCCCATACCTCTCGCCCCCTCCTTTCTGTTCTTCAGCAGAAGCGCCACTCCCTGTTTTTTTTGGCAGTTTCCTCCCCCGAGTAAAGCACTGGCCCACCCCTCTTAGTGACTGGAGCCAGAACCTAAATACCAGAGAGATCCAGGCGGTACCGATCCAGCTCCCGACAGAGGAGTGGCAGCCTCTCCTCCGCAGCGAGCGTTCGAACATTCGACGTGGCCACTCGCGGTGGCTTTTTGGAGGAGCCCTCCTGTCTCCACCAAATGCGGTTTGGCCAGAAGATGTCATGGGCGCCTGTCTCCCCGGGGTCTCCGGCGCAAGATTAGTTTTTATCTTTAATTCATGGTGTCGTGGCGATTTAATTGAAGGTGGACGGGTCGACAGCCCCTCTCGCACCCGTTTGGCCGATTAGTATCGGCCCGTGCCCCCCCAATGGCATTGCTCACTACCGCTGCGGCGTTTTACCACCGGCACCATCGGGCAGGTGGGGGTTGTTTTTTGACGGACCGACACACCCACGCGCGCACACAGACATACGCGCACCGCCTGCTCGCACTCACTTGAACCTCGCCACACTCACCCCCTACTCGCTCATGTCAACCTCACTCTATTCAACATCACACTGCACTCTCCCATACCGATAATGGATACCCGTTGTGATTAATATGCATTCATTAATCCCCCCCCCCGCCCCCCGGCACGTGAAGGACTCGCAAGTGATGTCATCACACCTACCCCTCTATTTAAGGAACGAAACAGGGGGGAGGATTTCTCCACAAATCTGGCTGCCGCCTGATGATGCCAGTTGCGGTTACTGGCCAAACGTCGTACACTCAGATTGTAAATGTTGTAGATTTACTCTCCAAAACGCCGGTGTTGCTGTACTGGTAACGAATTGGCGTGTTCTGTTTACGTGACAAACCTTACTGATTGGCTGTGTCGGGTGGCGGTGGGTTTAACGACACATTTTTACGTGATCTAAACCCAAAAAAACTCTTATGGATACACAGTCCTATAGTCCATTCAATACACTATATGCTACACCTACAATACACTATACTATACCTACAATGCACTATATACTACACCTACACAATTAATTGCACCACAGACTGTAATATTGATCATACGCTACGGAACACGATACTGTACGTCACGCTGTACTTTAGCCATCCACATTCCACCACTATACATTACAGCGGTGTACAGTACTCCACATTGAATGGCACACACGAACTTGCGCACGAATATAAAAAGACACTAACGCGTAAATGTGAACGCACAAACACCTATCTTAATTAGTTGAACGGAGGCAACAACAAAAAACCGCGTGAAAACCCGATAATTTTAAATCGTACAAACCAAACCGCAAAGTGTTAGACTGAGGATATTTAGGTTGCAAAAAACGCATTTACACAAACCCACGCACACATTAACACTAACTTGAACAAAAAAATGCTAAAAACGATTAAGTTATTAAAAATAAATGTATAACAAACATTCAATATCTTCGCTGCGTTTGCGGCAACTGCTCCTCCCCCGCCCTACTGAACGCTACTGCTTGACCCCTACTGTTTGACCCCTACTGTTTGACCCCTACTGCTTGACCCCTACTGCTTGACCCCTACTGTTTGACCCCTACTGCTTGACCCCTGCAGGGACCTTGAGTCTCTGGAAGTCGTAGAGTTTATGAGACCACCACTGACCTCTCCGTGGGCCCTAGACGGTCGAAACACGGGGACATATTTCGATGTAAAGCTTTCGTGACTGCAGGGATTCATCTTCTTGGTTCTTTCGGTAAAGTCACGTAGAAGGGAAATGATAAAATAATAAAAATAAAACATAATAAAATACATTATCACGACGTTTCGGCCACAACGCAAGCAGCCGTCCTCAGGTGAAGAACAGGTCTGTCGGAAAGACGGCGTCTGACACTGTCTTTCCGACACACGGGGACAGCTTGACTTGGATGTTGAAGTTGCTCACGATCTCCTCCGCCTGCCTCTGTGAGCCGTTGTGGCCTCCCAGGGATCACGCGGAGGCCGTTTGGAGGTCGTTGGAGGCCACATGACCAGGTTGCCCCCCCCTCCCTCCCAGCTCGTGAATTCCAGCTTCATTGGTTCCCACCGAAAGTCAGTTGGCCTCATTTTTATTTTTTATTGTATTGTGATAGTTTTTTTTACTGCTGTCAGAATTCTATTTTTAGAACAACGTGTTTTTTTTTTTACCTCTGATGTATAGCGCTTTGAGATTATCAATTTGAAAGGCGCTTTATAAAACCGAGTTTATTATCATTTGTATTATTTTCGCCCAGGGTGCCACGGTTATCTTCCCCGTGCCATTGGGGCCAATTATGAGGTTTAAGTTGGGTCTCGGCTGGAACTCCACCTCGCAGTAGGTGGCAAAGTTGACCGGTTTTATCCGTTTTACGTACGGCAGAAGCATTGCGAATGGCCACTTTCCCTCAGAAATGAACTTTAAATCGAATGTTTTGTAAATATGTTTTTACTGTTTAATCTGTTATCTTTAAAACCACCAACACCGCCCCTCCACCATCACTCGTGTCCATCACACAACACATACACCACACACACCACACCACACACAACACACCACACACATCACACACGTGCACCACATACACACACCATACACACACGCACCACACACACGCACCACACACACACGCACACCACACACACTCGCACTACACACACGCACCACCCACACACGCGCACCACACACTACACACTACACCACGCACACACTACACACTACACCACACACACACACCCACCACACACACCCACCACACACGCGCACCACACACGCGCACCACACACGCGCACCACAGACGCGCACCACACACACGCACCACACACACACCACACACCACACACACGCGCACCACACACACGCACCACACACACACCACACACACATCACACACACATCACACACGCGCACCACACATGTTTATGTGGCTGCTGCTGCTGCCATCCAGCAGCAACATCTGGAAAATAAAAGAAATTGCACGTAAAGAAATAAGCAGGGTCATGCCCCATTCGTTCTTAACATTTTGACCAAAAAAAAGTTTACACCGTTAATGTTAACAAGCGTCTGGTCGACGTACGGTTGTGTGGGTGCCGGGGCCCAGGGTTAGGATCCAGGATTCGGCCGCCCCTCATGAAGCCGGACACTCGAGCGCCAGCGAGTTGATGATCTTGGCCTCATCACGAACGCCAGCATCGTAATAATACCAACAATAAAACAAACCCACGCCCATTCGGACCAAATTTGGTGTTGTAACCGACCATCTCTTCACAATTACAGGCTTTGTGACGCCGCTTAGTGACGGCTGGCCGGAGAAACGCCGATCCCCCCCGATTGTTGGGCACGCCGTGGATCGCTCTCTGTCACGGTTCGTCTATTTGGCCGTGTCGGGTGGTGTGGTGGAGTGCGCGACACACACACTCACTGGTAGTAATCGGTTGCGAACGGCGTCGGGCACGCATGGCAGGCGTGCATCTCCCCCCACCCCCCTTCTCTCGTGCGGGTAAAGCCAGTGCCGGATTATCGTCGGAGCACAAGTAGCTGCAAATGCTACGGGCCCCGCACTTTCAAGGGCCCCACGCTAAATGCTATCAAAGCTGTCACTTCCGGTTCAGTGATTCTGCACTTGCTCTATTACTATAGTACTATACCGCCTTTAACGTTTCTGAACGACTAGGTGTTTAAGGTTAGAGATATGTAGTATTATCTGGCTGTATAGCAATTGAAAAAATACAATGACTTTACTGTGAGTTAAAAATTTGTGTTTTAATATTTGTGTTTTTTTTTGTATTTAGAGCCCCTTTGTAACATATGCTACAGGCCCCGCACTAGCTTAATCCGGCACTGGATAAAGCGGCAACGTGAGAAAGAAGTCGGTGCTCTCCCGACTTCAATCTTGCTCGGCACCGCTCTCTCTCTCTCTGGCACAGGCTCGTGCAAATGCTTGCTGCAGGAGTTGCAAACCTGGTAGGGAACGGAGCGACGCTGTGCGCTGCAAGCGATCGAGCTGGTTGCTTTTTCTCTCTCCGCGGACTGCTTTTACTTGCGCAACCGAGGTGGGGAAGCGTTTTTGAGGGTTGTGCGTTGGGAGCGGTTGTTGCCGTGCCCTCGTCCGTCATCGGGGCCACACTCCCTCTGCTTCCCCGTGGCCTTCCGCTCTCGTGCACGTACACAGCGAGCTGGCTGCCGCCTCCCCCTCGCCACGTCGCTCGCCAACCCTCCCCTGCCTCTCTCTCTCTCTCTCTTCCTCGCCCTCCCTGCTTCTTGTCCTAAAGACAAAGATCCCTCGTGTAGCCTTAACAGACTGTCGGGGCAAGTGCTGTTAGCGTGTACCTGTGAAGGCAGGCACGGCACACGAGGGGGTGGGTGGCCAGCACCACGCCCGGCCGCCTTTGTCTCCCCAGTGGCGATGTTTACACACCGCATCAGGTACTCGATTTGAGGCTGAGTCGACCTAGGGGAGGCCCAGGACCGGTTCAGATAATCGTCACCGGTGTTGGTGGCCGTGAGCGGGAATCAAACTCTGTTTGCTAGATTCGTAGGGAGCAGTAGCGTAACGGTCAGCTGTTGAGAGAATTGTAGAAGGAGCTGAAGACGTGGATCCGCTCTGAGTCTGTTACCGTGGCCTAAACCCCCTTCGCTCAAAAGATAGACTGCTGAAGGATGAGGAATCAATCCAATCTCGGTGGAGAGAGCACTGCTAAGGGCTCCTCAACCGAAGTTCAACCCGTTGCGATGGAGGCTATCGACCAAATCCCTCGGCGACTCATAAAAGAGGGCGTGGAAAAACCAGCCAGGATGCAGGAGGTTACGAGATGCTGTCAGCAAGATGATCCAGCAGAAAAAGATGATCCAGCAGAAATCTTGAATGGAGGCGACTTGGGAGCTGTTACACCACACACACGCCCTGCTCTTGAAGATCTGGCACAAGGAGGAGATCCCCACAGAACTTGGGGATGCCACGATTGTTTACCATCTTTAAAAAGGGGGGGTACAGGGCAGATTGTGGAAAGTACGGTGGCGTCTCCCTCCTGTCCACCACCGGGAAAATACTTCACCCGCATATTGGCAAAAACCGATCGACCTCTTCAGCCATCTGGAGGTCCACAAACCAGGAGGACGATCAAACTCGGCCCCCGAGTGATCGCCGTTGATGATAGCGAGTGCTGCGTACGAACCGTTACGCGACCTCTCCCTGCCTCTCGTCCCTCGCTCCCTCTCGCTCTCTCTCAAAATACTCCTTCCCTGGCTGTCTCCCTCCCTGCCTGCCTCCACTCCCTCCCCGTCTCTCTCCCTCTCTCCGCTCTCTATCCATCTCGCTCCCTGCCCGCTCGCTCTCTCTCTCTCTGTCTCCCACCCCATCCGTTGTCTCTCCCAAGACGCCGCCCGGCTGCAAGGGAGAGATAAAGGGGGGAGGATGCGGAGGGGAAGGAACTGGCCTCATCCTGCAGGGATTGTCCCCGTGTGTTTCTCGTCACCTCACAGGAGTGGGGGGGGGGGTGGTTAGGGGTGGGGGTACTGGGAGGCCCCCATTGTGGGGCGCCGCGGTTGTGAGATGTTAACTTCCTCGCCTGGTATACAGGAGGTCGTGGGATCGACCCCGATCCTGACGCCTGCTGCTGTATATTTGGAGGTTGTGTTTGTTTCTCTCTCCACGTGGTAACGTGGATTTTTCTCCCGGGCCCCCCGGTTTTTCCCTCCACATTTAGAATCGACGTGCGTTTGGAAGAATTGGCTGCTAGACATAAAATTTGATAAGCCAATTGGTTGGCTCTCTTTTGAGGCTATATAGCCTAGTGGACCTTTACTTGGTAAAATAAAAAAATAGCTTCGTTTTGTTTTAACACCGTTCTGTGTCTGCATATAAAAAAGCTGCTTTAGTCAGTCGGCCTCATAACTTTGCAAGATCCAAAGTTATCCTCCTCCCGTCATAGGCCGCGCTCAAATAGCGCCCTGTGCAGAGCACGTGGCCTCTGGCCCAGTCACCAAGCGAGTGTTGAGCCTGGTCACCACCCGGTGTGGAGACCGCCTGGCGAGACCGGGGTATCCACAGCAGTCGGCTTCGGCCCGTGCGGATCTTTGATGCTTTCCCCGCTCGCGCACAGAGTGCCCCCCCCCCCCCCAGGAACAAACATCCAAATGTAGCAGGAACCTCCTGAAAAACGTGTCACGAGGCTCATTGCGCTTTGATGGAGCTTTAATGGACAAATTAATAGCATGCATATTATTATTATAAATCCGGCGTGTGCAGCTGCATAATCCAATCCCACCTCTACCCTGGTTTGTTCGCTCCATCTCCACTTTGGTCGTTCCTCCTCCGTGTGCTCGCCTTGCCCATTGATCCTCCACGCTCCTTGCGGCCTCACTCCTCTTCTTTTCAATCTTGCCATTTTATTATGACATTAACAACAACAACATCGAAGGACGGGGCCAACTCCGCGTCCGCCTTAGGAGGCACAGAAAAGGCTCGACAACGAGGGGGTGTACAGCTGCCTGGACATGTAACACCCCTGTCGAACACCCCTTCTGAAGCCGACGGCGGCAGTGAGGGTGCCGTTGACCGTGGTCAGGCCCCTGGGGCTTCGGCGTAAGGCAGGCGGATCAAAGCGATGAATCTGGCCCCAAAACCAAAAGCCCCAGCAGATGCCCGCAATCGGCTCCGTCGAACGCCTTCTCCTGGTCGAGGAAGAGGAGCGCGGGTGGGAGGCCCCGTCCTCCCGAGGAGGGCAGATGTTTCTGCAGGAGGGAAGAGGTCTCAATCCCCCGGTTGTTGATGTTATTTCGCCACTTTTTGTGGCACGCCATCGTTTTTTGCTCGCCACTTTGCTTCCCCCGGGGTGGCGCAGAAGAGGGTGATGATTCCCAGGTGTTGCACGTTGTTCCATTGGAAGCCGTGGCACTGCACGAGTTGAGCCGGGACCTGGGCTCCTCAGCCGGTGCGGTCGGAGCGCACCGGGGCAAATGAAATGTGTTGAATGATGGCGAAAGCGCAGCGCAGAGACGCGCACGCGGCACCACAACGGAGCAGCGAGGAACGGGTCTGGCAAGTGGGCAAAGCTGGGGCTGGACGGGCTGGCCCAGCCAGGCCACCGCATGCCCGCCGCTCTTCACGACGGAGAAACAACGCCCACAGCGATAACCAAACGGACACAAAAGCCAGCGCCGCAAATCAACCAAAAAAAAGGCACACGGAGGGGCGGAGACCCTCAACCGGAGACAATCGTGGAATGCACAAAAAATGAAACGAGAAAACAGCGCTGGAAAGTTTAGAATGCTTTTCCTGCAGCTCTGAAAAACCGTCTCTCCTCTTCCTCCTCCCTCCGCTTCCCTCCTGCCTGTCTCTGCTCGTCTCTCTCCGCGCTCCCTTGCACATCGCTAATGACCCCTGACCTGGAATCCGATCGTTTTGATCGGAGGGGGGGGGGGGAATTAATGACCCGGAGTAAATTAGACGAGGAAGGGCAGCAGGGTCACGAGGTGCGGGGGAGGGGTTGGTGGGGGGGGGGTTTAGCGGGGGGGGGGGGGTGGTTTGGCGGGGGAGGGGGGGCTTGGCATGGAAATTTGGCCACACATCCCGATGCGTGCCGGTACAGGAGCCAGCCCCTACGGTGGCTGGCTCAGTTCTTTATCTGCACAGCGACATGCCGACACCGCGTTGGAACCCTACGTCGCATCTCGACGCAGCCGCGTCTTTAGACGCTGCGCGCAAATAAAATAATAAGAGGAAAACCCCCACACGGCATCTTAATATTGCACGTTGTGTAAAATGTAAAAGGTTACGGTGCATTCCCTGCAGTTGCTTGCTCAGGCTCCTTGCTGGCAGAAGGTCCCCTGCGTGAGAGAGAGAGAGCCCCTGTACAGGGTTATCTTGGCCTACTCTTCCACTCACACCCACATGTAGCCTGCTGATTGACTAACTGTGGTGTACTACTCGGGGGGGGGGGGGGGGGGGGGGAGTGGTTGGTGACGCGACGGGAGTCGAGAAACCGGTTGTTATTTTAACCGCCACACCGGGAGGTGGAATCGGAATAGATTTATTTACACTGGAGGAATCTGAAGAGCCATGAAGCTCTTTTTCACAGATGTCCGGCAATGCAGCAGGACCCTCCTCTAAACGAGTCTTGAGACTCGTCGAAGCTTTCCCTGGATGAAGGGGCATTATTGTGGTTGTGGCGGTTGTGGCGGTTGTATGAGAGGGCCGATGGATGGATGTTGACCCCTTGACCTCACCGTCTTGAGCCTCGGTAACCCTATTATTGGTTTGCCCCACCCGGCCGGATCACGTGCCCCACTGCCGGGCCGCTGTTCGTCACGAAGAGCGAGAGAGAGAGAGAGCGAGAGAGAGAGCGAGAGAGAGAGAGCGAGAGAGAGAGCGAGAGAGAGAGCGAGCGAGAGAGCGAGCGAGAGAGCGAGCGAGAGAGCGCGAAAGAAATGGGAGATTTGTGGTTAAACGTGGAAAGACGGGGACGAGGCGTGGAATATTAATCGTCGGGCAACGGGCATTGGGAGTCCGTCCCGTCGTCCCAACTCCGCCCGCTTGAAACCCGTGGCAGATTAAAGCAAGAAGGGGGCCGAAGAGAATTTGCCCGCGAGCGGATACTACTTTTTTTGTTGTTGTTGCGTCCGAATACAAAAAACGAGAAAATTCTAGGACATCGCGATCGCTGTCTTGCACTCAACCGAAGCGCGCCGCGAGATAACGGCGCGGATGACATTTTTGGTTTTTCTTTTTTTCTCGTAATGATAAGGGCACGCATGCGCGTGTATGCACGGGTGCGTACGCGTGTGCATGCATGGACGCGCACGTGTGCGCTCACGCACGCGCTCGCACACGCGCTCGCACATGGGTACACGCACATGCGCACTTGCGTATGCATAATCACACATGCATGCGCACAGACATACAGCAACGGCCGCCATTTGCTTAACCACGGCGCTTGTGCCAGGCTAGGTGCACTTTGAGGCCACGTGAAGTGTTGGAAGGCTGTCGCTGGCAGGAGGTCACGGGACAGACCCCCAGGTGTTATGAGTTGACTGGCGAAGATGACGCACCACCTGTTCTCCACACTGTGGCATTTCACTGCATTTGTATCCGCCCTGCGCTCCGCTTGTTGTTGTGAGCGTCGCCCCTCCGCTGTTGTTGTCGGGAGACTGGTCCCAGCCCCCCCCTTAGGGTGTTTCACAAGCCCCCTCCTCCACAGGTCGATCTTGACACCGTCGGTACCAGTTCTCGGCAAGTCCACTCGGATCCACATCCTCCTGTACCTCATCAAAGATCCCCCGCGTAGCCTTTACAGGCTGTTGGGACAAGTGCTGTTAGCGAGCGCCTATGAAGGCCGACACGGCACACGAGGCGAGCGATACAAACGAGAATGTGGAATCGAGACGGGACGGTGCGAAATGAAGCTGGGCCGATGCAAACGAGGCAGGCAGCGGGGGGGGGGGGGGTGAGAGACGGTCCAAACTCGGCGCGGCACCGACGAGACGACGCCCGGGCGGCAGGAGGTCGGTTCGGACGAGACGGCGCAGACCCGGACGGACGGGCGCAAGCGAGGGTACAAACCGAGACGGCGCTAGTGGCACGCCCCGGGTGAATCGGTGCTCGGCGGGGAAGCTCGGGGAGCTGGTTGTGATTGTACCACCACCACCCGCACGATGGGAGAGCGCGGCATTTCCTCTGGCTACCGGCGGAAGCACGCGTGCCGGCCGGCGCCGTAATCGTGGGGGCGCGGGGGGAGGACGAGAAGCGGCGGTCACTTTTTTCCACCGTGGACGTCGCGATGCGACGGCGCCGTTTCTGCCGTGAGTCGAGTCTGAGTGACGTCGCGCTCGAAACGAGCGTCCCCGTGACATCCGTCGCTCGCCTCCCAATTTACAGCACCCGGGCCAGTGGTGGAAATTCCATTTTTTGGGGATTGGAGGGGGGGGGGGCGAGGGGGGATGGGGGGGCACGAGGCCATCCATAGGACAACCTCTGTTGACCTTCCCCCCCCCACCCTACAAAGCGGTACCCCAAAATTTGTCGACCCCGAGTTTTGAACTCGCAACAATTTTGCTTCACTCTACCGCCCACGCACCCGCTCGCTCCACCGGCTGTCGGTCCTGGCGCGAGACGGATCGCGGTGTTGGTGGCGGCGGTGGTGGCGGCGGTGGTGGCAGCGGTGGCGGCGGTGGTGGTGGTGGCGGTGGTGGCGGCGGCCTGTTGAGTCGGCAAACGCGGGGGGGACCAGTCGGTGGTGATTTTGCCATTTCTGTCGTCTCTCTCGGAGCTCAAATAGATTTTTGGGATCGCGCGTTTGGTAACCGGTGCTTACGTTGTGAAGGTGGATCGGCGTTGAGAATGGAGTAAGTTGCTCTGCTGTGACACGCGTATGTTTGCATATCATATATAATACTGTAACAAAGGGTCAAATCCATGCACTTGCGTTTGTTGTCTTCGTCGTCGTCATCGATGGAATTGTTACGGAGTATAAATGCACTTAAGGAGACGTAAACGTGAAACAGGAAATATTGTACTTATTTAAGAGTTTAAACCCGCGGATGGATATGTGTGTGCGCGTGTGTGTGCACGCGCGTGTGTGTGCACGCGCGTGTGTGTGTGTACGTTGCATTTCATCGTGTTGCTGCCTTGCGCTCGTATTTAATGGCGGTGGTGAGCGTCATACCCTCCCTTCCTCTCTCTCTCTCACCCCCTCCCCGTTCGTTCGTTTTGTCAGCCCCATTTGTTCGGGCTCTGCTTGCTGGGGGATGTGTTTTTTTCTGTTCGTACGTAAGCTTTTATTTTTTTTATATACATATACGTTTCTTATCTCACGCTTCGGGGGTGGGCGGGGAGGGAATGGGTGCGCTAAACGTCTGTGTACCGCAAAATCATGGAATGACTAAAAATGCTTCATGAATCGCTGAATCTTGCAAATTAAAACACAAAACAAACGCTACGTCGCGTCTTCTCGTCCTTGGGTTTTTCTTTCGTTTTTCACGTCTCCAACCATCACCCCCCCCCGCCCGCCCTCCACACCCCCAGTGAGATAACGCTGTCACTGCAGGGTTAACGGGGTTACCGGAGATACGACGCGGACGTCTGGAAGATCACCCGCCGGTTGACGTCGCTCGAAGGGGGGGGGGGGCGACATCCACCGCACGCATCCCAGCGTCGCGATCCACGTTTGAAAATAATCTAAACAATAATTGTTGTTATTGCTACCCGAACATTTTCACTCGAGGTAGCGAGCAAAAAGACGCGCGGCACCAAATCGTCGCGATCCAACCAACGCCCGTGCCAAAACTTACTCGGGGCACTCCGGTAAGTGAAATATTTAATTTAAATAACATAAGTCTTGAGACTCTCTGAGTCTTTCCTGGGTGAGTTAACATCCAGGGTGCTTCAAAAAAGTGTTAACACTTATATGGGACTATCGTTTTTAATGGAAGAACGGACAATACACTGTTGCATGATAACAAATGTAATGTTAGTAGCCTCAAGAAGTCGACGAGTCTCCACTTGTTCACCATCGTCGTTGTCAACGCCTGAAATCTTCTGTCTCCAGGTGGTCTCCAGAGCCCGGGGGCGGTGACGGCACGTGTCGTGTGGTGTTGTTGCAAATTCTCAGAAGCGTTCACTTTTGTTTGAAGCATCCTGTGCCCCATACTGGACGTCTGTGAAAAATAAATCTTTGTAGCTCATGGGATTTCCTCCAGTCTAAAGATTCTGATAATTGAATAATAATAATAAGTTGTGATAATGATCAAACAAATTACTTGCGATGCTTTGCTCAGTTTTTGTGAATATTGCTGCATCATCGCAACGTACATCAATGTGACAGTTTTTAACATCATTAGTGTACATGCATCACCGTTATAATTCGTTGAAGTTAACTACAATAGGCGTTGTGACACCGTTTGTTGTATGATTTTGCTCAGGAAGTCGTACATTTTAATAGCGGCATTACTCGTGAAAATCCTCAATTGGTGAAAACGGCAGCAGCATCGGGACCCCTACACCAATCTACTCCACGCTGTCTGATGGACACGTGGTGTGTGCCGGGACACAGCCACCCAGCCAGCCAACCAGCCAGCCAGGCACATCCAGGCAGCCACCCAGCCAGCTACCCACTCACTCATCCAGCCATCCAGCCACTCACTCATCCACTCACCCACCCACTCACTCACCCACTCATTCACCCACCCACTCACCCAGCCACCCACCCAGCCACCCACCCACTCACCCAGCCAGCCACCCACCCACCCACTCATCCACCCAACCACCCACTACCCACTCAGCCACCCACCCACCCAACCACCCACCTACCCAGCCACACAACAACCCACCTACCCAACCACCCACCTACCCACTCGGCCACCCACCCACCTACCCAGCCACCCAATCAGCCACCGGGAGAGCTGCCACAGGGGTCCCCTTGCCCCGACTGTCGCGTGCCACTGGAATAGCGGATACGAGACGTGATGCAAGACGCGTGTGGGCTCCTGGTGATATCCAAGTGGCCTGTCAATCCTCACCTTGCACTGCACCGATGACCCCAGTGGTGAGGGTAGAACTCGCGCGGCAAGCTTTGCAGCCGCTTGTCAAGGTTGACACGACGCGTACCGGTTGCACCATATCAGACCTAATGGTTCAATGAGCCACTGTGTCTACAGGAAAGTTACCCATACGGATGCTTACCTAAAACCGGACTCCCACCACCATCCATCCCAGAAGAATTCTCTCATCAAGACTCTACACCATAGAGCCCAATGCATCTCCGACCAGGACCACATTGCCAGTGAACTCAAACACGTACGCCAAGCTCTTACGGTTAATGGTTACTCCGACTACACAATCCGCAAAGCCATCACGGCAACCATCAAGAAGGATCCTGTTGAGGAGCCTTTCAAAACCATTACCTTACCCTACATTTACCGAAAGAACCAAGAAGATGAATCCCTGCAGTCACGAAAGCTTTAAATCGAAATACAACAATCTCGTTCATCTCGCTCGCTCGCCCCGTCTCAGTCTCTTTTCTGCACCTCTTTTCATCCCACGTGGGTTTTTGTTGTTGTTGTTGTAATCTCTCTGCCTCGCGAATCCGAATCTTGCGTCCCTCGCTGACCACGCGGTCTCTTTCCGCCGTCCCGTCACGGGTTGTCGACCAGTGTCGCTTTCATCCGCTCAAGCTCCTCATCACCTCATTGTTTGTTTGTTCTTTGTTCAAATAAACTACATCCCTTTTGCCTGCGCCTCTGACGCGTTCTATTCCGGTGTGGTCTGCTCCTCCGTACGGGTCACTCTGTTGTTGTTGTTTTGTTGTTGTTGTTGTCTTCCCCCCCTCTCCTCCACCCCCTCTCCTCCACCCCCTCTCCTCCACCCCCCTCCCCTCCACCCCCCTCCTCTCCACGCCCCTCTCCTCCACCCCCCCTCTCCTCCACCCCCTCTCCTCCACCCCCTCTCCTCCACCCCCCTCCCCTCCGTCCCCTCTCTCCCACCACCACCATCATGTCCTGCGCCGATACGCACCGCGGATTTCCCTCGAGCACCATAGTCTGGGTAGCTGGCTAAACGGGACTTTCCGCGGAACGAAATAAACGCCGATTGAGTCATAAATTCATTCGTTCACGTCCCTGGAAGCCGCTGCCAAGAAGCTTCGCGGGCAAGATGTTGCCCATGGGCCACCGGTTCAAGAACCCTGCACCGAAATTGGACGTAAAGTACGTTGAACTTCTTTCGCACCGTACGTAGCCAACCACGGTGCCAATCGGAGGCGCGGGAAATAAACCATCACCTCGCGACTCTCTCCCGCAGTTCCGTTTGACCCCATCACGTGTTTAGTTCTCCCCCCCAGCACCTCCGATTAGTACGTACGGTGCGAAAGAAGTTCAACATACCGCCCATAGACTAACACTGCCCATAGACTTACACACACACCTACACACACCTACACACACAACAGACAAAGATCCCCCGTATAGCCTTAACAGACTGTAGGGGCAAGTGCTGTTAGCGAGCACCGAAAAAGGCCGGCACGGCACACGAGGGGGTGGGTGGCGAGCACCACGCCCTCGTTTTGTGTAGTATATAGTGTAGTGTATAGTGTAGTGTTTTGTGTAGTGTTTTGTGTAGTGTATAGTGTAGTGTATAGTGTAGTGTTTTGTGTAGTGTATAGTGTAGTGTATAGTGTAGTGTATAGTGTAGTGTATAGTGTAGTGTAGAGTGAAGTCTATAGTACAAGACGGTGTTGAGGCTACGGCTGTTGTTTGGGACCGGGTGCTGGGGCACAAGAAAGAGGCAGGACCGAGCTAAGGCAGTCACAGAGATGAGGATGTTGCGGTGAGTGTTGGCTCCATCAAGGAGGGACAGGGGGGTGAGAAATGAAGAAGCGAGATTCGAGGTGGTAGAAGACTCGAGGTGGTAGAAATCACAGAGAAGATGAGAGAGAGAAGGCTGTGGTGCGGTTCCGTCATGTGTAGAGACGACAGGAGAATCACGTGGTGGCCCGGGCAGCGGAGAGAGAGAGAGATGGCGCAGGGCAGCGTGGAGAAGGTTGGCTCAGACGGCGGACCTCACGTGAGTGAGACAAGGAAGAAGTATATATACAAATACTGTGTTCTTGGAATTTCTCTCACTTGATACAGCTATCGTGCTGTGACGGTTCCACCTGAAGACGGAAGCTTGTGTTGCCTCCGAAACGTCGCGATTTTTATTTTATTTTACTTTTTTTAATTTTTATTTTTTACCTACGTGACTTTACCGAAAAAACCTAAGAATAAGGAAGAAGTAGCAGCAGAACAGTGACCCAAGGAGGGCGGCCCGGAGCCATCCACGTGCCCCAGGTGGGGCTCTGTCGCCCCCTGCTGTGGCGGGACCGTCGCCTTCACGCCGATGCGGAGCAAAATAAAAAAATCTGCCGGCTGCCATCGCGAGAGGAGCAATCAATCGCCTCTCATTGCCCAGGGATGGCTGGCTCACCGAACGTGGTTGGCGGTAGGGTTAGTGTCTGGGTGGCTAGTGTGGTTAGAGTCAGGGCTAGTGTCTGCGTGGCTAGTGTGATTAGGGTCAGGGTTAGTGTCTGGGTGGCTGGTGTGGTTAGGGTCAGGGTTAGTGTCTGGGTGGCTGGTGTGGTTAGGGTCAGGGTTAGTGTCTGGGTGGCTAGTGTGGTGAGGGTCAGGGTTAGTGTCTGTGTGGCTAGTGTGGTGAGGGTCAGGGTTAGTGTCTGGGTCGCTAGTGTGGTTAGAGTCAGGGCTCGTGTCTGGGTGGCTGGTGTGGTTAGGGTTTGGGTTAGTGTCTGGGTGGCTAGTGTGGTTAGGGTCAGGGTTAGTGTCTGGGTGGCTGGTGTGGTGAGGGTCAGGGCTGGTGTCTGGGTGGCTAGTGTGGTTAGAGTCAGGGCTCGTGTCTGGGTGGCTGGTGTGGTTAGGGTTAGTGTCTGGGTGGCTAGTGTGGTTAGGGTCAGGGTTAGTGTCTGGGTGCCTAGTGTGGTGAGGGTCAGGGTTAGTGTCTGAGTGGCTGGTGTGGTGAGGGTCAGGGTTAGTGTCTGGGTGGCTAGTGTGGTTAGGGTCAGGGTTAGTGTCTGTGTGGCTAGTGTGGTTAGGGTCAGGGTTAGTGTCTGTGTGGCTAGTGTGGTTAGGCTCAGGGTTAGTGTCTGGGTGGCTGGTGTGGTTGGGGTCAGGGTTAGTGTCTGGGTGGCTAGTGTGGTGAGGGTCAGGGTTAGTGTCTGGGTGGCTAGTGTGGTTAGGGTCAGGGTTAGTGTCTGGGTGGCTAGTGTGGTGAGGGTCAGGGTTAGTGTCTGGGTGGCTAGTGTGGGGGAGGGTCAGGGCTGGTGTCTGGGTGGCTAGTGTGGTGAGGGTCAGGGTTAGTGTCTGGGTGGCTAGTGTGGTGAGGGTCAGGGTTAGTGTCTGGGTGGCTAGTGTGGTGAGGGTCAGGGTTAGTGTCTGGGTCGCTAGTGTGGTTAGAGTCAGGGCTCGTGTCTGGGTGGCTGGTGTGGTTAGGGTTTGGGTTAGTGTCTGGGTGGCTAGTGTGGTGAGGGTCAGGGCTGGTGTCTGGGTGGCTAGTGTGGTGAGGGTCAGGGTTAGTGTCTGGTGGCTAGTGTGGTGAGGGTCAGGGCTGGTGTCTGGGTGGCTAGTGTGGTGAGGGTCAGGGCTGGTGTCTGAGTGGCTAGTGTGGTGAGGGTCAGGGTTAGTGTCTGGGTGGCTGGTGTGGTGAGGGTCAGGGCTGGTGTCTGGGTGGCTAGTGTGGTGAGGGTCAGGTGTGGTTAGGGTCAGGGTTAGTGTCTGGGTGGCTAGTGTGGTGAGGGTCAGGGCTGGTGTCTGGGTGGCTAGTGTGGTGAGGGTCAGGGCTGGTGTCTGGGTGGCTGGTGTGGTGAGGGTCAGGGCTGGTGTCTGGGTGGCTAGTGTGGTTAGAGTCAGGGCTCGTGTCTGGGTGGCTGGTGTGGTTAGGGTTAGTGTCTGGGTGGCTAGTGTGGTTAGGGTCAGGGTTAGTGTCTGGGTGCCTAGTGTGGTGAGGGTCAGGGTTAGTGTCTGAGTGGCTGGTGTGGTGAGGGTCAGGGTTAGTGTCTGGGTGGCTAGTGTGGTTAGGGTCAGGGTTAGTGTCTGTGTGGCTAGTGTGGTTAGGGTCAGGGTTAGTGTCTGTGTGGCTAGTGTGGTTAGGCTCAGGGTTAGTGTCTGGGTGGCTGGTGTGGTTGGGGTCAGGGTTAGTGTCTGGGTGGCTAGTGTGGTGAGGGTCAGGGTTAGTGTCTGGGTGGCTAGTGTGGTTAGGGTCAGGGTTAGTGTCTGGGTGGCTAGTGTGGTGAGGGTCAGGGTTAGTGTCTGGGTGGCTAGTGTGGGGAGGGTCAGGGCTGGTGTCTGGGTGGCTAGTGTGGTGAGGGTCAGGGTTAGTGTCTGGGTGGCTAGTGTGGTGAGGGTCAGGGTTAGTGTCTGGGTGGCTAGTGTGGTGAGGGTCAGGGTTAGTGTCTGGGTCGCTAGTGTGGTTAGAGTCAGGGCTCGTGTCTGGGTGGCTGGTGTGGTTAGGGTTTGGGTTAGTGTCTGGGTGGCTAGTGTGGTGAGGGTCAGGGCTGGTGTCTGGGTGGCTAGTGTGGTTAGAGTCAGGGCTCGTGTCTGGGTGGCTGGTGTGGTTAGGGTTAGTGTCTGGGTGGCTAGTGTGGTTAGGGTCAGGGTTAGTGTCTGGGTGCCTAGTGTGGTGAGGGTCAGGGTTAGTGTCTGAGTGGCTGGTGTGGTGAGGGTCAGGGTTAGTGTCTGGGTGGCTAGTGTGGTTAGGGTCAGGGTTAGTGTCTGTGTGACTAGTGTGGTTAGGGTCAGGGTTAGTGTCTGTGTGGCTAGTGTGGTTAGGCTCAGGGTTAGTGTCTGGGTGGCTGGTGTGGTTGGGGTCAGGGTTAGTGTCTGGGTGGCTAGTGTGGTGAGGGTCAGGGTTAGTGTCTGGGTGGCTAGTGTGGTTAGGGTCAGGGTTAGTGTCTGGGTGGCTAGTGTGGTGAGGGTCAGGGTTAGTGTCTGGGTGGCTAGTGTGGGGAGGGTCAGGGCTGGTGTCTGGGTGGCTAGTGTGGTGAGGGTCAGGGTTAGTGTCTGGGTGGCTAGTGTGGTGAGGGTCAGGGTTAGTGTCTGGGTGGCTAGTGTGGTGAGGGTCAGGGTTAGTGTCTGGGTCGCTAGTGTGGTTAGAGTCAGGGCTCGTGTCTGGGTGGCTGGTGTGGTTAGGGTTTGGGTTAGTGTCTGGGTGGCTAGTGTGGTGAGGGTCAGGGCTGGTGTCTGGGTGGCTAGTGTGGTGAGGGTCAGGGTTAGTGTCTGGTGGCTAGTGTGGTGAGGGTCAGGGCTGGTGTCTGGGTGGCTAGTGTGGTGAGGGTCAGGGCTGGTGTCTGGGTGGCTAGTGTGGTGAGGGTCAGGTGTGGTTAGGGTCAGGGTTAGTGTCTGGGTGGCTAGTGTGGTGAGGGTCAGGGCTGGTGTCTGGGTGGCTAGTGTGGTGAGGGTCAGGGCTGGTGTCTGGGTGGCTAGTGTGGTGAGGGTCAGGTGTGGTTAGGGTCAGGGTTAGTGTCTGGGTGGCTAGTGTGGTGAGGGTCAGGGCTGGTGTCTGGGTGGCTGGTGTGGTGAGGGTCAGGGTTAGTGTCTGGGTGGCTAGTGTGGTGAGGGTCAGGGCTGGTGTCTGGGTGGCTAGTGTGGTGAGGGTCAGGTGTGGTTAGGGTCAGGGTTAGTGTCTGGGTGGCTAGTGTGGTGAGGGTCAGGGCTGGTGTCTGGGTGGCTAGTGTGGTGAGGGTCAGGGCTGGTGTCTGGGTGGCTGGTGTGGTGAGGGTCAGGGTTAGTGTCTGGGTGGCTAGTGTGGTGAGGGTCAGGGTTAGTGTCTGGGTGGCTGGTGTGGTTAGGGTCAGGGCTGGTGTCTGGGTGGCTAGTGTGGTTAGGGTCAGGGTTAGTGTCTGGGTGGCTAGTGTGGTGAGGGTCAGGGCTGGTGTCTGGGTGGCTAGTGTGATTACGTCAGGGTATTAATTCTAGATTTGAAGCTTTCGTGATTGCAAGGATTCATATTCTTAGGTTTTTTTCGGTAAAATCACGTAGGTAAAAATTTTTAATTAATAAAAGTAAAAATTTTTTTTTTATTAATTTTCATTTTTTACCTACGTGACTTTAACGAAGAAACCTCAGAATATGAATCCTTGCAGTCACGAAAGCTTCAAATCTAGAATACAATTTTTTTCTTTTTCTACGGATGTCCAGTACGGACTGGAAGGAAAGGGGCGGGGCTATAAGATGAGGGGGGCGTGGCTTGGAAGAAATGGGCGGGGGCCACTTGCGAGCGGGGCGTGGCCTTTAGGGGTGGAGGCGGAGCTAATTAAACATGGGGCTGTGCGATGGAGGAGGGGAAGGTATGGGGGGGCTGTTGGGGGGAGAGGGGAGGGGCTGTGAGGAGAAGGGGAGGGGGTGAGAGAGACTCTGGGAAGGGGGGGGTTTGGGGAAAAGGCGGGAATTTGGGGAGGGGCGGGGCTATGGGGGGGGGGCTGTGGGGGAGGGGCGGGGCTGTGAGGAGGGGGTAGGGGCTCTGGGAAGCGGGGGGGTTTGGGGAAAAGGGGGGGCTGTGGGGGAGGGGCGGGGCTGTGCGGGAGGGGCGGGGCTGTGCGGGAGGGGCGGGGCTGTGGGGGAGGGGCGGGGCTGTGGGGGAGGGGCGGGGCTGTGGGGGAGGGGCGGGGCTGTGGGGGAGGGGCGGGGCTGTGGGGGGAGGGGCGGGGCTGTGGGGGAGGGGGCGGGGCTTCGCCCCCCTCACGGGACGTCTGAGACGCAGCTTGCTGCTGCTGCTGCTCCTTCGTCTTCTTCCTTGGGCAGCGGAAACAACAGCAGCGGGCAGAGATGGATGGATAAATACAGCAGACAGACACCCATAGAGGTAGACACAGACCCGAGGGATACTCACCCTCTCATACAGAGAGATACACAGAGATACACACACGCGTACACCCCACCGTGTACAACACGCTGAAGCCCAGTCGCACACCACCCATATACTACTGACACCATCCCACAGCCTCTCTCTCTCACACACGCGCACAGCAAACAAATCCCCCTCACGCACCTCATACCTCACTCACCTCACACCACACACACCACACACACACACACACACACCACACACACACACAGCACTAACCACACGCACCACACACACACACCTAACCACACGCACCACACACACACCACACACACACTACACAAACCACACACACACCACACACACCACACACACGCACCACACACACACCACACACACCACACACCAAACCACACGCACCACACACACACCACCACACACACTACACAAACCACACACACACCACACACACCACACACACACTACACAAACCACACACACACCAACACACACCACACACACCTACACACCCACACACACCCTCACACACACACACCACACACACACACATCACACACACCTAACCACACACACCACACACACCACACGCACCTGACACCACACACACACACACCACACACACACACCACACACGAACACACACCACACACAACTAACCACACACACCACACGACACACACCACACACAACTAACCACACACACCACACACACACACACCATACACACTACACTCACACCACACACACACACCACACACACCACACACACCTCACTCACCTCACACACCACACACACACCACACTCCACACACACCTCACTCACCTCACACACACCACAGACACCACACACACACACCTCACTCACCTCACACACACCACACACACACACCACACACACCTCACTCACCTCACACACCACACACACACCACACACACACCACACACACACCTCACGCACCTTGACACAGCCCACACTGACGCAGGCAAATCAACATCACAGCGTGACGGATGGAGCGCGTGGAGTCTGCACCACCATCACCACCACCATCGTCAGTACCACCACCACCACCATCGTCACCACCACCACAGTCAGCATCAGCATCTGCGTGTCCCACGCCTCTTAATTAACGACATCGTCCCATTCTGGAGTTGGGATCCTAGCTGGAATCGGGGGGGGGGGGGGGGGGGATTTGGCGTCAAGGATCCCTGCCTGGGTCGTGGCTGAGGAGGAAAGCGACGGAGCCGAGCACGGAGGGGCCGCGACCTGCGCGTGGTGGTGGTGACGGTGGTGGAGGAGGTGGTGGTGGTGACGGTGGTGGTGGAGGTGGTGACGGTGGTGACGGTGGTGGTGGTGGTGACGAGCCATGGCCCAAGGGAAACGCGGCGCCAGCTCAGCCGACGAGACCCCCAACACCATCGTGTACAGGAAGGTGAGGCGCCTCCTCCTCCACCACCTCACTCCACTCCACCTCATTCACCATACATCACCTCGCCGCACTCTGCCTCACTCCACTCCTCACTCACCACACACCGCCTCAATCACCATACATCACCTCACCCCACTCCTCCTCACCCCACTCCACATCACCCCACTCCACCTCACCCCACTCCACCTCACCCCACTCCACCTCAATCACCATACATCACCTCACCCTACATTACCTCACCCCGCTCCATCTCACCCCACACACCCCCTCACCCCACTCACCCACACCGCTCACCCCACACCGCCTCACCCCACTCAGCCTCACCCCACACACCCCCTCATCCCACACACACCCTCACCCCACACACACCCTCACCCCACTCACCCCACACCGCTCACCCCACACCGCCTCACCCCACTCAGCCTCACCCCACACACCCCCTCACCCCACACACCCCCTCATCACACTCAGCCTCACCCCACACACCCCCTCACCCCACTCACCACACACCTCACTCACCCCCACACCGCCTCACCTCACGCCTGCTCACCCAACTCACCCTGACCGGGTGCGGTCTTCAATCAAAATCCTCGCGCGCCCCGACTGGACGGATCCACCAGAGACAAAGATCCCCCGTGTAGCCTCAACAGACTGTTGGGGCAAGTGCCGTTAGTCTCCCCCACCACCACCATAGCCACCAACACCACCACAGCCTCCACCACCACCACCACCATAGCCTCCACCACCACCACCATAGCCACCACTACCACAGCCTCCACCACCACCACCATAGCCTCCATCACCACCACCATAGCCACCACTACCACAGCCTCCATCACCACCACCATAGCCTCCCCCACCACCACTACCACAGCCACCACCACCACAGCCTCCACCAACACCACCATAGCCACCACCACCATAGCCACCACCACCATAGCCACCACCACCATAGCCACCACCACCATAGCCACCACCACCATAGCCACCACCACCATAGCCACCACCACCATAGCCACCACCACCATAGCCACCACCACCATAGCCACCACCACCATAGCCTCCACCACCACCACAGCCTCCACCACCACCACCATCATAGCCACCACCATCATAGCCACCACCATCATAGCCACCACCATCATAGCCACCCGCACCACCACCATAGCCTCCACCACCACCATAGCCTCCACTACCACCACCATAGCCACCACCACCATAGCCTCCACCACCACCACCATAGCCTCCCCCACGTGTGTTTCGGGCTGTACCGCGTGTTGGGCGCTCCTTCAACAACAACGGCACTTATTGAAGGAGCTGCCAACGGCACGTGGAGCGAAACGTCGGACGTCGTGCCAAATACAACACGCGCGCCGCGCACCCTTAAAAACACACACACGCACACACTACGGGAGGGACGCAGAGTAAACAAACAGGTTGCTTGGACCCACGGTGAACCCGGTCTGATCCAACTTGACCTGAACCAAGCCCGGGTTTTTGTTTTTAAAATCTGACCTCACTTGACCCCGACCCCCCGGTCCGGGCCCAGAGGTCCGTTCAACCGCCCCTCATGTCGCCCTCCAGCTTCCGAACTTTCTTCTGGCTGAACCCACCTCACCCGACCCCTTGACCTGACCCCTTGACCCGAGGCTTCTCTACACCGACGTGAAGTTACATCATCATCATCATCACCGCCACCACCACGGTCTACCCACTGCGGGATGAAGGCCCCACTCTCACCCACGCTTGTCGCCAGCCTCCACGCTCTCGCTTCGCCACAAACCCCATCGGGCTCCATCTCCTTGGCTCGTGTTTCCATGCATGGATGTTACAGTACGTTCGACTTCTTTCGCACCGTACGTAGCAGACCGCGCTAATCGGAGGTGCGGGGGAAGGACACGAATCTGAACGCGAGCAAAACTGTTTTAAAGAAATGCGTTTTCAATCGAGATGGTTTAAAAGTTTAAAAGTGCCTAGCTCCAGTGGCTTCCTCATATCGGATGGAAGAACGTTCCAGACGGCCGCGGAAGCGGCGTCTGAAAGCGTCGCTCGAAGCGGTGACCGCCGCCTTTGTTCGACGGCCGGCCAAAATCCGCTGCTACTGCGAGCGTGACCAGAGTTCGTGTGGTTTATAGTTCCTGGACGAGATCAGCAAAGGTGGTTCTTTTGTGGCAAGCGCTCCGTGCGTGATGAGTGCGTGACCTTGTACTGACGTATTCCATGCTTCGGCTGCAAACTCCGTCGTGAGTCTCTCAGCCATCGAGTAACCCAACCCTGAAGATCCGTGATGTGTCCCTGTTTATTCGGGGTCGCTGCGATGCCTCTTCACACGCGAATGTTCTTAGCCATTATCTGACCCCCACATTAGGCATTGCCTGACCCTGACCGTGACCACATCTTACCGAGCTCACTCCCACCAATGGTCGAGTTATAATGGTATTGCTTTATGCCTTACTGGTAACCACGTGAATGAAACTATCAAAACAAACCCGGTTTTGCCACGAGTACAGAAATGTCTGGCAAGTACGTAACAACGTCGTGTTCGCCGATTTTAACTTAGAAGACGAAGGCAGCCGCGAAGGTGGTGAAATGGTGAGCGCTCTGGACTTGACAACTCGGAGGATGTCGGTTGGATTCCGTCTCCCGGCGTGGAAGCCGAAACAATGGGGTTTGAGAGAGAGAAAGAGAGAAGGCTGTGGTGCAGTTCAGTGATGTGCAGAGACGACAGGAGAATCACGTGGGTCCGTAGCTGCGAGTGGAAGGAACGAGCTCAAGAGGAAGGAGGCAGAAGGAGAGGTGGTGGTGTGGGGGGGGATGTGTCGCGATCGGACCTTGGTGGCCCCAGGAGTGGAGAGAGAGAGAGAGGTGGCGCAGGGCAGCGTGGAGAAGGTTGGCCATGACGGCAGACCCCACCTGAGTGGGACAAACGCGTGGAATGAGAAGAAGAAGATGACTTTATGCTTGTGCTTTGTTTAGCTCGGAATTCTTCAACAGTGGACCTGACAAGGTTTAGTTATTCGCACTAAGCTGGCAATGTCACTGCTGCTGCTTGTTGTGTGATCCCAATATGGGGAGTGGTGGGGCAGCGGTTAGCACGCTGCGCTACGAACCCGGTGACACAAGTTCCATTCCCGCTCAGGGCCAGCACCAGTGATAGCAATGATCTGAACCGGTCCTGGGCCTCCCCTAGGTCGACTCAGCCTGACATGATTACCTGGTGCGGTGTGCAAACATCGCCACTGGGGAGGCAAAGGCGGTCGGGCGTGGTGCTGGCCACCCACCCACCCACCCACCCCCTCGTGTGCCGTGCCAGTCTTTATAGGTGCTCGCTAACAGCACTTGCCCCTACAGTCTGTTAAGGCCGCACGGGGGTTCTTTGTCTTTGATCCCATTTGAGTAAGGGGCCGTCCATAAATGACGTCACGCACCTAGGGGGGGATGGTCAGACATTTGTGACGATGTGTGACGAGGGGGGGGCGGTTTGAGAAATGTGACGTCACATCAAAATGCGCAACTTTAAATAAATATAGACAACACGTTCTACTTAATGAAATAGACTTTTTAATAAATGTTTTCTCCTACAACATCAGAGTGCAGCACCACATTAAATACGCACTACAATGACAATAGTTTAAATCGATTTGAAGCATGTTTTTTTTGTGGGGGGGGGGGGGGGGGGCAGAGCTTTGTGACGTCATATCTGAGGGGGGGTCAGACATTTGTGACGTCGTGTGACGAAGGGGGGGGGGGGGGGTCAAAAATCGTCCCAAATCGCGTGACGTCATTTATGGACGGCCCCTAAGTTGCAGTGGAGTCTCTGCGCAATGGGATGTTCTGGCCAATACCAGTTCGTCACATCGTTCGTGCATTCCTTTAGCTACTGCGGGAACTCGGGGAACCACAGAGGAAACCCGTGCAGAACTTCATTCTAGATTAGAAGTTTCCGTGACTGCAAGGATTCATACTCTCTGTTTTATTCGGAAAATCACGTGGGTGAAAAATTCTAATAAATAAAATCACGACGTTTCGGAAGCAAAACACGTTCCTTCATACGCCACGGCAATTTTACTGGAGCGGTTACACCTGATGACGGAGGCTTGTGTTGCTTCCGAAACGTCGTGATTTAATTAATTAAATTTTTTACTTACGTGACTTTACCGAAAAAGCCCAAAGAGTAGGAGAGAACTTCACAAACCCCGCACAGAACGGCGTCACTCCACCCGGCTTAGGACTCGAACCGAGGCTCACCCTCTGGTGATGGCACTGCCCCCCCGTTGTGTTTTTGATGAGGACACAAATCTTGTGGCCTCTAAGAGTGGCTTCACGCGTCGGGGCAGGGTGAAACCTATCAAGTTCCTCAATGATTTTATTGAGTAAATGATTTGTATTCGAGAAAAAAAATACATTGGTGGGGGGGGGGGGGTGGAGAAATCGTTAAACAGTTGTACACTTAATGAATTGACTTGTGCGTCGTGGTGGTGAGATGTTAACTACCTCGCCTGGTATGCAGGAGGTCGTGGGTTCGACCCCGACCCTGACACCTGCTGTATATTTCAAGTTTGCGTGTCTCTCTTCCCGTGGTCACGTGGATTTTTCTCCTGTTCCTCCGGTTTTCCCTCCACATTTAGAAGCGACATCACCACGCGTTTAGATTATTTGGCCGCTACAAATTTACACGTGATGATGATGATGATGACAAGCCACTTCGTTGGGCAATCGTTTGTGATAGCCAGGGTCGCATCTGAAAAAGAGTCACGTAGATTAGTAGGGCCTTACCTGGTAAGATACAAATCGTGAAGCGTAATCAATCCCATTGTAGGAGCATTGAGATTTGACGATTGATTGGCAGGTCCAGTTTTCTGTCCCGTCTTCTCGCCTGTCTGTGGTTCTCTACCCTCCCACGCATGCTCTGTGCAACAACAAAATAAAAACCCCTACGGTGCGTGACACATTCTACTGCGGCGTTTTTAAGATGTGATTTGCATTCATAATTTTATATATATATGTTTATACAGTATTTATTCATTATTGTTGTTAATAAGCTATTGCGCATTTTCGACATTTTTATGGGTTAATGAGAGGGATGAGCGTCTGCTGAAGTTCTCGGCCAGCAACAGAGACGTGAGAAAAATGAATAAGTTCACACGAAAAAAAAATTGTAATGTGAGAATTATATTTGGATTCGAGCCCAGGAGAACGATATTGATCCGATGCTAACGGACAATCCCCAAGGCTGTCCGAGAGGTTTTTTTTGTGTGTTCTCAACAAATTCGGCAACGGGAAACGATTACCGGGACTGGTGCGATGCGAGATGCATTTCAACGCAAACCAGGGATCGAGAGAAAGAGCGAGAGAGAGCGAGAGAGAGCGAGAGAGCGAAGAGAGATGGCGTAACGAAATCGCGGTGAGAAACCGAGATGGGAAACATCGAAAAATCCAGGTTCATGCATGTGGCCGCCAAAGTGCAACCTTCCAAAAGACGCGAACAGATGTTACCCTCTTGTTCACAGACTCCCCCCCCCCCGCCTCTCTCCCTCTCTCTCTCGCGCGAGTTCCCCCGTCTCGTCTCTTGGAGTCGTTCTCTCCTCCAGTTCCTTCTCGCGTTCTCCTCCCTCCTTCACGCGCACGGGCGCTGCGGGAGCCAGCGGTGGCTACGAGATGTTAACTACCTCGCCTGGTGTGCAGGAGGTCATGGGGTTCGATCCCGACTCTGACGTTCGCTGCTGTATATTTAGAGTTTGCGTCTCTCTCTCTCTCATCATCAATGTGGCTACAAGATGTTAACTACCTCGCCTGGTGTGCAGGAGGTCGTGGGGTTCGATCCCGACTCTGACACCTGCTGCTGTATATTCGGAGTTTGTGTCTCTCTCTCATCATCATCACGGTGGCTACGAGATGTTAACTACCTCGCCTGGTATACAGGAGGTCATGGCGCTCGATACCGACTCTGATGCTCGCTGCTGTATATCTGGAGTTTGTGTCTCTCTCTCATCATCATCATCACGGTGGCTCCGTGATGTTGACAGCCTCGCCTGGTATACAGGAGTAGTTTGTACAGGCGAATTATACATCTGAATTATTACGTATTATTGTTATTCTCGCCGATAGTGTGCAACTTAATTGCCTGCAACTGCTTCGTCGAGTGGGTTGCCGGATTATTACGGTGCAGCTTTTCATTGACACCAGGTTCACCTTTTGGGGTGCGTCTTAAGTTCCGGCAGAGTCTTGTGCCACGGCGACCATGGCGACCACGGCTTGTTTACGTAGTAAACCTTACTAACCACGTGACACACCGTAATACTTGGGTTATGTCGGGTGGTGGCAGGTTTAACTACACGTTTATATTGACTCGATCTAACCCAACAACCTTTTATCTATGATTTTCTTTACTTGCAGATTGTTTTTTTTTTAATCTTCACAAAACTTTAGGTTTTCTGCTGTGTGGTTGGCGTGCGCGGCAATATTTTGAGGGTCGTCGGTGGAATTCGCGGGGTAACCGGGGGAGGTTGGTAACCGGGGTAGGTTTGGTAACCGGGGCAGGTTGGGTAACCGGGGGAGGTTGGGTAATCGGGGTAGGTTTGGTAACTGGGGTAGGTTTGGTAACCGGGGCAGGTTGCATAACCGAGGGAGGTTGGGTAACCGGGGCAGGTTGGGTAACCGGGGGGCAGGTTGGGTAACCGCCGCTACAGAGGCCTCTCCTGCGGTCCAGCTGGGACGCGCGTCCGCCAGCAGTGGCGTGAGCGAGACGTTGCGGCGGGTGGGGGCGGGGGGGTGGGGGGGGGGGCCTGCGGCCTTTTCCGCGCTCCGTCCCACGGAGACTACCACCGGGCGTCTCGTTGACACCCCCTGGGGCACCGCGTGGGCGCGCGCGCGTGGAAGGGACCCGTGAAAGAGAGGGAAGACGCCCTGGCAAGAGAATGGCTTTGACGACGAGATCGGTGTCGCCGGAAAGACGGGCACTACTGCAGAATGAGAATATTGATTTACAGTGTCAGCAGATGTCCAGGAGGGGCACGGGGTAAGAACGTAGCAGCAACAACAAACAACCATAATACATATGTAGTGAGTCCAACTGAGTTGCAGACGTTGTCTTGGGAGCAACACTATTTATTTCATCAACTCAGCACAACATCACGTAACCTACACTGTTTTATAAAGGTTTAGAGATAGGCGGGGCAGCTCATGTTAATGTAGGAGCGAGCAGGAGAGAGCAATGTGCTTATAAATGTAAGTATCATGGTGTAAGGAGTTGGTTGTGTTCTCGTAAAAGCCAAATTTAAACGCGTGTCTCCCGAGCTTCGAGGATCGATGTCAATCAAATAATCGATGCCTCCTCGAATCCCCACAAGATGACCTCCGCCACCTTCGTGCGTTGCATTTTTGTTCCGCTCACCGTCGCTTTGATTGTCGATCGCCGATCTTGGCCGCGAGAATCCGCGGCTGGTCCTCACCGCCGGGGCGAGCGCTGAAACGTGCACGAACTTTGCGCGACAAACGCTCGTGCAGGTCACAACACGGAGCGGTCATCTGGTTGGGTCGGGTGGTGGAGGGCCTCGGCCACGCACCGGTGTGACCGGAGAGAGATCCGTAGCCTGGCAGAGGCTGGGTTGCGATTAAAGGGGCTTCTCAAGTTTAGCGAGGCGGTGTTCACGGCCCCGGTCACCAATGACTCCCCATCCCATCTCCATCCTCTCTCAAGGCCCCTCCGTGTCCCCTCTCTTACCCCCTCACGCAGTCTCCCCACGGACTCTCTGCACGTTATAGGGTCGCACTCGTTACACACGAGGCGCTTGCCGCAAATGAACCACGATGCCCTTTGCTGATCTCGTCAAAGAGCGATAAACCATCATCACGCCAATTCTCGCATCATCAGCAGCAGCAGCGGCAGCAGCAGCAGCAGCGGCAGCAGCAGCAGCGGCTTTCTGCTCGGCCATCGGACAGAGACGGCGGTCACCGCATCGCGCGGCACTTGCGGACGCGCTTCTGCGGCCGTCTGGAACGCTCTTCCTTCCGATATTATGACACCACTGGGAGCTCCGCACATTTAAATCATCTCGATTGAAAATGTATTTCTTTAGAACTGCTTTTTTTGTGTTTAGTTTCTTGGCTACGTATGGCGCGAAAGAAGTTCAACATACACACATAGAATCGTGGATTCATCACTGAATAGGTGGCGGGGTCGCCGGTCGACCCGAGAAGAGGGAGGCCTCAGCCAGAGTGAGTGGTGAACTGGATGTGGTGTGCGGGGTGCAGAAGTGTGTTGTGGGTCACCGACCAGGACAGTCTAAGTTCACCTCCCCATCTCTCCACCGAGCCCCCGTCCGCCCCATTTCTTTCAAGCACTCTCTCCTTCCTCTACCCGCTCCCTCCCTCACCCCTTCATCTCTCTCACCATCTCTCTCACGCTCTCCCTCATCCCTCCATCGCTCCATCGCTCTCACTCCTCCCTCCCTCACCCCCTCCATCTCTCTCCTCCCTGCCTCACCCCTCCATCTCTCTCACCATCTCTCTCCTCCCTCCCTAATCCATCTCTCTCACCATCTCTCTCACGCTCTCTCTCCTTCCTCCCTCACCCCTTCATCTCTCTCACCATCTCTCTCCTCCCTCCCTCACCCCTCCATCTCTCTCACCATCTCTCTCCTCCCTCCCTCACCCCTCCATCTCTCTCGCCATCTCTCGCCTCCCTCCCTAATCCATCTCTCTCACCCTCTCTCCTCATTCTCGTCACCTCTCTTCCATCTCTTCCCCCCCCCCATCCCCACGTGTAGTGCTCTCTCCTCTCTCTACGCGGCACGCGTGCTGCATACAGATAGATGTGCGGCACACAGATGTACGGCACGCACGCGCCATCACCACCACCGCCACCACCATCACCACCATCACCAGCATAAACGAACGTCACCTTTATCACCAACATCAAAGACAAAGATCTCCCGTGTAGCATGAACAGACTGTCGGGGCAAGTGCTGTTAGCGAGCGCCTACAAAATCCGGCACGGCACACGAGGGGGTGAGTGGCCAGTACCACGCCCCTGCCGCCTTTGTCTCCCCAGTAGCGATGTTTACACACCGCACCAGGTACTCATTTGAGGCTAAGTCGACCTAGGGGACGCCCAAGACTGGTGTTGACCGTGAGCGGGAATTGAACTCGGGTCGCCGGGTTTGTAGCGCAGCGTGCTGACCGCTACACTACCGCTCCCCACTATCACCAACATCACTACCATCATCACCTACATCAACACCATCACCTCAATAACCAACATCACCATCACTACCATCATCACCACCTTCACCAACATCACCACCAAACATCACCATCATCGCCAACATCACCACCAACATTACTTCCCATCACCAACATCCTCCCCATATCGGGGGCTCCCAGAAGCAAATACCGGCAGCGAACATCGACTCGTGTCACTGCCACATGTTGGGATGGAGGTCTTTGCTGATGAGTCCTAATGACGACGAAACCGGTCCCCACTCGAGTCCACGTGTCACTGCCACGTGTTGGGATGGAGGTCTTTGCTGATGAGTCCTAATGACGACGAAACCGGTCCCCACTCGAGTCCACGTGTCACTGCCACGTGTTGGGATGGAGGTCTTTGCTGATGAGTCCTAATGACGACGAAACCGGTCCCCACTCGAGTCCACGTGTCACTGCCACGTGTTGGGATGGAGGTCTTTGCTGATGAGTCCTAATGACGACGAAACCGGTCCCCACTCGAGTCCACGTGTCACTGCCACGTGTTGGGATGGAGGTCTTTGCTGATGAGTCCTAATGACGACGAAACCGGTCCCCACTCGAGTCCACGTGTCACTGCCACGTGTTGGGATGGAGGTCTTTGCTGATGAGTCCTAATGACGACGAAACCGGTCCCCACTCGAGTCCACGTGTCACTGCCACGTGTTGGGATGGAGATCTTTGTTGATGAGTCGTAATGATGACAAAACCGGTCCCCACTCGAGTGCTCGTGTCACTGTCGGGGGTCGGTGGTTTCACACGAGAAGGTGGCCACACAGAGTTCAGTCCTTTTGACGTTGTGGTCTGGATGAAGGCTGAGCAGTTACTCATTTGAGGCTCAGTCGACCTAGGAGAAGTCTCCGCACCGGTTCAGATATTCACGACTGATGTTAGCAGTGAGCGGGGAATCGAACTCGAGACGCTGGGTTCGTTTGCTGTCCATCCCCCAATTCCTATTGCCACGGTCGGCTATGTATGGTGCGAAAGAAGTTCAACACGCGTACATACGTAGCACGCTAAGCGCTGCACTGCCGCTCCCCCATTGAGGCGCGCGCGCACTCTTTGCACCGGTACATGGTGTAACTTTACATTATTAAAAATAAAGGCGCGTTTGTTCATATATATATGTCCCGTTGCCAATTTTGGACAAAAACTACACGGATCACGGCACGGGAATAGGCAGGCCGTGTGGTGACAGCCATAGCTTTTGGGTCACGGGTTTTGTACTGTTGACAAAACAATGTAATCCCACGGCGTGGTTTTTGTGGTTGTCCTGTACAGCGTTCGGTTGTCCCGCTTGTAGTCCTAAACTTGTTTTTTTAATGCCGCTTTATTTACGTATTGTTTATTAAACAGAGCTACACAACTCACAGTGGGCCTTACCTGGTAAAATAAAAACAATTCCCGCACCTCCGATTAGCAAGGTTGGCTACGTACGGTGCGAAAGAGGTTCAACTTACATTCGTGCAGAAATAGTTTCGTTTGTTTAATCTCGAACCATCGAACGTCATCGTCCCCTCTCGCCGTGACGACGTTTCCTGCCCAGTCACCTGTACGTGTGTGTACGTGTGTGTGTGACTGTGTGTGTGTACGTGTGTGTGTACGTGTGACTGTGTGGGTGTGTACGTGTGTGTACGTGCGTGTGTGAGTGTGTGTGTACGTGCGTGTGTGTACGTGTGTGTACGTGCGTGTGTGTACGTGTGCGTACGTGCGTGTGTGTACGTGCGTGTGTGACTGCGTGTGTGTGTGTAGCGGTTAGCGCGTGGCGCTACGAACCTGGTGACCCGGGTTCGATTCCCGCTCACGGCCAACACCGGTGACGATTATCTGAACCGGTCCTGGGCCTCCCCTAGGTCGACTCAGCCTCAAATGAGTACCCGGTGCGGTGTGTAGTAAACATCGCTGCTGGGGAGACAAAGGCGGCCGGTCGTGGTGCTGGCCACCCGCCCCCTCGTGTGCCGTGCCGGCCTTCATAGGTGCTGCTCGCTAACAGCACTTGCCCCAACAGTCTGTTGCAGGCTACACGGGGGATCTTTGTCTCTTGTGCGCGTGTGTGTCCCCCCCCATGCGCGTTGTAGGTCGAGGAGCACGTGACACGCGCGGCCATGCGGCCATCGGGCGCAGCGATCGCTTTTCATTCATTCCCGTTTGCCCTTTAATAAACTTTGGCTAAACTTTATATTTTTTTTATTTAACTTATCAGGTAAGGCCCAATGAGCTACGTAGCTCTTGCTTCAGAAGCGGCCTGCACGCAAATGAGAGCTCGACGAAGCGGCTTATCGTGTTGGAATGTTCAGCAGCCAAATCATATAAACGCGTGACGTTGATTCCATGTGTGTTGGGAAAAAAAATCGGAGGACGCGGAGATAAAAATCCACGCGACCACGGGGAGGGAAAACACGCCGACTCCAAATACAGCAGCAGGTGTCAGGGTCGGGTTCGAACGCACGACCTCCTGTATACCAGGCGAGGTAGTTAACATCTCCTAGCCACCGTGATGATGAGAGAGAGAGAGACACGCAAACTCCAAATATACAGCAGCAGGCATTGTTAGGGTCAGGAACGAACCCACGACCTCCTGTATACCAGGCGAGGTAGTGAACATCTCAAAGCCACCATGGCACCCCAAATATATTATGCATCCCGGGATCGTGAGAATTGGCTCTGGGAGGCCTTCATCCAGCAGCGGATTGACCACGTCCGATGATGACGATAATAATGATGGTGGTGGTGGTGCTCTATACTGGTGCCCGTCAAATAAATGCGTCGCGGATGAATTAGGTGAGATGGCCGAGGGCTCTTCTCATTCAAGCTCCTCCGGCTTAATACAACGAGACTCTCATTGATGATTCTGCCCATTCACTCTGCAAGCAGTCCCAGTGAGTCATCGATTTACTTTTGCAGATGGACAGAGAGGGAGGGAGAGAGGGAGGCTTGGAGGAGGAGGAGGAGGAGAGAGAGGGACGGACATGGAGATACATGGAGGGACGAGGGAGAGAGATGGGGGCAGAGAGTGAAGGGAGGATGAATTGTGCGAGATACATCAGAATCTGAATGTTCATTCATCCTGGAGGGATCCGATGAGCTATGAAGATCTTTCTTCACAGATGCCCTGTAGGGGCGGGTTAGAATGTTACATTATGGAGGGGAGAGGGAGGCGTGGTGGAGGAGGGGGATGAAGAGTGGTAGGTGAGAGGGGGGCGTGGAGGAGGAGGATGGTGAAGAGGGGTAGGTGAGAGGGAGGCGTGGAGGAGGAGGGGGATGAAGAAGGGTAGGTGAGAGGGGGGCGTGGAGGAGGAGGATGGTGAAGAGGGGTAGGTGAGAGGGGGGCATAGGTGAGGAGGAGGAGGATGAGAGGGAGAGAGCGATTTGCTGCAATTTATTTTTCACATCCTAAAATGTGACACGAATTTCAAGCAGAGCGTGATGCACCGTGCGTCACACGCGGAATGTCACCGTGGGCGGTGAGGGCCCCGCGTCTCTCTCTCTCTCTCTCGCTTCCTTTGGCCTCGCTCGCTCTCTCGCTCCATCGCTCTCTCTCTCTCTTGCTCTCTCTCACACACTCCCATTGCTCTTTCTAGCTCCGTCGCTCTCTCTCGCTCTCTCTGTCTCTCTCTCGCTCCCACCGCTCTCTCCCTCTCTCTCTCGTTCTCTTTCGCTTTTTCATTCCTCCTCCTCCTCGTCAACCCGATGTCCAAATTATTTCACCGTCTCTCTATGGTACCCCGTTATGTACACGCGCGCACACGCATGCACGCACGCGCACGCACGCGCGCACACGCACGCACACGCACGCACACAAACGCGCACACACACGCGCACACAAACGTGCACACGCACGCACACACACGCGCGCACACACACACGCACACACACGCACACATGCACGCACGCGCACACACGCACATACTCACGCACACACACACGCGTGCGCGCGCACACACACACGCGCACACACATGCGCACACACGCGCACACGCACACATACACGTACACACACGCGCACACACGCGCGCACACACACACGCGCACACACGCGCGCACGCACGTTGCGTGCATGTATTCCTCTTTACGAAACGATCTTCTAATTGCGCGGAGTGGCCGAGCGCCCCCCCCCCCTATGATCCAGTCAGCCGGAATGCGCCCGATCCCATCTCCCTCGACACGTCTCGCGGGGCTCTGCGGGGTTTCGAGTCTGGGTTCGTGCGTCGTGCGTAGCGATCGCCCGTCGCACTCGACAAAGATGCCCCGCGTCGCCTTTGACAGGCGGTCAGGGCGAGCGCTGCTAGCGAGTGTCCCGGCACCTATGAAGGCTATGAAGGCCCGTGGCACCCCGAGGTGGTGGGAGGCCGCCTTTGTCTCACCGCCAGTGGCGACGTTGACCGCAACACCGCACCAGCTACTCATTTGAGGCCGAGTCGACCCAGCGGACGCCCAGGACCGGTTCAGATAATCGTCACCGGCGTCGGGAATCGAGCTCGGGTCCTCTGCCCCGCTGCGCGGTGCCGCTAACCGCTGCGCCACCGCTCCCGCCACCGTCCGCGCGCAGACAGCTTCGTCACGGGGATTTGTTTTTTTAGTTTTTTGCGGGAATTTTAGAGATTTTTCGAACCCCCCTCTCCCCCGCCCCCCACCTTGTTGTTTCATGGATGGAGCCGATCCGGCGACGTCTCTGCGGTTCGCGGCTCGCCAACGTGGGGGGTGGAGGAGTGGGGGGGCTCCCCTCCCCTACACTCCCCTCCCCTGCCGGCTACCGATACACAGCCGTAACCAAGGGCAACCGTCTCCGAACTTGTGCGCTCCGCACCCCCTCCCCCCCCCCTTAGCAACGGAGGATGGAGTGGCAAACGCGCGATGTTTGAAGTGCACTCCTCCTCCTCCTCGCGTAGAATTTACCGTATTCTCTGGACCACGAGACGCACTTTGTGAGTCTTACCGTATTCTCTGGACCACGAGACGCACTTTGTGAGTCTTACCGTATTCTCTGGACCACGAGACGCACTTGGTGAGTCTTACCGTATTCTCTGGACCACAAGGCGCACTTGGTGAGTCTTACCGTATTCTCTGGACCACAAGGCGCACTTTGTGAGCCTTACCGTATTCTCTGGACCACAAGACGCACTTTGTGAGTCTTACCGTATTCTCTGGACCACGAGACGCACTTTGTGAGCCTTACCGTATTCTCTGGACCACGAGACGCACTTTGTGAGTCTTACCGTATTCTCTGGACCACAAGACGCACTTTGTGAGTCTTACCGTATTCTCTGGACCACGAGACGCACTTTGTGAGCCTTACCGTATTCTCTGGACCACGAGACGCACTTTGTGAGCCTTACCGTATTCTCTGGACCACAAGACGCACTTTGTGAGTCTTACCGTATTCTCTGGACCACAAGGCGCACTTTGTGAGCCTTACCGTATTCTCTGGACCACGAGACGCACTTGGTGAGCCTTACCCTCAACTCCAGCGGGCCCCACCACCGCCTCTTACTCGCCACGCTGCGTCGCGGCCCTTTGCCAAATGCCTCTTCTCGTTATTTCAGGTCGCAGAGCCCCTGCCCTTTAGACGGCACCTTTGGCCTACTCTTCCCCCACGCTGGCCTCGCGTCTCGGAAGAGGCGGGCAGTGCCCACGCCTTACCCCAGCACGCCCGGCCGCCAGCGTGCCACTCGCCCTGCGTTGCCGCACGATCTTGGGGGTTGACGGAAGCCAAATTGTCACTCTTGGGGCGGGCGGGCGGGCGGGTGGTTTCATGCGGACTTGATTCCATTGCCAAAGGTTTCCATTTGGTGTTTGGACATCTTGACACCTCCTGTTTTATTGCAAGAAAGGTTAACAACTCGTTCTTATTCTTTCATACTTTGATACTTGCCCACCGGCGTAGGAATATGGAATCCCTGCCTCTGGCACAGGAGATGAATACCGATGGCTCAATGCGAATGTGAACAGCGGGCGGCCCAAGTGCAGAGGGGTTCCGTGTTGCCCAGCTGCGAACCCGGTGGCCCGAGTTCGATTCCCGCTCACGGCCACCGGTACACCGGTGAAGATCACAACCTGAACCGGTCCCTTGGCCTCTTCCCCTTGGTCGACTCGGCCTCAAATGAGTACCTGGCACAAGGTGCAAACAGCAGCGCTTGGCGAGACAAAGGCGGCCGGGCGTCGTGCTGGCCACCCACCCCCTCGTGTGCCACAACGCCGGCCTTCATAGGTGCTACTCGCTACTCTCAGCACTTGCCCCAACAGTCCGTCAAGGCTACACGGGGGATCTTTATCTTTGATACCCCCCCCACCCACCCCCATCCATGAGCTTGCTTTGCTGTAATTGTTTTGCTTCGGCGGACAGTTGAGCCGAAGGTACAAGACCATTGTGTCCGACGTTTGAAAATGCGTCAAACGTCATCAGGGCAATCTCCAGGAAATTAACCCGTAAAAACAAAGTTTTTCACTATAAATCCTTCATATGCGTGGCGGCTAGAGTCCTCTCGTCCTCTGGCTTGAGATGGCTGCCACCTATGGGTCAGATGATTGCCTGCCACCATTAAGCAATTGGTAATTAAATAAATAAAGATTCCTAAAAAGTGTAACATTTTGGAAAAAAAATTTCACGAAAATACGTTGTCACGCACAACGAGTCTGTGTGCAAAATGTCAGCTTGATTGGATCACGGGAAGTGGGTTAAAAAACGACCGAAAGATTTGCACGGTCGTAAGCGCGCAAGCAAGTGAACTTAATATAAAGGATTTTAAAAACCCAGCCCCATTGAGGAAGTCAGGATGGCTTCTTCCCACGTGTGCCGTGCGGAGCGGGGCGTCCGTTGAGGTTGCGTGGATGTCCGCGTTTGAACTCGGAGCTTTCGTCCGTAACCTCGCGCAGCCGATCGCCGAAGCGCTCGTCGTAGTGTCAAGTTGCGAGAGTTTTTATTTCGCGTTCCCAGGCGAGAACTCAAGAGGCCGAGGATAGGGCCTCGTTTGCGAGGGTGGCCTGGCACCACGAAAGTCACCGGGGACGGGTGGGTGGTTGACGGTCCCATTAGCTGCAGCCGCACTTTAACAACTCTGGCACCCCCCCCCTCAGCCAGTCTACATAACAAAGGCTCAGTCCTTTGTTATGTAGACTAGCCGTAGCTTCAGCTGCACCAACCTTATCATAATAATAAAAAAAACTCATATCCAGGGGCCTACCCTGGCTCCTCCCCCCTCAACCAGTATATATACAAGGTCGGATCTCTTGGATTTTTTCATTTACTTGATACAGCTAGCGTGCTGTGACGGTTCCACCTGAAGACGGAGGCTTGTGTTGCCTCCGAAACGTCGTGATTTTTATTTTATTTAAATGTTTTACCTACGTGACTTTACCGAAAAAAACCTAAGAATATGAATCCTTGCAGTCACGAAAGCTTCAAATCTAGAATGTTCTGTCCTTAATTTAACCGGGGGATGGAATTGCCCGGGGCCCAGTCGAGACGCCGTCTGACCTCGGGGCGCCCCTGAGGGTGCCGGCAAGGCCTGGCGCGCACCCCGTGGGTGGCACCGCGATGTTGTTGATTTTCGTTGAACGCGTCGCTTTGAAGCAAGCCAACTCGCCCGCCCGCCGGTGGGAGGTCTGGCCTCGGCCCCGTGGCACGGGGGGCAAATCGCTCGGCCGGTTATCGCCGCGCGAACGGGGGGGGGGCCTGGGTCGCCGTTAATCGCGTAAATTCGGCGTCGCGTAAAATGACAAAGCGATGTATGAGCGGCCGGGGTCGTAGCGGGTTGGGACGGTGGGGGGGGGTGTTGGGGGAAAGTGTTTAATGGCGTGAGTGGTCGCCACTTACAAATGTGGATTCTTTTGCGACGGCGGAATAATTTTTGCGGTTTCTTTGCGCGTGTGTGTGTGGGTGCGTGTGTGCGTGCGTGTATGGGTGTGTGGGTGCGTGCGTGTGTGGATGGATGCGTACGTGCGTGTGGGTGCGTGTGGGTGCGTGTGTGGGTGCGTGCGTGTGCGTGTGGGTGCGTGCGTGTGTGTGTGGGTGCGTGTGTGGGTGCGTGTGTGGGTGCGTGTGTGGGTGCGTGTGTGGGTGCGTGTGTGGGTGCGTGTGTGGGTGCTTGTGCAGAGCAGTTGCGTAGCGGTTAGCTCGCCGCGCCATGAACCCGGCGACCAGTTGGATTACCGCTCACAGCTCCCACTCACCTGCACACCTGACTCCTCACCTCCACATCTCACCACTCACCTGCACACCTGACTCCTCACCTCCACATCTCACCACTCACCTGCACACCTGACTCCTCACCTCCACATCTCACCACTCACCTGCACACCTGACTCCTCACCTCCACATCTCACCACTCACCTGCACACCTGACTCCTCACCTCCACATCTCACCACTCACCTGCACACCTGACTCCTCACCTCCACATCTCACCACTCACCACTCACCTGCACACCTGACTCCTCACCTCCACATCTCACCACTCACCTGACTCCTCATCTCCACATCTCACCTGCACACCTGACTCCTCACCTCCACATCTCACCACTCACCTGCTCACCTGCTCACCTGACTCCTCACCTCCACATCTCACCACTCACCTGCACACCTGACTCCTCACCTCCACATCTCACCACTCACCTGCACACCTGACTCCTCACCTCCACATCTCACCACTCACCACTCACCTGCACACCTGACTCCTCACCTCCACATCTCACCACTCACCTGACTCCTCACCTCCACATCTCACCTGCACACCTGACTCCTCACCTCCACATCTCACCACTCACCTGCTCACCTGCTCACCTGACTCCTCACCTCCACATCTCACCACTCACCTGCTCCAACACCGGTGACGATTATCTGAACCGGTCCTGGGCCTCTCCCAGGTAGATTCATCCTAAAATGAGTTCCTGGTGCGGTGTGTAGTAAACATCGCCACTGGGGAGACAAAGGCGGTCGGACGTGGTGTTGGCCACCCACCCGCGCCTTTGACAATCTGCACACGTGGCATTTGTGGGCCCCCCTAATTAATTCCACCCCAACCCCCTCATCAAAGAGAGCGCCTCTTTAATTAGGGCTGCCCTTCTGCCAGCGGGCCGACCGGACTGCGGGGGGGCGGGGGGGGGGTAGAGGGGGGGGGGGTGCCCCCTACGATCGCACACCAGCCCCCCGCGAGGACGCCGTTAATAATTCAGCCCGTGGAGGCGGATTTAGTCTCAGAACTTACGAGCGTGGCCTTACGATTGCCAAAACAAAAAACTAAACACGAAGCAGCGAAGGTCAAAGAGGATTTCCTGCTCGAGTGAGCGTTGATGCGTTGGAGGTTCTCTCCCAGCAGCCCGAGACGGTGGTGGGAAGTCCGATTTGCTAGGATTTATATTCTTAAGAAATTTTTAATTTGACCAGGTAAGGCCCCCTCTGAGCGAGGTAGCTCTTATTTTTTTTGTAGAAGCGACTTGGTCATCACAAACGATAGCCACACGAAGCGGTGGCTTCGCATCAACGTCACGTGGGCATTGAGAGCAGCAGCCACAGACACCCTGAACGCACGATGTTGACTCGAAACGTGGAGGGGAAAACCGGAGGGACCCGGAGAAAAATACACACGACCACGGGGCAGAGTACGATCCAAGTATACAGCAGCAGGCGTCAGGGTCGGGATCGAACACACGACCTCCTGTACACCAGGCGAGGGAGTTAACATCTCCTAGCCACCGTGATGATGATGATGAGAGAGAAACACGCAAACTCCAAATATACAGCAGCAGGCATCGTCAGGGTCAGGATCGAACACACGACCTCCTGTACACCAGGCGAGGGAGTTAACATCTCCTAGCCACCGTGATGATGATGATGAGAGAGAAACACGCAAACTCCAAATATACAGCAGCAGGCATCGTCAGGGTCAGGATCGAACACACGACCTCCTGTACACCAGGCGAGGGAGTTAACATCTCCTAGCCACCGTGATGATGATGATGAGAGAGAGACACGCAAACTCCAAATATACAGCAGCAGGCATCGTCAGGGTCAGGATCGAACACACGACCTCCTGTACACCAGGCGAGGGAGTTAACATCTCCTAGCCATCGCGGGCGCCCAGTGCATCCTGGGTACCGCTGATCCACGTGGCTTCTCCTTCAGCCGAACAGCCAGCGAGTGACGCTAACAGTGTGGGGCGATCTGTCTTTGTGTGGTGCCGTCTTCTCCTCCCCACTACCTCCCCCACCCACTACCCCCCCCACCCTCCCCACCCTCCCCTCCCTCCCACCCTGCCCTCCCCACCCTCCCCCACCCCGCGAGGAGGAGCAGATGGAGGAGGTGGTGAGGAAGATGCAGGACGAGACGAGCGGAGTTCCCATCCGCACGGTCAAGAGCTTCCTCTCCAAGATCCCCAGCGTCGTCACCGGTAGACGCTCTCCTCCCCCTCCTCCCCCCTCCCCTCGTCGCTTCGTCATCTTCGTCATCACCGTCATCGTCATCGTCGTCGTCATCACCATCGTCGTCGTCATCACCATCGTCGTCGTCATCACCATCATCGTCATCATCATCGTCGTCGTCATCACCATCGTCATCGCCATCACCATCGTCGTCATCACCATAGTCGTTATCACCATCGTCATCATCGCCATCGTCATCGTCGTCGTCATCACCATCGTCGTCGTCATCACCATCGTCGTCGTCATCATCATCGTCGTCGTCGTCGTCGTCGTCGTCATCACCATCGTCATCGTCGCCATCGTCTATAATGTTTTACCCACGTGATGATGAGCTCCACTTCGTTTAGCTATTATCGTTTGTGGGGAGGCCGATTCTGAAAAATAAGTTAGTAGCTCAGTGGGCTTTACCTGGTAAAATTAACATAGTTTAGTTTAATTTTTATTTTTTTTCAAGTGATTTGTTTACCTTTCGTATACTTTGCACTCCGATCGTGTTTTTGTACCGATAGCTCACCGGATTCCTCCAGTATAAATACACATTATGATTCTAAACAATGCCGTGGTCATCATTATCGTTATTGTATCATCACCATCATCATCACTGTCGTAATTATCGGTTAAATCATCATCTCTATTGACGTGACATCACTATTGACGTGACGTCATCTATATTGACGTGACATCATCTCTATTGACGTGACATCATCACTATTGACGTGACGTCATCATCACTATTGATGTGACATCATCACTATTGACGTGACATCACTATTGATGTGACATCATCACTATTGTGACATCATCTCTATTGACGTGGCATCATCACTATTGAGGTGACGTCATCACTATTGACGTGACGTCATCACTATTGAATGATAATTAATGGCGCCACTGTCACTCGGCAGGGTTGAGCCGCTCCCGACACAAATGTCAATAAGTGATCAATACCTCGTTTACCTCCCTGCCCCCCCCCCCTCGCCCCCCTGCCCCCACCTCACCTGCCCCCACCTCACCCGCCCCTCACCAGGTGCGGACATCGTCCAGTGGCTCATGAGAAACCTCATCATTGATGACCCAGGTGAGAGCTCCTCACCTCTACACCTCACCACTCACCTCACTCCTCACCTCACCACTCACCTCTTCATCTCACCACTCACCTCACTCCTCACCTCAACACCTCACCACTCACCTCACTCCTCACCTCACCACTCACCTCACTCCTCACCACCTCAACACCTCACCACTCACATTGCTCATCTGTCACACCACCAGTGTCTCACCACCAGTGTCACACCAGAGAATTGACGCCAACAGGCAAACAGTACAAAGACAATGCTAGTATCAGAACACTTAGGGGCCGTACATAAATGACGTCACGTACCTAGGGGGGGGGGAGGGGGGTTTGAGGAATGTGACGTCACATCAAAACGCGCAACTTTAAATAAATATAGACAACACGTTCTACTTAATTAAATAGACTTTTTAATAAATGTTTTCTCCTACAATATCTGAGTGCAGCGCCACATTAAATACGCGCTACAATGACAATAGTTTAAAGCGATTTGAAGCATGTTTAATCTTGGGGGGGGGGGGGGGGGCAGATCTTTGTGACGTCATATTTGAGGGGGGGTCTGATGTTTTTGTGACGCCGTGTGACGAGGGAGGGGGGGGACAAAAATCGTCAAAAATCGCGTGACGTCATTTATGGACGGCCCCTTATAGCACGGTTCAAATCAGTCATATCTAAAAAGTACGGAAAATTCTAATAATTATAGGTTTCTGACATTTCTGGTAAATAAACAAGTTCACCATACATACAGCAGCACTTGCCCCAGCAGCTTGCCGAGGCTATACCGTGGCGGCGGGGGGCGTGCAGGGGGTTGATGGACACCTTTGTCTTTGTGCGCAGCGGAGGCGCTGCACCTGGGCACGCTCGTGTCTGCTCACGGATATTTCTTCCCGATCTCGGACCACGTGCTCACCCTGAAAGACGACAACACCTTCTACCGGTTCCAGGTGAGCGCCGGGGGGTGCGGGGAGGAAGGGGGGGAGGGGCATGCAGGTGTGATGACTCGGCAGGTGTGACCGTGCAGAATCAGAATATTTATTTTATTATTTTAAATATATAAATTGACTGGAGAAATCCGAAGAGCTGTGAAGCACTTTTTCTTCACCGGCGCGCAGGAGATTCACAGATGTCCGATTTCGATTTAAAGCTTTCGTGACTGCAGGGATTCATCTTCTTGGTTATTTCGGTAAAGTCACGTAGAAGGGAAATAATAAAATAATAAAAATATTACATTGTAAAACATAATAAAATACAATTGTATTTTCTTGGTTCTTTCGGTAAAGTCACGTAGAAGGGAAATAATAAAATAATAAAAATAGAACATAGTAAAACATAATAACATACCATTGTATTTTATAATGTTTTATTTTTATTATTTTATTATTTCCCTTCTACGTGGCTTTACCGAAAGAACCAAGAAGAGATGTCCAATTGTATACAGACGCGTGACTATGCAGGTGTGACTTGGCAGGTGTGGAGGGGGTGTCCCGGCTCGCTGCCCAGGCTAGGGGAGGGCAGCAGTGGTATTCAGGGGCAGGGGAAGATGATGGAAGGGGTGGGGGGTGGTGGAGGTTATCGACCTTTCAGCCGCCGCGCCTCAACAACACAGGGAGACGTTTCGCTCTCTCCGGGCGGGATGCGTGACGTAGTGCTGCCCCCTAGTGGTGTGGCGTCGACAACAGCGGGTGACGTACTCTGGTTCTTTCGGTAAAGTCACGTGGGTATAAAAGAAATTTTATCACGACGTTTCGGGCGCAACACAAGCGTCTGTAATCAGGTGGGACAACCACAGCAAGAAACAGCTGCTGCAGTGGGCAAAAGGGCTGCTGTGACAAGAGGCTACGTAGGTAAGAGAGGGGGGAGGAGCCAGGGAGTTGTTCTGTAATATCCCCTTCCACGACCCATTCTTCATCAAGGGGGGCTATGCAGCACTCTGCAAGGTTTACCAAACTGTGCTCCACTCGTGACGTGCGGTGCCGATGGCGCGGTTAGCCCGGCCGGCGGTGGCGGTAGCGGTGGTGGTGGCGGTGGCGGCCGTCTCTAACCCGGCGCTGTGGAGGCAGCGGCGGCGGTGAGGGTTGGTGGATCACCGCACAGATGGTGCGAAACTCCCTTCTACCCGTGAGCGTCTCTCCATCTGTTCCTTCTGTACGGGGATCGAGCGTTGCCCCCCCCACACCCCTCGCACACGTGGATTTTCTCCGGGTGCTCCGGCTTCCTCCCAAGCGTGTAATAAATACGACTCGTCGTGAATTGGCCGAATGCATCTTAAGCCTTAACCCATTCCGATGACGTGTGATTCTCTCACTTGGTCTAAGGGTCTCTATGCGAAGCCATGGGTCGCTCCATATGTCTATGGGTCTCTCTGACTCTATGGATCTCTGTGTGCTTCTATGTTTTATGGGTCTCCGTATAGGTCTATGTGTCTCGGCATAAGTCTTTGTGTCTCTGTGTGAACAGAACGACGTACGTGTACGCCGTCAGTTTTTCTTCCGGTTCCATTGCGATGACGTTTCACGGATGTCATGGTACGTCATCGGAACGGAATCAGAAGAAAAAGTTAAATAAAATAACTCTATCGCACAAGGCCAAGCGGGAGGGCGCGTGGCACAGTTTGGGGCGCCCTCTACAGCAGAGTGGCGGCGGTCGTCGTGTAGCTACAGTTCTCTGCGGCGAGTAACAACGACTTAAAATAAGTCATTTTTAAAAATACTTTTTTTTAAAACACGCTTTAATGAAATCTACCGCACGAGTAATGGCAGAACTCCAGGAAGTGGCCCCGAGGCTTGCCATAACGTAAGGGGCCGTGGTGATTTACAGCCAACGTGAGTTGAGCGTGGACAATTATACCCAAGCCGAAACATAAGATATGAAAAAGATTGTTTAAAAAACATATATATTTTTATTTTTAATGATAAAATATAGTATTGTCACCAGTGTGACATACGTATACCAAGTTTGCAGTCGATACGACATTGGGAAGTGGGTTAAAATTGATTTACAAGATTTGAGGATACGACAACAGACAGAGTCAGTTTATCAAAAGCGTGTAACAGAATGTTTTAAAATATATGTTTTTGATTTTTTATGATAGAATATAGACTTGTCATCAGTATGACAAAAGTTGGCAGATGATAGCACATTGAGAAGTGAGTAAAAATTTGAGTTACAATATTTTTTGAGGATACAACAACAGACAGAGTGAGTTAAATAAAAGCGTGTAAAAACAACGCCGCTGCTACTACTACGACGCCTCTCTCTAAATAAAATGAACGCTGAACCGGCTTGCACGATTCAGCGGTGAACGGGACCCACCCCACCCCACCCTGCCAACTTGCAGACGTCTCGGAACTTGGAAAGGCTTAACCTCGGCACGCCCATCGCGTACCTGTCAACCCCTTACCAGTGCCATCTCTACCTTACTACAGACCAATTCAGAGACCCTATTGGTCACCCGGTGCTCTTTATAAATCTCAACATTCATTTACAAAGTCCCATCACAAGGGAGAAACACAAACAAATAGACAATCACCACGACTACACTCACCACTAGTGCACTCGCCACTACATACCTGTGAAGACCTTATCAGTGCCCTCTACCTTGTTACAGACCAATTCAGACCCTATTGGTCACCCCGTGCCCTTTATAATTCTCAACGTTCATTTACAAAGTTCCGTCACAAGGGAGAAAACGCAAACAAATGGACATTTTGTTGTTGCCCGCATTGAAACGGCTGTACGCCGTACGGACCTCGCAACTCAATCTCCCTGTACACGAACACGCGGTGAAGCGTGCAGGTTCCACACGGTGTGCCGTCGCGTCATGCGGTTGCGTGAGCGACGTTGTTTCTCTCCGCTGCCCCCCCCCCGCCGCTGCTTTAGACGCCCTACTTCTGGCCCTCCAACTGCTGGGAGCCGGAAAACATCGATTATGGTGAGAGCGGATATCCGGGAAGAGCTTTGTAGATCGTCGGATTTCTCCCCGGAATAAACGAAGATTCTGATTCTGTTCCCGCACGTGCTGCCGATCCACTCTCGCGCCGATCCATGTCCGCTGGGTGTGGCCCAATTCTGGCCCGGGGTCACGGCGGGGGGCGGACCGGGATCCGACTCCGGTAGCCGGGCTGAACGAATCGACGATTCGACGAGTTCAGTTCGTTTCCAGTGCGGCGGTAGACTTGTGTTAGCCGAAGAGGATCGTTTGTTTAGACCGGAGGTCTCCGACACCGGCAGTAGGTCTACACCAATCAAAGCATTGCACCTCGCTCCACACACCCACACTGCTGACGGGGGAGGTGGACAAGAAAACACAAATCAAGTCGTGACCCAAAGTGGTTGATGACATCTTTCCAATGATTGTTCAGTCTATAACCTTCCTCTCGGTTGAAATTGTCTCTGTGCCTGTGTACTATATGGATGGCTTCATGAACTAATTTTTGTTCATAATATAGGTTTTTGGGTCAGATCGCGTTATTTTTAAATGTGTCGTAACCCTCCACCACCCGACACGGCCAAACAGTAAAAAACGTGTCACGTTTTCAAAGGACAACATAATTGACTTCTTTAGCCCACCGGTGTGCTGAAGAGAGAATCAACAGCATTTTAAAATTTTTAAAAAGTCAATTAATTTGTCCTTTGTGAACGTGACACATTTTTTACTGATTGGCGGTGGATGGTTACGACACATTTATAAATAACGCGATCTGACCCAAAAACCTATATTATGAATAATATTGGTCGCGAAAGCCTACGTGTTAAATTAATCTTTTTTGATAGCCAGTAGGCTTGCAAGGTACCATCGTCTTAGAGAAATACATTTCGTGAGCCAGCCGCATTAAAATAATGATCAGCCACGGCAGAATTATTGGTCCTTCCATGTTTCAAATGTGCTTCATGTTTACGAACACGATCCGAGACATGTCGCTTAGTTTCCCCAATGTAACTGCTGCCGCAGATACAGCTTAGTTTGTAGACGCCGGGATATTGCATGTCAGGAATCTTGTCTTTCACAGATGGGATCAGATCACGAATTTTATGTACTGTGTTAAATCGGATCTGGATCTTGTGTTTGTTCATGATTTTGGAAATCTTTTTGGTGACCCCTGCTATGTATGGCAGGGTGATGGTAAGGCCCCACTGTGCTTATATAATGACTTAAATCTTTCGTGACTGCAGGAATTCATATTCTTGGGTCTCTCGGTAAAGTCACGCAGATAGGTTTGTTATTTTCTTTAAACCTATCTACGTGACTTTACCGTAAGACCCAAGCATTTGAGCTTATACAGCGCTTTTACTGGTAGGAACCTCCTGGTTACACCAGCTCACAGGGGATTATTGTGTCCGTCGTGCAGGGAGGGGCTGGGTGGGGAGGGGAGGGTAGGGAGGGGCTGGGTGGGGAGGGTGGGGCTGGGTGGGGAGGGGCTGGGTGGGGAGGGTGGGGAGGGGCTGGGTGGGGAGGGTGGGGCCGGGTGGGGGGTGGGATTTGTGGGGCTGGGTGGGGAGGGGCTGGTCACCCCGTGGTGCCCTTATAAAACTCAACGTTTAACCTACTCACGCCGGCTTGTGCCCGCCCTCACAGTCGGCCATATTTGCGGAATACACCACGCCGCCGTTGACCCTGCAGGCCATTGACCGAGCAACCCAACGTTCCTACCAGCTCCCTCCGCAGGAATGTGTTTCAGAAGTGACCTGGCTATCACAAACGATAGCTCAGCAAAAGTGGCTGATCATCGCGTCGAAATTTAAAGCAGCCGAAACAGTTTAAAGCCACGCTTCTATCGAGGCTGCCAAGCAACCCGGTTTGGCCGGGGCAGGTGACGTTGAACAACGAGCGCAGGCGAATGATAAATTGGCGTGGAACGCAATGAGCGTTCTTCAGGGCCGTGATCCGGGGACGAGCTCCGACACGTCGGACTCCCGTGTCCCGAACAGCCACCCGTCGGAGAAGGAGGTTAAACGTTGTCCTTTCGTCACCTGCAGCCGTGTACCTGTGCAAGAGGGCGATGCAGAACAAGGCTCGCCTGGAGCTGGCCGACTACGAAGCCGTAAGTGCTGGGCTCACGGTCGCCTGCCGCTGCTGATGGTCAGGCCGTTGCACGTGGCTGCCTTGTAAACCAAGCGCTGTGGAGGCAGCGAGGGTTGGCGGATCGCTCACTGACTCGCTCACTGACTCGCTCACTCACCCGCTCGCTCACCGACTCATGCGCTCACTCACTCACTCGCTCACTGACTCGCTCGCTCACTAACTCGCTCGTACACTTACTCACTGGCTCATGCGCTCACTCACTCGCTCGCTCACTGACTCACTGACTCACTCATTCACTCGCTTACTGACTCATGCGCTCACTCACTCGCTCGCTCGCTCGCTCGCTCGCTTGCTCACTCTCTCGTTAGCTCACTCACTCACACACTCGCTCACTAATTCATGCGCTCGCTCACTGACTCATGCGCTCACTCACTCACTGACTCGCTCACTGACTCATGCTTTCACTCATTCACTCGCTCGCTTGCTCACTCTCTCGTTAGCTCACACACTCACTCACTCACTGACTCATGCGCTCACTCATTCACTCGCTCGCTTGCTCACTCTCTCGTTAGCTCACACACTCACTCACTCGCTCACTCACTCGCTCGCTCACTGACTCATGCGCTCACTCACTCACTCGCTCACTCACTCGCTCGCTCACTCACTCACTCACGCGCGAAGCTCCATCCTTACCCGTGGGCGTCTCGGTCAACATCGCCTGGATCGTGACCGGGGTACGGTGGCAGTACAGCAAGTGGGTCAATCTCCATTTGTACGGGGATGGCAGTACAGCAAGTGGGTTCGTCATCATCGTTGCCTAATTATTCTTGCTTGTTGTTAATTTCGGCACTTCTGTGTGCATGTGTTTGTCTGTGTGTGTCTACGTGTGTGTGTCTATGTGTGGGTCTATGTGTGTGTGTCTATGTGTGTGTGTCTACATGTGTGGGTCTGTGTGTGTCTACGTGTGTGTGTCTACGTGTGTGTGTCTACGTGTGTGTGTCTACGTGTGTGTGTCTACGTGTGTGTGTCTACGTGTGTGTCTGTGCCTTTGTCTCTGTGTGCTGCAGGAGAGTTTGGCGCGACTGCAGAGAGCCTTCGCTCGCAAGTGGGAGTTCATATTCATGCAGGCCGAAGCACAGGCCAAGTGAGCACACACCGCTGCACCACCACTCCCTCACCCCCAGCTCACCGCTGCACCACCGCTCCCCACCCCCACCTCACCGCTGCACCACCGCTCCCTCACCCCCAGCTCACCGTGTGCGCGTCACGCGGACGAAGGCGACGTGACCACCCCCCCCCCCCACGTCGCCCGCGTTGACGGCGTCGGCTCTTCGCGGACGCCCCCTGTGGGTGCAGACACCCGCCACGAGAGGGCGGCAGAGAAAGATTTCGCCAGGAAGCGGCGTGGCCCTGGCCGGGTCGGTGGAGGGGGGTCCGTGATGCAGCAGCTGGGAGCGTGCGTGTGTGTGTGTCAGTGTGTGTGTGTCAGTGTGTGTCAGTGTGTGTGTGTCAGTGTGTGTCAGTGAGTGCGTGTGTGTGTCGGTTTTATGTGTCGGTGTGTGCGTGTGTGTGTCAGGAGCGGTAGTGTAGCGGTTAGCGCACTGCACTACGAACCTGGCGACCCGGGTTCGATTCCCGCTCACGGCAAACACTAGTGACGATTATCTGAACCGGTCCTGGGCCTCCCCTAGGTCGACTCAGCTTCAAATGAGTACCTGGTGCGGTGTGTAAACATCGCTACTAGGGAGACAAAGGCGACCGTGCGTGGTGCTGGCCACCCAGCCCCTCGTGTGCCGTGCCAACCTTCATAGGTGCCGCTCGCAATCAGCACTTGCCCCAACAGTCTGTTGAGGCTACACGGGGGATTTTTGTCTTTGCTGCGCGTGTGAGCTCGCAGGGTGGACAAGAAGAGGGACAAGGTGGAGAGGAAGATCCTGGACAGTCAGGAGCGAGCCTTTTGGGACGTGCATCGCCCTGTGGTCAGTGAGGGCGGTCGCGACACCCTCGGGGGGTGCCACCTTACAGCGCTGCCGAACCACGTTTACAACTCAGTCCGTGTCCGTCTGCGGGTCTCTTGTTGAGTCTATGGCTCTCTATGTGAGCGCGTAACGTGTGTACACGTGTACACGCGCGTGCGTGATGTGTGTAACGTGTGTGCGCGTGTGTGATGTGTGTGTGATGTGTGTGTGTGCGCATATGCGTTGTACGCACGCGTGTGCAACGCGTGTCCGTGTGTAACGCTCACCGCCCCCGCCCAGCCTGGCTGTGTGAACACCACCGAGGTCGACATCAAGAAGTCGTGCCGCATGCGCAACCCTCGCAAAACGCGGAAGGTGAGATCCAGACGCACACGCACACACAAAGACCCCCCTGTAGCCTTAACAGACTGTAGGGGCAAGTGCTGTTAGCGAGCACCTATGAAGGCCGGCACGGCACACGAAGGGGTGGGTGGCCAGCACCACGCCCGACCTCCTTTGTCTCCCCAGTGGCGATGTTTATTACACACCGTACCAGGTACTCGTTTGAGGCCGAGTCGACCTAGGCGAGGCCCACGACCGGTTCGGATAATCGCCATCGGTGTTGACCGTTAGCGGGAATCTAACCCGGGTCGCCGGGTTCATGGCGCAGCGTAGCGCCAACCGCTCCCCCACCGCTCCCCCACACGCGCACGCAAATAACTGTGCAATTCGGTACGAGTGTATTTGTGCCTGTCCCTCTGCCCCTGCCCCCTCTGCCCATGCGCGTGCCCAGTCGGTGTACAACCTGCAGAACGATGCGCGGACACACAGCCCCGTGCGGTCCCCGTCACCAGGAAGGAAACCTCCCACGGAGGATGAACTCAGGCAGCAGGTGAGTGAGTGAGTGCGTGAGTGTGTCAACATCGCCACTGGGGAGACAAAGGCGGTCGGGCGTGGTGCTGGCCACCCACCCCCTCGTGTGCCGTGCCAGCCTTCATAGGTACTGCTACTCGCTAACAGCACTTCCCCCAACAGTCTTGTAGAGGGTTATACGGGGGGGGGGGTGGATGCTTTATCTTTTATGAAGGCTTCCTTGCACCGGGACGGGGACTGTCCCGGCCACACCAGGACGCTTGCCGGTCAGCGCCGCGCTGGGATGAGGGGGACGGCCGCATTAAGCCGCGTTAAGCCGCGCGTAGCGGTGGCGGGCGCTGTAATTCCACGGCTCGTGTCTCGTGTCCCCGCAGATCAAGTACCTTTATATGCAACTGGACCGGCATTGTTTGAAGATGTCGAAGGTCACGGAAAGGTAAGTTCTCAGATGACGCTGCCTCCGCGTGTGTGCACGAGTGTCTACGCATGCGTCTGCGCGTGCGTGTGTTAGTCTGTGTGTGCGTGTGTGTTAGTCTGTCTGTGCGTGTGTGTTAGTCTGTGCGTGCGTGTGTTAGTCTGTGCGTGCGTGTGTTAGTCTGTGCGTGCGTGTGTTAGTCTGTGCGTGCGTGTGTTAGTCTGTGCGTGCGTGTGTTAGTCTGTGCGTGCGTGTATGGGGAGCGGTAGCGCAGCGGTTAGCGTGCTGTGCTCCGAACCCAGCGACCCGAGTTCGATTCCCGCTCACGGCCAACACCGGTGACGGTTACCTGAACCGGTCCTGGGCCTCCCCCAGGCCGACTCGGCCGCCCACGCCCTCGTGCGCCACGGTGCCGCAATTCACGGGCGCCGCTCGCAAACGGCGCTCGCCCCAACAGTCTGTTCAGGCTACGCGGGGGATCTTTGTCTCGGTGCGTGCACGTAGCCTCATCAGCTACACGGAGCACTACGCCGAGTATGATCCGCTCATCGTGGCGCCGGAGCCGTCCAACCCCTGGGTGACCGACGACACGGCGCTCTGGGACAACGACGGCAGGTGGTGCAGCGTCGCTCTCGCTCTCTCGCTGCACCCATCACCGATTCAGCAGCCTGATGCCTCCGCTCGATACCGACTCACGCGCTCACTCACTCACGATCCATCCCTCCACTCACCCACTCACTCACGTTCCCTCCACCCACTCACTCACTCACGATCCATCCGTTCCCTCCACTCACTCACGATCTCACCACTCACTCACAATCCCTCCACTCACTCACTCACAATCCCTCCACTCACTCACTCACTCACCATCCCTCCACTCACTCACGATCTCTCCACTCACCATCCCCCCGCTCACTCACTCACGATCTCTCCACTCACTCACTCACGATCTCTCCACTCACCATCCCCCCGCTCGCCCGCTCACGGTGTCTGTGCCGCTGTTGTTCCATGCCGCCCGTGCCGGCTCGCGAGTAGCAAGGAGTCAAGCGAGCAGCGCGTGCGCCGCTCGCTCACTCACAATCTCTCCACTCACCATCCCACCGCTCACTCACTTACTCACCATCCCCCCGCTCACTCACTCACGGTGTCCGTGCCGCTGTTGTCCCGTGCCGCCCGTGCCGTCTGGCGGGCAGCAAGGAGCCGAGCCAGCAGCGCGTGCGCCGCTGGGGCTTCTCCATCGACGAGGTGCTCAAGGACCAGCTCGGCCGCGAGCAGTTCCTCACCTTCCTCAAGTCCGAGTTCAGTTCCGAGAACCTGCGGTGAGCGGCCCTCCTCCACCCGGCGTAAACCAGGCGGCACACGATCCGCGCGCCGGGCACGCACCGGGGAGTCTTGCGCAATCCCCGGGATCGAACGTTTATAGCTCTCCCCACCATCACCGCCAACAAAGACAAAGATTTCGATTTAAAGCTTTCGTGACTGCAGGGATTCATCTTCTTGGTTCTTTCGGTAAAGTCACGTAGAAGGGAAGTAATGAAATAAAAAAATAAAAATATAAGAAAATAATTCTCACGACGTTTCGGCCAACAACGCAAGCGGCCGTCCTCAGGTGACTTTACCGAAAGAACCAAGCAGACAGACAAAGATTTTAACCCCCCCGTATAGCCTTTGACAGGCTGTTAGGGCAAGTGCTGTTAGCGAGCAGCACCTATGAAGGCCGACACGGCACACGAGGGGGTGGGTGGCCAGCAACCACGCCCGACCGCCTTTGTCTCCCCAGTTGCGATGTTCACACATCGGGTACTCATTTGAGGCTGAGTCGACCTAGGGGGGGGAGGCCCACGACCGGTTCGGATAATCGTCACTGGTGTTGGCCGTGAGTGGGAATCGAACTCGGGCCCCGGTGATGGCTGGCAAGGTCAAGTCGTTTCCGGCGTGGTGCGTAAAACTAAACTACGAATTTTGTTTATTTTATGTTCCCAGGAAAGGCCTCACTGAACTATACAGCTCTTTTCAGAAGCGACCTGGCCACAAATGATAGCTCAACGAAGTGGCTTATCATCTTCTAGATTTGAAGTTTTCGTGACTGCAAGAATCCATACTCCTTGGTTTTATTCGGTAAAGTCACGTAGGTAAAAATAAAATAAAATGAAAATGAAATTTAGTTGTTTTTTTATTTTTACCTATGTGACTTTACCGAATAAAACTAAGACGTATGGCTTATCATCATTGTACTCGTTCTGATTCTGGACTCGTTCTGATTCTGGACTCGTTCGCCAACCGGAAGGCAACGCAGCACGGCGAGTGCAGTGAACTTGACCTTTCCGTGACCTTCGACATCTTTTAACAATGCCGGTCCAGTTGCCTACAAGATGCGAGCCGCGGAATTACAGAACCCGCCACCCCGACCCCTGCCCGTGACCCCTGCCCGTGACCCCCGCCCGTGACCCCCGCGGCGCGACCCCCGCAAGCTACACCGGGGACCTTAGGCTTGGCGTGCGGCAGGTTCTGGCTGGCGGTGCAGGAGGTGAAGCGGAGGGCGGTGCGGGAGGTGGCCCCCCGCGTGCAGGAGATCTGGGGCGAGTTCCTGGCGCCCGGAGCTCCGAGCCCCATCAACCTGGACTCGCAGAGCTACGACCGCACCACGCAGAGCGTGCAGGACCCCGGCCGCTACACCTTCGAGGAGGCACAGGTCAGCCACGGAGCCCCCCACCCCACCCCCCACCCACCCCGCCCCCCACAAGCTCCCCACCCCACCCCCCACAAGCCCCCCACCCCACCCCCCACCCACCCCACAAGCCACCCACCCCACCCCCCACAAGCCCCCCACCCCGCCCCCCACAAGCCACCCACCCCGCCCCCACAAGCCACCCACCCCACCCCCCACAAGCCACCCACCCCGCCCCCACAAGCCACCCACCCCACCCCCACAAGCCACCCACCCCACCCCCACAAGCCACCCACCCCACCCCCCACAAGCCACCCACCCCGCCCCCCACAAGCCCCCCACCCCACCCCCACAAGCCCCCCACGGCTTCTCTCTCACCCCCTTCTCCCCCCCCCCCCCCGCTGGTAGGGTAGAGGTTTAGCTGCACCGCGCTTCTGAACCCACCGGGCCCAAGTTCCATTCCCCCTCACGTCCACCGACACCCGTGACGATTCTATCTGAACCGGTCCTGGGGCCTCCCCCTAGATCGACTCAGCGAGTAGTAAACGTCGCCACTGAGGAGACAAAGGCGGCCCGGGCGTGGTGTTTCTCACCGCACGCCCCCTCGTGCGCCGTGCCGGCATTCACAGGCGCTGCTGCTCGCTAACGGCACTTGCCCCAACAGTCTCTTAAAGCCACATGGGGGATCTTTGTCTTTGTCTTTACCGAGCCAGGACCGAAACGGTGCCACCGCGCCAGCCTCGCGAGAAGACATCTGAATGCGACTTGGGGCCGAGCAAGGCCGGGGTGGGGGGGGGGTGTCTTCGTTGTGCGTGACGTCAGCGCGGAGCTGACGAACAAAATGTGAACCCCCGCCGGCGTGTGTTTCACCCCCCCCCCCCACGCCGCGTCTCTCCCGTCCGTCCAGGAGCAGATCTACAAGCTGATGAAGTGCGACAGCTACGCGCGCTTCCTGCGCTCCAGCGCCTACCAGGAGCTGCTGCAGCCCAAGAAGAAGGTGGGTCCCCGCCCACGGCCCTGCGATCGCTCGCCACACGCTCTCCGATTGCCCGCCACACACTAGCCCGCCCTGTGATAGCCCGCCCTGTGATAGCCCGCCCTGTGATAGCCCGCCCTGTGATAGCCCGCCCTGTGATAGCCCGCCATGTGATAGCCCACCCTGTGATAGCCCGCCCTGTGATAGCCCGCCCTGTGATAGCCCGCCCTGTGATAGCCCGCCCTGTGATAGCCCGCCATGTGATAGCCCGCCCTGTGATAGCCCGCCATGTGATAGCCCGCCCTGTGATAGCCCGCCCTGTGATAGCCCGCCCTGTGATAGCCCGCAATGTGATAGCCCGCCCTGTGATAGCCCGCCATGTGATAGCCCGCAATGTGATAGCCCGCCCTGTGATAGCCCGCCCTGTGATAGCCCGCCCTGTGATAGCCCGCCATGTGATAGCCCGCCATGTGATAGCCCGCCCTGTGATAGCCCGCCCTGTGATAGCCCGCCCTGTGATAGCCCGCCCTGTGATAGCCCGCCATGTGATAGCCCGCCCTGTGATAGCCCGCCATGTGATAGCCCGCCCTGTGATAGCCCGCCCTGTGATAGCCCGCCCTGTGATAGCCCGCCATGTGATAGCCCGCCCTGTGATAGCCCGCCCTGTGATAGCCCGCCATGTGATAGCCCGCCCTGTGATAGCCCGCCCTGTGATAGCCCGCCCTGTGATAGCCCGCCATGTGATAGCCCGCCCTGTGATAGCCCGCCCCGTGATCGCCCGACATGTAATAGCCCGCCTTGTGATAGCCCGCCATGTGATAGCCCGCCCTGTGATAGCCCGCCCTGTGATAGCCCGCCATGTGATAGCCTGCCCTGTGATAGCCCGCCCCGTGATCGCCCGCCATGTAATAGCCCACTATGTGATAGCCCGCCTTGTGATAGCCCGCCATGTGATAGCCCGCCCTGTGATAGCCCGCCCTGTGATAGCCCACTATGTGATAGCCCGCCCTGTGATAGCCCGCCATGTGATAGCCTGCCCTGTGATAGCCCGCCTTGTGATAGCCCACTATGTGATAGCCCGCCCCGTGATAGCCCGCCCTGTGATAGCCCGCCCTGTGATAGCCCGCTATGTGATAGCCTGCCTTGTGATAGCCCGCTATGTGATAGCCCGCTATGTGATAGCCCACTATGTGATAGCCCGCCCCGTGATAGCCCGCTATGTGATAGCCCACCCCGTGATAGCCCGCTATGTGATAGCCCACCCCGTGATAGCCCGATATGTGATAGCCCGCCCCGTGATAGCCCGCTATGTGATAGCCCACTATGTGATAGCCCGCTCTGTGATAGCCCGCTTGCTCGCTCTGCGATTGCTCACCCCGTGATTGCTAAAACGATCCTCGCCAGCTGTGGAACTCAAGGTGGGACTCCTTTCCCAGTTGAACTCGCAGTAGTAGAAGTAGTGGCGGAGCTTTCGTGACCGATATCATCAGTAATTAAGGGGGGGGGGTTTCGTGTTAGATCGCCGCGCAAATATAACTGTGTCATCAAACCTGCACCCACCCGGCGCAATTATATTTACACGGCGATCAAACCCAACAAAAGCGTCGATTCTGGAGGTGAGGTTCCGGTGACGTACGTGTACCCGTACGCGCAAGCCATCGGTCTTTCTTCCGCTTGAATGACGTGCGGGAGAGGGGTGTGTGGCACTGCATTGGCGCCGGCTACCAGAGTGGCGACGGTCGTGTCGTCACGGTTCTCTGCGGTGAGTAACGAAGGCGCTGCTATGCCTCTCTAGATGAAATGAACGCTGAGCCGCTTTGCACGTTCCGAGATTTGGCAGTGAACGGGACACCCACCCTGTAACTTACAGAAGTCTTGGAAAGGGTTAAGTTGGGGCCCTCACGGCAGAGGTCGCAAACGAGTTTTGATTCCTTACCCGTACCCGTACCCGGCCGCACCAGGGTCGCAAATGGGTACCCGTACCCGTATCCGGCCGGGTACGGGTACCCGTTTCCTACCCTTACCCGTACCCTACCCGAAATGAGTGACAAACGGTGACTCACCAGTGACTCACGGACTACCCGTACCCGGCCGCACCAGGGTCGCAAACGGGTACCCGTACCCGTACTCGGCCGGGTACAGGTAGCCGGGTATCGGGTAGGGTACGGGTATCGGGTACCCGGTTGCGACCTCTGCCTCACGGTGGCTAGGAGATGTTTTCTTCCTCCCCTGGTATACAGGAGATCGTGGGATTGATCCCGACCCTGACGCCTCTGTGTACGTGGAGTTTGCGGTGTCTCTCTCTCCCCGTGGTCGCTTGGATTTTTCTCCGGGTCCTCTGCTTTTGTCCGTCCCCATTTAGAATCGACATCGTGCGTTTGATGTATTTGGCTACTAGAAATTTCCACACGATGATGAACTACTTCGTTGAGCTATCATTTGTGGCAAGGTCGCTTCTGAAAAAGAGGTCTGCAATTCAGTCAGCCTTACCTGGTAAAATAAAAAAGATAGTTTAGTTTTAGTTAAATGCGGTTGTTCTACTGTGTTAACAGGTGTGTCGAACAGGTGAGTGTTGAGTTATTGAACAGGTGTGTTGAGTAATTGGACAGGTGTGTGAGTTATTGGACAGGTGTGTGTGAGTTATTGAACAGGTGAGTGTTGAGTTATTGAACAGGTGTGTTGAGTAATTGGACAGGTGTGTGAGTTATTGAACAGGTGTGTGTTGAGTTATTGAACAGGTGTGTGTGAGTTATCGAACAGGTGTGTGTGAGTTATTGAACAAGTGTGTTGAGTAATTGGACAGGTGTGTTGAGTAATTGGACAGGTGTGTGTGAGTTATTGGACAGGTGTGTGTGAGTTATTGAACGGGTGTGTGTGAGTTATTGAACAGGTGTGTGTGAGTTATTGAACAGGTGTGTGTGAGTTATTGAACAGGTGTGTGTTGAGTTATTGGACAGGTGTGTGTAAGTTATTGAACATGTGTGTGAGTTCTTGAACAGGTGTGTGTGAGTTATTGAACGGGTGTGTGTGAGTTATTGAACGGGTGTGTGTGAGTTATTGAACGGGTGTGTGTGAGTTATTGAACAGGTGTGTGTTGAGTTATTGAACAGGTGTGTGTGAGTTATTGGACAGGTGTCTGTTGAGTTATTGAACAGGTGTGAGTCTAATGCCCCCGAGAGCTCCCTCTAGTGGAGGCCCTTCCACCAGCTGTGTCGTGAGCAAAGCGATTGCAGGGCTGCACCTCTCTCCATTGCCTGGTTGATTCTGCTTGTCGTTTAATTTTTTTCCCCCGTAAACATTCTGAGGAAGTTTTCCCCATTGTGTTTTGTTCTAACCCGCAGGCTAAAATGCTGACCGCCAAGAGGCTCACGAGTCTAGTCCAGTCGTCCTAGGCCCAAGGCCTGCTCGGGTCACCGAGCACCGCCGACTTTCCGTGGCATCTGCAGAACGGGCACTTCTTTGTTTTTGTTGTTTTTGTTGTTTCTGCCATTCAAGTAACAAAACTCAACCCGGGGACCGTCGACCGCTCGACGTCCGTTCCGCTGGACTCGCCGCCGGTGTCTCCTCCTCCTCTTCCGATGTGAACATTGACCTCTCGCCCGCCTTTGACCCTCGCCGACCTTTGACCCTCGGGACAAAATGGGGAAGAGAGAGAGAGGGCAAGAAAAAAAAGCATTTCTCGGCCCGCCGGTCGTGCGGCGTCTCTCATGGTCGTCGTCGTCGTCGTCGTCTTCGCCATCCTCGTCGTCACGGCAGCCATCGCCGCGCCCGTTCTCTACCGGGCCCCGCACCGACAGCGCCGCTCCTCCCACCCGCGCCGCTCCGCGCCCCAGCGGGGATCAGCTGGAAGGGCCGCGGTGGTTTTTCACCGCCGGGCAAATCACGCCCCGCACGCCACTCACGAGTCGCGCCGGACTCACCCCTCGTGCTTTCCTCGCCCCGCGGCTCGGCAACCTGCGGTTCCGGAGCCGCGTGCGGCTCTTTAAGGGACCGCCTCGTGACCTCGTTGATGAAGGACCGCCGTGTCGTATTCACCCACAGTGCATTGGGGCTCTCGGAATATTGAGATGTTTTATTTGTTACCCAAGTAACAAAAAACGGCCCTCCTTGTTGTTTTGTTTTGCCGAGCCCCTGGTCGAGTGGCTGCCAGGTCAAATCCAGTCGGAGTTCGTTGTTCCACGTGATTATTGATATCATTATTATTATTGTTGTTGTTGTTGTTGTTATCGATGTGAATTTGTACGCCGTCAACAAACTCGCGTGGACGGGAGCCGCGCGTCTCGCCAACGTCCTGGCAGGGTTCACGCACACGGGGGGCCGCCGGAGAGCGGGGCGGGCGGGTGGGTGGTTCGGCCAGGTTGCCCCCTTTGGTCTCAAGCTGGATCCACTCTTGAGCAATCTGTTGCGCGCAACCGAGTCAATCGCGAGTGGACGTCTCCGCAACCGGTTGCCAGCCGTCGCCGCGGCCGGCCGCCCCCGCGGTGGAGAGACGCCGCCCGGCTTGTCGAGCAGGCGACCTGCCCGGAGAGGCACGCGGCAAAGTCCGCCGGAACCGCGCGCCGCTTCGTTGCGATCCCCGGACCGTTCCCCCGTGTCGCTTAGACGCTCCCCCGTGTCGCACGGCCGCTCGCCTCGGGCGAGGACAGAAGACAGGCGACGGCCACTCGCGGGCGACGGTCACGTGCGAGCTACGGTCACGTGCGAGCGCGATGATGATGATGATTTCGAGATTTGAGGAGCGATGTTTTGCTTTCGTGGCCCGTCGCTCGGGGTATTGGTGCCCCCCCCCGCCCCCCACCTCCCCTGGATATTAGCTGCGCGTGGGTGGGCTTCAGGAAATGGACCCGTGGGGGGGGGGGGGGTAGGCTTCAGAGAGGGAGGGGGACCCTCACCTGGGCGGCGTTTTTCTCCCTCCCCTCGACCCCCCACCCCCGAGGCCTCCGATAAAAACATTTAGGCGTAAGCCCTGGTGCACAAACCTGGGGGGGGGGGGGAGTCCGGGGGGTGAGGGGTCGCACATACCCAGAGCATGGAGCTGCTGGGGCGCTTGACAATCGTTTTCTCCCCCGGCCGTCGGCGAGCGCTTAAAAAATAAAAAAGCCAAAACGGCGGAGACCGCACGCCGCACTGACACTGCCGGGGTCGCAGCGCCGCTCACAGACCACGCCGGGCCGAGTAGACCAAGCGTGCAGCGCGTGCACGTGTGTGTGTGGACGCGTGTGTGTGTGCACGCGTCTTATCTAGCCTAGCCAAGCGGTGGATATCGGCAGGTGCTCGCGTTTTAAAAAGGTCGTCTGCTCCCGTCGGTGTGTGGTCTAGAAGGCGCCCCCCCCGCTATGAGGTGGGTTTGTTGGTCTGTTGTCCATTTGCTGATTGTTAGTGGAGGTGTAGGGTCTGCCGGTCGAGCGTCCCGTGCCAAACCGTCACTTTCAAACCGTCGGCCCAGTCCGGCAGCAGCAGCAGCAGCGGTGCTGAAATCCGTCCTTCGATGGAAAAAATAATAATTGGAAAAAAATAAAATCCGATCGGTCGCACGTCGTTTTATTTCAATCGCCGCATTCGTTCCCCGGCCGACAAACTCACGGCGTTGGAGAGACTCGCCGGGCCACGCCGCCAGCGCGGGCAGCAATGGAAAAACCCGTGCCGGATTCCGATGGCCGTGCACGTAAGAGGTTCCTGCTCAGGTTCGAGGTGGTGGTGGTGACGGTAACGGTGGGTGTGTCCTGTAGGCCCACGGGACCACTGATCACGCATCGTGTCGGCTTGCGCTGCAGAACGCGCTCGCGATCTCCACTCGGCGTATTCCGTCGCTGCGTCCGGCGGTGTTCTTCTTCATCTTCTTTGTTTTTGTGCAAACTTTTGCGAAGGTTGAGCGTTGTCAAAGTCTCTCCCCCTTGTGTGCACGGGGGTTGTTCTGCGGGCATTCTCGCTGACCCGCCCCACAGAAATTAACGCACCTCGGCGTACATTTTATTCAGAGAGAGGCGTAGTAGCGCCGTTGTTTTTGAAGACGTTACTCATCGCAGAAAACTGTAGCGACACGACCGCCGCCGCTCTACGATAGCCGGCGCCAAAACTGTGCCACACGCCCTCCCGCATGGCCTTGTGGGAGAGCCTCAGTACCGATAAAGTTACTTTTTTTAAGTTTTTCTTTTTTTTCCGGTTTCGTTTTGATGACGTACACAATGTACGTCATCGGAACGGGGAAGGGTTAAACTCACCCCCCAGCCCCACACACTTCTAGGAACAAAATTAATCATTCTTTCTCGGCCACGTGACACTTTGCCGTGCAGCTTGTAGCGTCAGGAGGTTTGGCCTCCGCCCCCGGGCGGAGCTGTCGAGGTGTGTGCAGATGGTGCAACTGCACCGGGCCCCACGGGCTGAAGGGGGCCCACGGGTTAGAGGAGGCCCACGGACCGGAGGGGGCTCAGGGTCGGAGGAGGCCCAGGGGCCGGAGGGGGCCCAGAGGCCAGAGTGGGCCCAGGCGCCAGGCTCCAGAAGAAGGGAGACATTCAGAGAGAATTGCACCAGGGCACATTGCCAACCACGCTGCACCACGTTGATATTGCCGTGTCTGTCTCTCTCTGTCTGTCTATGAAGAGTCTCTGTCTGCTCACGACTGGCTGACCGTGTAAGGGCTGCTGTGACACGCACATAGGTGTGCGAGTGTGTGTGTGTGCGCTCGCTCGCGCTGCGTGCTGATGAGAATGGTGATTCGCGGAGTGTTCCACCACTTGATCAGGCGTTTGGACCTCTGGAGGTTTTGCCGGCGGGGCCACGCCGGTGTTTTACTTGGGGCCATGTAAGTGCCACCCCCCCTCACCCACAAGTTTCCCGGGGCGTTAAGTTGAAGCGCCGCGCGTCGACGTCGCTCGCTCCGCGGTGAAACGTCGCCCCGGCGATTCCATCGCGTTCGCTCGGCTTGGTTTGCGCGCGACCGGGGATACCTTGCGCACGCACACACACAGTGCACACACACGCAAGCACACACACGCACACAGTGCACACACACACAGTGCACACACACACACGCACACAGTGCACACACAGTGCACACACACACACGCACGTGCACACACAGTGCACACACACAGTGCACACACACGCAAGCACACGCACACACACAGTGCACACACACACACACACGCACACACACAGTGCACACACACGCACACGCACGCAAGCGCGACTGGGCGCGCACGCACGCGGTCAGCGCGCCGCGCTCCTATCCCTCCCACCCACAGTTCGATTCCCACTCACAGCCAACAGTGGTGACGATTATCCGAACCGGTCCTGGGCCTCCCTTAGGTCGACTCAGCCTAAAAGGACTGTCTGGTGCGTTGTGTAAACATCGGCACGGGGGAGACAAAGGCGGCCGGGCGTGATGCTGGCCACCCACCCCCCCGTGTACCTTGCCGGCCTTCATAGGTGCTGCTCGCTAACAGCACTTGCCCCCGAACAGTCTGTTAAGGCTACACGGGTGATCTTTGTCGTTGTGTGCCAAATGGTGGCGAGAATAAAAATGCGTCGTGGAAGTGAAAGGCAGTTTCGTCCCGTTGGACATCGTCAGTGGTTTCCTAAAAGCGTTTCTTAAAAAAAATGACCGCATCGGTTTCGCTCGCACTACGTCTCATCAGCAATCCGCGGACCTGTTCAACCGTCCACCGTGGTTACCAGGCACCGACGATTGCGTTGATTCATCGCTAAATGTTAGTTCTCGCGATACGCGTGTCGTTGCGTTCACTGTAATCAATCACTTGCGATGTATGCAAATTGAATGCACGGAATATGCTCACGTTGTATAATTCGGCAAACCGAGTGAGCCCCGATATCATTGAGACGCCAATGTCGCGCGACAAAAATGAGAGTCGATGCCACAATCGCATGGAAACCCTGGTTCGTGACGTCACGGTTGCATGGCAACCCTGAATCTAGACGTCACAAACGCATGGCGACCCTGAATCGTGACGTCACAATACAGGGTTTGCCACGCGACTTATCGTGAGCGGAGCGCATCGGTTCGTCCGGAATTTGTACCGTCCGTTAAAATTTATGGGTTTGCACATTATTTATTGACGAAGAATGCGACAGGGCCTTGAAAAGAAAAACGCGTCCATTTTGCGTCTATGCACGAGGTGTTGATTTTCCTATTCCCGTCCAATTATCCATTCTTACCTCTCTTGGCCTCCCTGTGCCCCATGAAGTGAGGGACATTTTGTTTCGTCTGGACTGCCACGCACAGCGGTGTCATTGACGACGCGCCGACGAGGTTTTTAACTTCCTGCAAGGCGGAATGAACAACAAAAAACACCGGACATTTAAAATGTCATCGACCTGAAATCGACTCGTTGTTGTCGTTGTTGTTGTTGCTGTGTGAGCTTACCTTGCGTCGATGCGTCCGTGCAGTCGCGTTGATTTTTAATTCTTTGACGTGAAAAATGTTCGAACGGGAATCGTCGCTGCGCCCTCTTTGCAGTCCTTGAACGCAACTCAGGTCTGACCTCGAGCTAAGCCCACGTGACCCGGCACGGCACCGTTTGTCCATCCACTGCTGGGTGAAGGCCTTGCCAAGCCGGCACATCCGCCCACGTTCTTGCGACGTAACGAAGCGCCGAGCTCGCGCGAGTTGATTTCATCGCTCCGTCTCCAATGTGGACGCGACCTCGCAGCCGTTCCAATCCTCGGCTGCCATTGTACCACGGTGGCTATGAGATGTTAACTACCTCGCCTGGTATACAGGAGATCGTGAGTTCGATCCCGACCATGACGCCTGCTGTATATTTGGGAGTCTGCGTGTCTCTCTCACTCTCATCATCAACACGGTGGCTATGAGATGTTAACTATCTCGCCTGGTATACAGGAGGTCGTCGGTTCGATCCCGACCATGACGCCTACTGTATATTTGGGAGTCTGCGTGTCTCTCTCACTCTCATCATCACCACGGTGGCTATGAGATGTTAACTATCTCGCCTGGTATACAGGAGGTCGTCGGTTCGATCCCGACCCTGACACCTGCTGTATATTTGGAGTTTGCATGTTCTCCCCGTGGTCGTGTGGATTTTTCTCCGGGTCCTCTGGTTTTTCCCTCCACATTTAGAATCAATAACACGCGTTTAGAGTATTTGGCTGCGATACATTTCCACGTGGTAAGCCACTTCGTTGAGCTATCATTTATGAGAGCCAGGTCGCTTCTGAAAAAGAGCTGTATGGCTCAGTGGGATTTCGCGACCAATATCCACAATATAGGTTTTGGGTTAGATCGCATAAATATGAATCTGTAATCCCCCCCCCTTCACACGTGAAGAGCCCACGAGTGACATCATTACATCTGCCCCTCTATTTAAGGCCAGAAACAGGAGGATTTCTCCACAAATCTGGCTGTCGCCTGATGAAGCTAGTTGTAATTACTTGCAAAACGTCGTTCTCAGATTGTAAATGTTGTGGATTTGCTCTCCAACACACCGGTTAGTGCTGTACTAGTGACGAATTGGCACGTTCTGTTTACGTGACAACCCTTACTGATTGCCTGTGTTGGGTGGTGGCGGGTTTAACGACACATTTATATTTACGCGATCGAACCCAAAAAAAAACTATGTCATGGATAGCTCAGTGGGCCTTACCTGGTAAAATAAAAATACAAAGTTTCAGTTGAATGTTATTTTAATCAACTTACTGTCTATTGTATAATTATGAATTTACAGGAAATCAATTATCCTATTTACATTGAAGGGCCCTATGATTGACACCGATAATTGTTTTGAATGATTCCTGCCTCCAAGGCCCTTTGTCAATCCACTGCTGGATGAAGGACCCCCTCCCCGTGCCAGTGTCCTGTCAATAATCGTGGGGGGGGGGGGGGGTGGGGGGGGGGTCGCCGAGTCGACAACCAACCCTCGACGAGTGAGGAGCGGCAAGCCCAGCTCTTAAAGCAGTGAGCGCTTGAAGGCGTTTCATCAATGTATGGATCCAGCATGTCGGATAATCTGCATCCCCGCCGATAATCGATGTAATTGTGTACTCAGTCGTCGTTGCGGGTTGGGGGGAGGGGTGTGGGGGGGTGTTAACCATACTTCACCAAAACTGAACGGGTCGTGTTTATTTGTACAAATGCCCATCGCTCGCTGCCGACATTCAAACGGGCCCTCGGCTGGATCGGCAATGGTTCAATGAGCCTGTGCTGGAAATTCCACATTTCTATGGCAAGGGGGGATTGGTCCCTCGTTAGACAATCATTGACGCGCGCATGTTGAAATTCTTCTTTCTCGGCGTACGTCGCTAATGGGAGGTGCGGGGGTGAAAGATCACAAACTTAACACAAAAAGCAGTTCTAAAGAAATGAGTTTGTCAATGTCGATGATGATTTAACAGTTGCATGGCTCCCAGTGGCTCCCTGATATCGGAAGGGAGAGCGTTCCAGACGGCCGCAGAAGCAGCGTCTGAAAGCACCGCGCGATGATGCGGTGACCACCGCCTTCTTTGCTCGATGGGTGGCCGCTGATGGTTTATTGATGACTCCTTCACAGGGACAGTCGTGACGACGTGAAGCAGCTACTACTCATTGTCAATATTCCGATTGGAACGATGTCCCCTCTGCTCTCTGCCCGCCCCCTCTAACACCACCAACCCCACCGATTCAATGTCTTTGTGCTGTTCGCCATTTGGCGCTGTTCTCTGGACTAACACTGGTTGAGACTAGGCCCTAACGAAGGCCGCCGTCTCTGGTGTCGACCAATCAGTCTCAAAGACAGTGGCCCCCATGTATTAGCAGAGGATGTTTTTGTTTGCATGTTCACCACCAGTACAGCTAGTCCCCGACTTACGGTGGTCCGACTTACGATATTTCGATCTTACGACAAAATTGTAAAATATTTTACATTTCGCGCGGCAGGCAAACGCAGCAGCGTACGAGGTACGATGCTGTACGTTGGGACGCTGCCGGGATGTACTGTACGCATATAGTTTATACAGTACGGTACTGTAAATTGCTCTGTTTTGCTAAATTATCACCATTCTTTAAGACTCCTGGGTAGGCTAGGCCATTTTCGACTTACGATATTTTCGACTTACGATGGGGTCGTTGTCACGCATCTCCATCGTAAGTCGGGGACTACCTGTACTGTGTGGTTGATGCAGTCACGTGGTTCTTGCAAAAGGTTTCTGTTTGGTGTTTTAACATCTTGACACCTCCTGTTTTATTGCCAGAAAGGGTAACCCCCCCCCCCCCATGTTGTTGTCCTCATCACGATACAATACACTGGTCAACACACCTTTTCTGGCATAAGGTATTCCAAGGGTTTTAAGGTAATTTTGGGGTGCCGATTCCAAATTTGGCATCAGTTTTTGTCTATCACGTCAAGTTTTTGAGATATCAAATATTGCATTTTCAATAAAAACTGCGGAAGAAAAATATTAAATAAATGTAGATATCTACATACAATTATATTATAAACACACTACCCTAAAAATACAGCACCATATTTTAACACTAAAGCAGTCACTGACTCGCAACAACTTGCAATCATAAGTGACAGAGTTAATTTCGGGTAAAATCAATGAAAATAGGATATGCCGATAGCATAAAAATTAGATGTGATGGAGCAAATCTGAGATCAGATTTGGAATCAGCACCCTGAAATTAGTCTAAAACAGCTGCAAAAGTCCAGGCCAAAAAAACATGTTTTTTTTGTTGACCAGTGATATTGGAGCGTCACATTTCAATGTTGGTGCGTGGTGGCGCCTCTTGTGGATGTTGGGGTCACGTGTAAATGTTGTCGTGGGCTCACTCTCTCCGACGCACCACCGGTGTGTGTGCTCAACTCGTGACGAGTCGGCCACGTTTCGTTTCTCGCGCGATTCGACGTGATGAATCGATGCATCGTTACACCCCCCCCCCCCAACCTCCGAGTGAATGTTACAAACAAAAACATTATTTCCCAGCCTTCTATACATTTATAAACTTCTGTATGAAGGTCTCCTCCACCTTGTGACGATGCTGAGTGAATCTGGAGTTGGCCCCCCAAACTCCAATCCTCGCTGCCCACCACGGTGGTCGTGCCCTGCCTGTTTTCCAGTGTACCCCTCCCCGCCACACACGCCTGATGATTGGTAAACAAGATAACGCGCGCACCGGAGTCGCGTGTGGAATGTGGAGTCTGGGGGAGCGCTGGATCTTGCTTGGCTCTCGCTGTTGGTGGAGCTGAGACTGCGGTGGTAATTCCACATTCCCATGCCAGTGCCCAGTGCGTCCTTAGCAAGCAGAGGATTGTTGAGTCCTAAAGAACAATACCGGACAGTGTTTGGCAGTGTACTTCTCTGAAAAGTCGGTAAATGTACTAAACCTTATCTTTTGGAATGTATACAAATCGATATCTATTTAGCGAAATGCATTTTTTTATATCCATTGCGATATTTTATTTACGGTAAAAAGAAAAACTAACAAATTGCATTTTCGGATTCTAAATCGTTCAAGACGCAGAAACTCACGTGGCTTTTTCCGCTCAGAAGCACTCCGAGTAAAGTTTATCACGCGGCCAATATCATCCATAAGAGGGCGTTGTTTGTTTGTTAGATCGCGTAAATATAAGTACAAATCTGGCTGCTGTCCGCCTGATGAAGCTGGTTGTAATTACTGGCAAAACGTCGTGCTCAGATTGTAAATGTTGTGGCTTGGCTCTCCAACACAACCGGTTAGTGCTGTACTAGTATACTACACTATACACTACACTAGTGGTGTACTAGTATACTACACGATACACTACACTATACACTACACTATACACTACACTATACACTACAGTATACACTACACTATACACTACACTATACACTACACTATACACTACACTATACACTACACTACTACACACTAGTGTACACTACACTATACACTAGTGCTGTACTCGTGACGAATTGGCCACGTTCTGTTTACGTGACAAACCTCACTTATTGGCTGTGTCGGGTGGTGGCGGGTTTAACGACACATTCATATATTTACGCGATCGAACCTAACAGCAAAACAACCTCGTGGACGTCAACTAACGCCGAGCACACGGCCAGGGAACGCCGCTACCAGCGGCGTGTTGAACAGCGTGGGAGGGGGGGCCTTGCCCCCCAAAGCTACGAGTTGGGGGGCGGGGTGGGGAGCCTTGACAACCGCCGTGATGAGATGTGTTTTCAACAGCAGCGTGTAAACACACGCACAACACGATGCGTGATTTAGGCAAGGGGATCCACGGATATATCGGGGTGGTTGCCCCGGGCCCCGCACTTTGCGGGGGGGGGGGCGGCTTCAACGTCACGGTGGCGTCAGATGTAATAACTTCCGCTTTAGTTGGAAGGCTTTGGTGGGGCAGGGGGTAAGGTGGGGGGGGGCACACGTGGTGTGATTTGACCTGGGCCCCCCCCCCCCCTCCACGAACCGGCCGCTTCACACACAAACATCCCCCACGGCTCCTCTCGCCGTGCTTGACTCTCGGCGAGTGTGGCACGAATTCGGTGTTTTGTTATTTTGTTCTGACCGGGTGGTGGACTCTAACTCGCCCGACGCATCCATCCGCACGGCCGCTCACCGCCACCAATCCGCCAAAATGTACCCCGCGTCGCTGTGGACAGTTTTTAACTTTTATCTTTTTTAAAGCGCAGTTAAGCAAAAAAATATATAATCAGGAGATGGGAAAATCAATATTTTTCGACCGCTGTGAATGGCTTATTACATGTTGTAAAGTGTCACTTGATTAAACTGTAATCGTCCCACGTTCCTTACCGTGTCATTATGATGTCATTTCACAGCCCAGCTGATACACTCAACCCCCCAGGGCTTGACTTCTCTTAGAACATTTTCTGTTAACCGCCTCCAACAACCACCGCAACCTGCCCCCGGCACGGCCACACTTTCCCGCGGGAAATATTTTCAGTCGCTCACAGCCTCCGGACCGCCGTGAAATCAAGCCCTGCTTTTTATGTCCCCGAAGTGACAGCGAAGGTCACCTGATGCGTCGCCGTGCCGGTCTCTCTCCACCCTCCTGTCCGGGTGCGTCGTGCTGTAACCGTGCTTACTCCGCTATCGCCGCGAATAAAACATCGCGCTCGTGGTGGCAACTTCCCCGTGTCCGTCACTTTTATCCGCGACCTCTCGACCCCCCCCGTCCGTCCGTCCGTCCGTCGTTTACATTCCCCCGTGGGCCGTAGTAGTTTGTGGGGTAGCGGGGTGGGGATGCCTTCCCCCGATGTTTGTTCGCTGTCTGAAAATCGAGCCGAAGCATGCACGTGGATATTACATGACCCGACATTGCGGCCTGGTCCGATGATTTTAGGCGTTCCGATTGGTCCGAAAGTGTTTTGCGTCACAGGCGGGCGATGTGTTACGTCACTTCCGTGCTCTTGCTGCCACGTGGTGTCGGGTGACTTTCGTTCGCAGGAAGTTGTGAATTTTGCGATATTGATTATTTTTATTTTACCAGGTAATGGCCCCATACTCAGCTGTGTAGCTCTTTTTCATGAAGCGACCTGGCTACAAATGATAGCTCAACGAAGTGGCTTATCATCATCATCATCACGTATAAATGTATAAGCAGCCAAATTACTCCAAACTAACGTCAATTCTATATGTGGAGGAAAGAAACCGGAGGACCCGGAGAAAAATCCACGCAACCACAGGGAGAGACACGCAAACTCAAAATATGCAGCAGCAGGCGTCAGGGTCGGGATCCAACCCACGACCTCCTGTACACCAGGCGCCGCCCTAGACGACGTCACGATGTAATCGATGTTTTGTTGTGAACTAAATATTCATAAATTTCGATTTAAAGCTTTCGTGACTGCAGGTATTAATATTCTTGGTTCTTTCGGTAAAGTCACGTTTAATTTATTATCATTTTATTATTTCCCTTCTCCGTGACTTTACCGAAAGAACCAAGAATATAAATATTCATGCCTTATATATGTATTTGTATTTACTTACCTTGAACCCCGGATGCCACCGTCACTGAGTCACGGTGCTGTGACGAGCGCGACTGTTCAACGGGCCAAAACCTGGACCGGTTCTCGACTCCAAGAGACGAGACGGGGGAACTCGCGAGAGAGAGGGGGGGGGGGGGTCTTTGTGAACAAGTCGTGGTGGGGTTACACTTTGATTTAAAGCTTTCGTGACTGCAGGGATTCATATTCTTGGTTCTTTCGGTAAAGTCACATAAATATAAAACAATAAAAATTCTCACGACGTTTCGACTGCAACACAAGCAATCGTCATCAGGCGTGAAATCCACAGCAAGAAAATTAGAACATTTTTGAAACAAATTTGAAGCATTTTCTTGCTGTGGATTTCACACCTGATGACGATTGCTTGTGTTGCAGTCGAAACGTCGTGAGAATTTTAATTGTTTTATATTTTTATTATTTTATTATTTCCCTTCTACGTGACTTTACCGAAAGAACCAAGAATACGTGGTGGGGGTTGTTCGGGTTGGGAGTTGAGTCTCCGTCCACTGCGAGGGAGGTGGGGGGGGCAGGGGAATTCTAGAGCCCCCTGGTCCGACGGCCCGGGGCGCAAAGGCCGGCGGTCATCCCAGGGTCAGAGCGTGGCGAGCGAGGTCACCGCTGAGTCGGGGGGGGGGGGGGGCACGATCAGTGGATCTCTGATGACGCCTGGCCATGCCACGGTGTATGGCGATGTCAAGCCAGTCGACCCGCGGCACACGGCTGGGTCTGGCCCATGACCTCCTGCCAGCAGCGAGCCTATGACACTTCACGTTACGGCCACAAAGTGCACCTAGCCTGGCACACAGGCGTCGTGGCCACTTAGAGACCCCGAGGCCGTGAACTATCGTGGGCCGTGCGATGTTGGAGCCCAGTGAGCGCGGCTTCTCTCGTTTTTCTTTGTTGCTTCAAGAAATGAGTGTAGCGATTTGTGTTTTTTGGTGAATTCACCCTGCGTTGAAATACACCCGTCAATGTCACGCAAATGCACGTCTCGGACGACTTCAATGTTTGGTCGTTGTTTTGCGACGTGCGATGTGCACACTCCAACCTCCTCTTGTTGTCACCCTGAGGCCCCCCCATCAGGCCCTCGATCCGGGCCGTGTCCGCGGGGCGTTCGCGACGGGACCCGGCGCCACGCCACGGAACCTCCGCCCCCTGTTTGTCCCTCCAACGTCGCCTCCCTTCTTACCACGATGAAGAATCAAGTGGAAAATTGTCGCAATTTTACTCGACAATTTCAGCGCTTCTCCTCGCACCCCCCCCCTCCACCTGCCCCCCCCCCCCCGGTCTGCCAGCCCCCCCCCGACTCTTTGCACTGATCCACAGGTGCGGTTCGTCCTCCACCAAGCAGCTGGTGATGAGAAATTATTTTTCTAATAAAAAATTTTTTTTTACAAATTGTTTGTTACGTTTAAAAATTTTCCAAAAAGGTCTCGGCACTGCTAAGGCGTCCGAGTGAGAGATTCCCCTTCCTTCATTGCGATTAGCTTCGAGCATTTCAGCCACGCCGTTTGAGACGCATTCAGGGCGGTGAAAATGGCGCCCATGGCTGTAATGACGACGTCACAAGGCGAAGTTGCGCTGCGCAAATACAGCAGCAGGCCACGGCTTCCGGCAGTGTCGAAGGTGTGGTGTCGTGTGGATTTGAGGGTTGAGGGTCATGGGGACAGCATTTGAGAGCTTTGTTTTCTTTCGTATTCATAATCTTGATTATTTCGGCAATGTCACGTAGAAGGGAAATAATAAAATACATATTTTTAAACAATAGAATTCTCACGACGTTTCGGCCACAACACAAGCAGCCGTCCTCAGGTGAAGAAACAGGTCTGTCGGAAAGACAGCGCTCCAATGACAGCTCTGTTCTTCACCTGAGGACGGCTGCTTGTGTTGTGGCCAAAACGTCGCGAGAATGTTATTTTATTATGTTTTATTATTTTATTATTTCCCTTCTACGTTACTTTACCGAAAGAACCAAGAATATAAATCCCTGCAGTCACGAAAGCTTTAAATCGAAATTGTTTCGTATTGTTTATAAAAGTCTACCGTTGATAGATAACACAGTTGTATCACTTTCACGGGGTGTCAATAACACGGCGAGGTTTTTCTTAATTAGGACACCGTCTCTTCAGAGGTCACTCAGCCCCACCTAGTGGAGATGTCACGAGGTACAGGGGGCTGTGTCAGATAAGTTCTCTGGCACGGCCCTCTCTCCCTCTCGATCCCGATCTGTTTCGCTCTCACACACGCCATGAGCGTGCTGAGACTCCTCTACTTACGAACATTCGACTTACGAACTTTCAGAGATACGAACAAACCCCGTCCGTACGTCCAGTTGACTGTTTGGACCGAGAGTCGTAAGTTCAACCGCCACGCAATAGCTGGCGGTGGTGGCGTCTACATCTGCAGAACGTGAAAAACCAGTGGCATCTACATCTGCAGAACGTGAAGAACCAGTGGCATCTACATCTGCAGAACGTGAAGAACCAGTGGCATCTACATCTGCACAACGTGAAGAACCAGTGGCATCTACATCTGCAGAACGTGAAGAACCAGTGGCATCTACATCTGCAGAACGTGAAGAACCAGTGGCATCTGCAGAACGTGAAGAACCGGTGGCATCTACATCTCCAGAACGTGAAGAACCAGTGGCATCTACATCTGCAGAACGTGAAGAACCAGTGGCATCTGCAGAACGTGAAGAACCGGTGGCATCTACATCTACAAAACGTGAAGAACCAGTGGCATCTACATATGCAGAACGTGACGACCAGTGGTATCTGCGTCTGCAGAACGTGAAGAACCAGTGGCATCTACATCTACAAAACATGAAGAACCAGTGGCATCTACATCTGCAGAACGTGAAGAAGCAGTGGAATCTACATCTGCAGAACGTGAAGAACCAGTGGCATCTACATCTGCAGTACGTGAAGAACCAGTGGCATCTACATCTGCGGAACGTGAAGAACCAGTGGCATCTACATTTACAGGAGATTATACAACTTGTAAAGCCGTTCCCCGTGTTTACTGTACATGCCGTACAACACGTTTGGAATTGACAGGAGTAAAGTTGGACTTACGAACAAATCGACTTACGAACACACCTCCGGAACCTAACTCGTTCGTAAGTCGAGGAGTCCCTGTTACCGACTTGCATAAATATCTCAACAAGACAAAGCACGGTGGCTCTGTCCGCTAGCACGACGCGCCACGCCGCTCCCCGTGAGCCTTGAAGTGGGGACACCCCCCCCCCCAACCCCTCCCCCCACCCCCCGGGTCGTCGTGGACAAATCGACGCGGCATCCCATGCATAACTATTTTATTGTACAGCGGGTATCGCGCAAGCGGCTGCATGCATCGCAGAAGGGGACCGTCGGGATCGTGTTTGCGGGGCTTGGCACTGCGTTTGGTTCCATACTCACCCCCCGCCCCCCTTCCCCCCCCCCCCTCCCGCCACAAGTCCACACATTTGAAAGTAACAACTCCTAGCTGTCCGCCTGATGATGCTGCTTTTTGTAATTACTGACGAAACGTCACGGCTACTCGAACTGTAAACGTTGTAGTGGGTTCACTCTCCAACACACTGGTTAGTGCTCTACTAGCAACGAATTGGAACGTTTCATTTACGTGACAAACCTTACGAATTGGCCGCGTCGGGCGGTGGCGGGTTTAACGACACATTTATACTTACGCGATCTGACCCCAAAAACAACCTCTGTTATGAACGGCCGATCGATTTGACTCGAGCACACGAAACGGGATGTCGTGTACCGTGTACGGTGGTTCAGTAGTCCCGGTGAAGGCGCCCAACGTCGAGGCAACGTTGAGATGCGGTGGGAAAAACGTTGGGCCAATGTTGACATGTCGTTGTAATCATCGGACTAAGGTTGGCCCAACATTCTGCGTTTATTGGAAATCTAGTAAACATGCCATCCTTGGTCCAATTTTGCCATGTGGTTGTTTGTAGCCAATGTTGGCTTCCCCAATAAGCATTGAATCTTGGCCCAACGTTGGCGCATCGTTGGCTTCCCAGTAAGCATTGAACGTTGGCCCAATGTTGGCATGCGATTTGACCCGTTGGCCAAACATTGGCCCAACGTTTGTGCACAGTTATCTGCGGTGTGACCCGCAGCGCGCTCGGTAATTCAATCCGTCCATAGATTACCGGTAATTTCTTCAAACGTGGCCCATCGCGGGCTGTGACCGCCAAGCGACGACGCCCTATAGAAGTAAAATCGTTGCATCACTCGCGAAAGTGGCTGGGGCAGGGGGGGATGTCGCCAACTAAAACAGCATGATGAAAAAGATGAAGAAGAGGAGGAAGGGACATTTTTTGCTCGAATTCGGTAAAAAAAACTGGACTCAATATTTCAAGAGCCACAATGCACTGCGGGTGAATAGGAGCCTGGCAGCGGTGGTGCTGAATAAATAAATGAAGTCCCGGAGCCGCCGGTTGCCGAGCTGCCCGCTGTGGCTAGGGGATGAGGCCACTCGTTAATGTGGAGCGGCCACTCGTTAATTTGGCAATCTGTGGCGTTTCGTTCGTTGAGTTGGCACAAAGATCCCCTCCCCCCACCCCCCGTGTAGCCTGTAACAGACTGTTGGGGCAAGTGCTGTTAGCGAGCACCTATGAAGGCCGGCACGTTACGCGAGGGGTGGTGGGTGGCCAGTAACCACGCCTGGCCGCCTTTGTCTCCCCAGTGGTGATGCTTACTACACACCGCACCAGGCCCAGGACCGGTTCAGAGATAATCGTCACCGGTGTTGGCCGTGAGCGGGAATCGAACTCGGTTTCGCTAAGTTCGTAGCGCTAACCGCAGAGCCACCGCTCCCCATGAGTTGCCACACACAAACGCACCCACCCACACGCACGCACGGGCAGCGCAGTAACAGACCGGCGAATTCATTTGTCTCAAAACTCACGCAATGGAAGGTGACAGCAGTGTATATACAAATAACGTCACGGAGAGCGGTCCTTAAATAGCAAACAGTGCCCTACTATACACACAGTACGGCACTGTATACTCGCGCGCGACGTTTCGCCACGACGTCCGACGTTTCGCGACCCCCCCCCCCGCGTGTGTCCCAGGAGCTCTGAAGCCCCAAGAGGTGGTCGGTCAACCCACACGTCCTTGTGGGTGAAGCAATGCTCCCAGAATGCATTTCGCGGGCACAGGTCAGAGGGTGCCGAGGCCAATTAAGCGTCGGGCACGAATTGGGGCAGTCGGTCGCGTGCGAGACGGTGAGCCTGACGAACCCAGTAGACATTCCAACGTCGGCTCAACGTTGGAATGCTTTCAGTTGCTTACTGGGTTTCCAGTAAACGTACAACGTTGGCCCAACGTTTGCCCAACGTTCCAAAGTTTCCCCGTGAACGTCGGCGCTAGCGTTCGATCGCGCGGTTGGAACCGTTCACCGGGAAGCTCCCAGCACGTGGTTGGAACGTCGCGACGTCAACGCCGAACGACGCGCGGTGGAGAAACCACCAGAAAAATGCGCTGGGGGGTGCCGGGGGTGGGGGGGCAGGGGGGTGGGGGGCAGAGGGACATGGGGCGGGGGGGGGCAGGGGGTGGACCGCCACCATCTCCACACACAGGGCCCCCCATCGCAGCGCGAGTCAAAACGGCCCCGGTCGCAGCGACGGAATGCGCCGAGTGGGGGTCGCGAGCGCGCTCTGCAGTGCAAGCCGACACGACACATCCACCGTCACCGTCACCACCACGACCACGAGAGAGAACCTCTCACGGCACATCAACCGGGAGGAGGGTTGACCCCTGGGACCGACGTGAGACTGTCCACGGATGGGCCGGTTGGCCGGCTGGCCGGCGTGGGCGGGCGGGCGGGCGTGCGCCGCTCTCAAGCCTTGCCTGGGTATGCCGAGGCTTTCTCCTTCAGTTGCTCTACGCACACGTGGCAGCTCCAACTCCCTGCAAAGAATCAGCGGGAATGTGTATTTACGCTGCGGGAGGAAACCGATGAGCTATAAAGTGTGTTTGTCCCCCCCCCCCCCACAGATGTCCAGTAAGGGGCACGGGGTGAGAAGGTTACACCGACAATCAATATATAAAAAAACACGGCAGTGGTGAAAAGTACAAGAAAGGAAACAGATCACCCAAACACCAACACAGACAACACTGAACCATCCCCATGCGACCTGGCCACCACAAATGATAGCCCAACAAAGTGGACAAAATGCATCCCCACTCTCACACACTCCCTCTCACACACACTCACTCTCACACTCACTCTCAGACACACTCACTAACTCTTACTCTCACACACACTCCCTCTCACACACACTCACACACACTCATTCTCACACTCACTAACTCTTACTCACACACACTCCCTCTCACAACAAAGATCATTTGAGGCTGAGTCGACCTTGGGGAGGCCCAGGACCGGTTCAGATAATCGTCACCGGAGTTGGCTGTGAGCGAGAATCGAACCCGGGTCGCCAGGTTCGTAGCGCTAACCGCTGCACTTCCACTCCCCCACACACACAGACACACACAGTCACACACACAGACACACACACACGCAGACACACACACACAGACACACACACACAGACACACACACAGACACACACACAGACACACACACACACAGACACACACACAGACACACACACACAGACACACACACACACACGCAGACACACACACACACAGACACACACAGACACACGCAGACACACAAAGTCACACACACACACAGACACATACACAGTCACACACACACACAAACACACACACACAGACACACACACACACACACTGACACACACACACAGACACACACACACAGACACACAGACACACACACACACACTGACACACACACACACACGTCCATCTCATCTTGCACCAAGAGCCGCTGACGCAAGGCAGTTCTCGCCATGCGGGCGGCGTAAAAATAGCGGCTTCGTTACCCGCCTCCCCCCCCATCACATCTCCTCCTCCTCCTCCACGCTTCGGCATTATTCATTTGCACCAATTAACGGGGTGTCTGCTGTAAAGCGGCACTTGCAAGCGAGGTGGCAATGATTTTGCCAATTAAACCTCGGTGACATTTGGCGTGAAATGAGCCCCCTGCTCCTCGCCCGCTTGGGTGGTGGCAGCGGTGGCGGCGGTGGTGGTGGTGGTGGCGGTGGTGGCGGTGGTGGCGGTGGTGGCGGTGGTGGCGGTTAATGAATGCCGACACCAAGTTGGGCTGCCTCCCTGCTGCTCACAAATTAAATGAGCGTCGGGTGGATTGTGGGTGTTTTTTTAGTATGAGAGAGAGTGAGTGTGAGAGTGAGCGGTGGTGTAGCGGTTAGCGCTACGCTGCGCTACGAACCCGGCGACCCGGGTTCGATTGCCGCTCACGGCCAACACCGGTGACGATTATCTGAACCGGTACCTGGGCCTCCCCTAGGTCGACTCAGCCTCGAATGAGTACCTGTTGCGGTGCGTAAACATCGCCACTGGGGAGACAAAGGCGGCCGGGCGTGGTGCTGGCCACCCACCCCCTCGTGTGCCGTGCTGGCATTTATAGGTGCTCGCTAACAGCACTTGCCCCTACAGTCTGTTAAGGCTATAGGGGGATCTTTGTAATTTATTGTGTGTGTGAGTTAGGGGATAAGATGTGTCTGTGTGTGGTGTGTGTGTGAGTTAGGGGATGACACGTGTGTGTGGTGTGTGTGTGTGAGTTAGGGGGTGAGACGTGTGTGTGGTGTGTGTGCTGTGTGTGTGTGTGAGTTAGGGGATGACACGTATGTGTGTGTGTGTGGTGTGTGTGAGTTAAGGGATGATACGTGTGTGTGTGTGTGCGTGTGACTCAAGGAGCATAAACCATCATCGCGTGAACTCCGGTCATCCGCACAGCGGCGGCTTTACGCTCGGCCTAAAGACGGTGGTCACCGCGACATCGCGCGGCGCCTTCGGATGCCGTCTGGAACGCTCCTCCTTCCAACATTAGCAAGCCGCTGGGAGCTACGGCACTTGCAACTCCTCTCGATTGACGAACCCCTTTCTTTAGAACTGCTTATCGCGTTCAGTTTGCTGTTCCTCCGATCGGCGCGACCGGCTGCGTGCGTCGCGAAGGGAGTTGAACGTACGTGCGTGCCTAGGCAGCGCCGCGGATGATCTGTGGCAAGACGCTGGCAGAATTTCCCTGCCGGCGCCAACCGAGTCCGTGCCGCCTATGCCACGAGATCCACGCCACGGCTGGAGCCGGAGATGTAATCCACAGCCATTGCGACAGCAATGGGGAGGGCAGCTGTTCGAGCTATTATTATTATGACTATGCTTTTTAGTTTACCAGGTAAAGCCCACTGAGCTATTTAATAGCTCTTTTTCAAGAGGCGACCTGGCGATCGCAAATGATAGCTCAACAGAGTGGCCAAATACTCTGTGAACGCGTGGTGATGTTATACTAAATGTGGAGGGGAAAAACTGGAGGACCCCGAGAAAAATTAACGCGACCACGGGGAGAGAGAGAGACGCGCAAACTGCAAATATACAGCAGCAGGCGTCAGGGTCGGGATCGAACCCACGACCTCCTGCGTACCAGGCGAGGTAGTTAACATCTCCTAGCCACCGTGATGATGATGAGAGAGAGACACGCAAACTCCAAATATACAGCAGCAGGCGTTAGGGTCGGGATCGAACCCACGACCTCCTGCGTACCAGGCGAGGTAGTTAACATCTCCTGCCCTGGACGTCGCCGCAATTCCCCGAGGCCGTATTTTATTTTTGATCTTGTCGTGTGTAAGCCGCGATCGGGACCGGGTGGGTGTTTGTGGTTATTCATTGAAGCCAGACAGGGGTCCCAAGAAGCACGTCGATGGGCCGAGTTTCATCGCCACGCACGCGTGAACAGGTCGCCGCCTGAAAAATGAAAAAATATCCGACAGCCCTGCGGGCTTGACCTGCTAAAACAAAACAGCTGCGCGTCGTTGTGCGAAGCGAAAAGCCCCACGCCTGACACGAGAGAGTGGACCGGGGGGGCGGAGGGGAGGGCGGGGGTGGCATTGGCGTGGCGGCGAGAGCCGGCGGCGGTGCGGGATGGGTGTTCGCGACGGTGAGCGGTGGCGGTGGCGCGTACCCTCAGGAGGCTCGTCCATGGGCGGGGAGAGGCAGTACATGTGGTAGCCCCGGTCACAGTCGTCGCAGAACAGCAACTGCTCCTGCCAAAGGGGTCGGCAGGTCACCGGGGGTCAAACGGCAAAGAGCGACCGGCGTCTGCGCCACGCGCGGACACGCACACCGATACCGAGAGCAACGGCCACACAGAGATACACAAATACATACACACACACACACACAGAGATACACACACAAATACATACACACACACACAGATACACACACACAGAGATACACACACAGATACACACACACAAATACATACATACACAGATACACACACAAGAGATACATACACAGATACACACACAGAGATACAACAACAACAACCGCCATTCGCCACTAAGTGGCGGTGACGTCACCACGACGTTTGTGCCAGGCCATGTGCACCCTGAGGCCACGTGAAGTGTCGAACGCCCGCTGACAGGAGGTCACGGGGCAGACCCAGCAGGTGCCACGGGTCGACTGACCGAGATGACCGAGATGACTGGCTGATGCACCACCTGTGCCCCCTACTGTGCCAACTTGCTGTGCTTTAGCCACCCGGCGCTCCGCTCGTTGTTGTGAGCGTCGCTCCTCCGCCCTCCGTTGTTGTTGGAGGGCGACTGCCTCCAACTGCCCAGTAGCGTCCTTCACGAGCCTCCTCCACAGAGGCCGATCTTGACACCGCTGGTACCAGTCATCGGCAAGTCCACTCAGCTCCATATCTACTCTAGCCCGTGCCGTGCCCGTTTAGCCTCCTCTATCTGGCCGAACAAAAGCGGTGGGGGGGGGAGGAGCGGTGGTGGGGGGGGGGGGAGCGGTGGGGGGGGGGAGCGGTGGGGGGGGGGGGGGAGCAGTGGGGAAGAGGAGCGGTGGGGGGGGAGGAGCGGTGGGGGGGGGGAGTGGTGGGGGGGGGGGGGAGCGGTGGGGGAGCAGTGGGGAAGAGGAGCGGTGGGGGGGGGGTTCTCACGTCGTTCTCGGATGTCCCGCAGAGGCTGCAGCTCTTGCACTCGATGCACTGCCAGCGATAGACACGCACCGCCGCACGCATGTTCTCCGTGAACTGCAGGCACGTGGGGTGGCCTGCGTGGTGGGGACACGCGCACACACACACGCGCACGCACGCACACGCGCGCACGAGCAGGCAGCGCACACACGCACACACACACCGCGCAGCCAAGACTCACGCACCCACACGCACACCCAGCACGGCACGCAGCACCCACCGCGGCACCCCGCGCGGCACGCGGCACGCGGCACGCGGCACGCGCGCGCGGGGCCAAGCCACGCGCTTCTCCACCGCGCCCCGCTCCTCCGACTCCGGTCTCCTCCTCCTCCTGCTCGCTCCCAAGATGCACCACCACCACCACTCCACCACCACCGCTCCACCACCATCACCACCACCACCGCTCCCACCACCACCACCGCTCCACCACCACCACCGCCATCGGTGGGACGCCTTTTTAATGTTTACAACGATCGCCGGCGGCGTCGTTCGGCATGAGGTCCGACGTTTCGCTCCCGCGTTCACCGGGAGAAATCCTTCGCCAACTGGGAATTCTGAGCGGCTCACTTGGGTGACGCGCCGGGTTTTTTGCCGGTCGGTTGCTGCTGCCGCCACCCGCCGCCGCCGCCACCGCCGCCGGTTCTTGATGGACGATGGATCGGCTCGGATCTCTCCGGGCGCCGGCCGTCATGCCGAACAGCGCAAAGTACGCGAGCGGTCACCGGCCCCTTGACACCTCGGGGCCCCCCGGCTGGAAGAGGCTTCTCGTCCGTCGTGCGCGGTCCGATTTGCGGCCTCCAAACGCCGCGTTTTAGTCACTGGCAGAGCCAGTAGGGGAGGGGGGGTGGCACGTGCCCCCCCCCAATGATCCGATCGAAATTAGGGATCATTGGGGTTTATTAGTAATAAATCGGTATTTTGCGACCCCTACTGCCACTGTGTAGCATATTATTACGTGCCAGGGACTCTATGAGATGATAGGACAATAGTCTGAGTCCACAATTGGCAATAAGTAACGGCAAAGCAGTTTTAAGTGACTCAGAATTGTGCGCAGTTGCGTAAACAGAGTCCACGACTTCCCTGAAGGCATTCACCTTCAGCGAGCGCGATGCCGATCACGTGGATTTATCTCTGGGGCCCTCCGGTTTTTTCCCCCCTCATTTAGAATCGGCGTCACTCGCTTAGAGTGTTTGGCTGGGGTGAATCAGAAGGTCGCAAACGGGTTTTGATTCCTTACCCGTACCCGTACCCGGCCGCACCAGGGTCGCAAACGGGTACCCGTACCCGGCCGTACCCGTACCCTACCCTACCCGGCCGGATATCGGGTAGGGTACGGGTATCGGGGTACCCACTTGCGACCTCTGGGATGAAGCCATGTTGCAGGCGCGGGTGGGTTGATTCTAGGAACTTGAATTTTGAGAAGAGACAAGACGTTGGGAAATGAGTGACAACCGGTAACTCACCAGTGACTCACGGCCTACCCGTACCCGGCCGCACCAGGGTCGCAAACGGGTACCCGTACCCGGCTGGGTACGGGTAGCCGGGTATCGGGTAGGGTACGGGTATCGGGTACCCGGTTTGCGACCTCTGGGGTGAATATCCACGTGACGATAAGCCACTTCTGCCATCAGCGGCGAGTGCCCTCCGAATGAGTCTCTGGGCTCGTGAATTGCTGACGTGGACATCTGACTTGGTGAAACCAGAGCTTCGCAGCTCATCGGATTCGTCCCGGATGAAGAAAAATCAAGATTCTGAAAAAAACGTTCCAACTTCACCAACACGCGAGAGTGGATACGTCCGGTCAACGACACTTCCCAGTGGATAAAACTATCATCGATTTTTATTTTATTTCGCCAGGAAAGGCCCCGCTGAGCTACGTAGCTATTTGTCAGAAGTTGAGCCTGGCCGTCACAAACGATGGCTCGACGAAGCGGTGGCTTGTCACGTGGACATTTACAGTAGTAGCCAAATGCTCTCTAAACGCACGTTCATATCATCATCATCATCACGTGGACATTTATAGCAGCAGCGATGTCGATTCCAAATGTGGAGGTACAAACCCGGAGACGAATCCATGGGTTGGGATCGAACTCACCTGCCTCCTGTACACCAGGTGAGGTAGTTAACATCTCCTAGCCACCGTGATGATGATGATGAGAGAGAGAGACACGCAAACTCCAAATATACAGCAGCAGGCATCGTCAGGGTCGGGATCGAACCCACGGCTTCCTGTGTACCCGGCGAGGTAGTTAACATCTCCCAGCCACCGCGGCACCCCGTGTGAATCACTGTATGGCAGTGGGGGAGGGAGGGAGGGGGGTGGAAGGGAGGGGGGTGGGAGGGTGATTGTCCATCGGCCGTGATTGGAGTGGAGTGGGGGTTGCGAATGGGGCCGAGCGGTTGGGGGTAGGACGCTGCAGGAACTGCGGACGCAATGTTTGGGCATGAGACACACACGGGTACTCGCACACGGGTACACAAACCCGTACACACGCGGGCACGCACACGCGTACACACACGGGACACACGCGGGTACACATACTGGTACACACACATGGGTACACAAACCCGTACACACGCGGGCACGCACACGCGTACACACATGGGACACACGCGGGTACACATACTGGTACACACACATGGGTACACAACCCCGTACACACTCAGATACACACGCGTACACACATGGGCACACACACGAGTACACACTAGTGGACGTGCGGGGAGGCACTGGCTCGTGTCAGAGCCAGATTCACACACTGAGGGGGCGTGTCCTCACTGAGGGGGCGTGTCCTCACTGAGGGGGCGTGTCCTCACTGAGGGGGGCGTGTTAGACACGTCCCCCTCAGTGAGGCAGATGTGATAGCTGCCTCCCCTGGTGCTTTTTCATTGCAGTTTCATGACGAGAACAGCGAGCCTAAATATCTCTATACACACACGTGACATAAGTTACCCGGAGAATGGAAGGCGAGGACATGAAATGAAGGGGTCTACAAACATTACATTGGTGACATACTGAGATAGTAACAGGCACGCGCTTATTGCCCGCGCTCCATCCAGTTGCTGAGGGGTTGCGCAATCAGAGGGGAGGCTGAGCTCGTGGCTGCCTCACCTCTCGTCTCTTCCTGTATTTGCAGCGGAGCTCCGCAAATTTGGCGATTTTGACTATAAAAATGATTGGAATCGTACAGAAATGACATTTATAACAAAGGTCAGTGGAAATATCTTAATATTTATTTTATTTGATTATTCTTTTTTTTTACTTTTCGTAACAGCTGTTTTCATTGGAGTATGACAGGTGAGGCTCTGCCTCCCCTGCCTCCCCTGACCGCACGTCCCTGGTACACACACGGGCACACACACGGGACACACACATGGATACTCACACGGGTACACACACGGTACAAGCATGAGTACACACACATGGGTACACACACATGGGTACACACACATGCATTCTCCATTCAAGGTGGAACCAAAAAGGCAAACCAAAACGAAAACCAAAAATACCAACACGCAAGGCTTGTGTCCATTCAACAACCATCTCTTTTATTTTTCTGCATAAATTATAATAGAGAGAGAGAGAGAGGAGAGAGAGAGGAGAGGAGATAGAGAATGAAAAATAAACAAAAATAATAATAACAAAAACCCTCAACCGGCCGAGACACACCGCGAGAAGAGGGGAAAAAAATATATTTTTAAATTCACCGCGAACATGGGGGCTGTGACGTTCAGACAGCGAGCGGGTGCAGGCGTAACAACCGAGAGAGCGAGAGAAAGAGAGAAAAACGCGCGCAAAAAAAAACTTAACCCGGCACCGTCGGACGAGGCTGCACCCAACGAAGGCAAAGACAGAGACGGACGGACGGCGATTTCGTCGTCCTTCAGCGATTTTGGTCTTTAAAATTCGGTGCCGGGGCAGCGAGCGCTGTCCACGTGACCCCCGCGGCGCTCGGGGGGAGGTGGCGAGTCGGCTTGAGAGATGCGGTGAGAGTTTGCCGCACAAGTCACATCATCATCATTATGGCTGCTACTACTATTACACGAATCATCCCGACGCCGTCACCACCACCACCATCGCAAGAGAGGAATTGGGGGGAGGGGGGCGGGAGGCGGTGGTGGTGGTGGTGGTGGGGGGGAACTTTCGGGATGGCAGCGCTGCGTTTTAGATTGTTAGTGATGCTGTTGGTCGTGTCGATTGTTTAGCACGCCGATCGGCGATTCTCACGGTGCCGGCAGCCGCGGGGACTGAACGACGGAACGGGATTGGAGACGTTAAATCGGCACTTGCCGAGCGAGAAGCAAAGAACGCTACTGGGGAGCAATGCACAGTAGGATGGGGGGGGGGCAGCATTTATGGCTTGTACGTCATGTGCGTTGTCAGCCCAAAAGAAGAAAAATAAACAATTGTTATTCCTCGTCAACTCGCAACTTTCTGACAACTTTCGTTCGTGTACAAACATTTAAAACGAGGGCACGGTCTCCGGGACAGATTCTATCCGGAACACACAAGAGACGTGGGGTGGGGGGGGGAACGGGGGGTGGGGGTGGGGGGGGTGACTGGATTCCATCAGGGCCCAACCGCAGCAGCAGCCCGCTCTCCGCCTCCGCGAGATTCACGTCAGAAATTGTAATTCATTCGGATGTCGTTCAAAAAGAAGAAATCTTCATCGAAGCCGAGGATCGTCGAGCCGTTGCCGTCGAAGTGGCCAAACGCCTCGCCGAGCGCCGCACCGCGACCCCCTCCGGCTCCCCCTCTGGCCCGGCCCCCGCCTGAGGCCCGGCGGCCCCGGGTGGACGTGCCCCCCCGGGCGGCGGCGGCGGCCCCGCCGCGCGGCCCCCCGGCCCACCACCTACGGGCCCGACCGCCCCCCCCGGCTCCGCTGGCTTCCGCGTGGCACGTCCGCCCCCGTGCCGCCAGCTGGGCCCAGTCGGCACACCACACACGCCCGGGATCGCCGCGTTACCGCCGGGATGTGGCGGGGGCCCCTCGGCATGCCGCCCCCCCCACCCCCGACCCCCCCCCCCCACCACCACCACCCCCCACGTGACACGCCGGGTGCCAATTTGAAGGGCCGCGATCGTCGCCGGGGGCCACCACCGCCGCCCAGCGAAGACTCGTCCCGAGCGGTTGGCGGTGGCGAAGGGGGGGGGGGTACCGGCAGTTGTGGGGGGAGGAGGGGGGGCAGAGAGAGAAACGACCACGAAGACGATCGGGGGGGAAGGGTTCTGTCCGGGGGGGGTCAAACGAAGACAAGAGGAGGAGCGCGTCTCGGGGGGAGGGACGGGGGGGGGCTATGGGGGGGTCGGGGGTTGTGTGACCTCTGCCTGCGATGTGATTGGATGTCGCCGTCCCCGGTTGCCTGTGGGGGGGGGGAAGGGGTGGGGGGCCCTCGTTCGGGCGACCGGAATCGCTTCACGGGGTGGGTGGGTGGGGGTGTT
>NC_136158.1:1094963-1276406 GCF_965212315.1 Lampetra planeri
TACACACTCACACCCTGTACACACCCCACACACACACCGCCCCCCACACACACACACCCCGCCCCCCCACACACACCTCACACCCTGTACACCCCCCCACACAAACACTCACACCCTGTACCCACACACGCACTCACACTCTGTACACACCCCACACACCCCGCCCCCCCAACACCCCCCACACACACACACCCTGTACACACACTCACACCCTGTACACACCCCCACACACCCGTCCCCAAACACAAACACTCACACCCTGTACCCACACACACACTCACACCCTGTACACACCCCCACACACCCCCGCCCCCCCAACACCCCCCCACACACACTCACACCCTGTACACACCCCACACACACACCGCCCCCACACACACACACCCCGCCCCCCCACACACACTCACACCCTGTACACCCCCCCACACACCCCGCCCCCCACACACACACACTCAAACCCTGTACCCACACACACACTCACAGCCTGTACACACCCCCACACACACTGCCCCCCAACACCCCCCCACACACACACACCCTGTACACACACACCCTGCCCCCCCAACACCCCCCCACACACACACACCCTGTACACACACACCCCCCCTGCCCCCCCAACACCCCCCCACACACACACACCCTGTACACTCACTCACACCCTGTACGCACACACCCTGCCCCCCCGACTACCTGAGCGAGCGAGCAGCAGAGTTGGTCTCTCACGTCCACCTACTTGGCTGGGGGGTGGCCAAGCGTGGCCAGGGTCGCGTCCAACGTGGGGCCAACGTTGTTTGGTCGTCGTCGTCGATGTCGCTGCTGCAACACACAACAAGCTGCCTCGGGTTGCCACGCAGCTCACGTGCAAGTCAGCAAGTCGTGACAATTGGGAAATCAGAATCTGTATTTATAGTGCGGGAGGAATCCGAAAAGCTACAAAGCTCTTTCACCCCCCGGACAGAATCCCAATAAATTGTCTGTCTCTGTCTGTCTCTCTGTCTGTCCTTTCTCTGTCTCACTGTCTGTCTCTCTGTCTCTCTGTCTGTCTCTGTCTGTCTCTGTCTGTCTCTCTGTTGCTTTGTCTGTCTCTGTCTGTCTCTGTCTGTCTCTCTGTCTGTCTCTGTCTGTCTCTCTGTCTGTCTCTGTGTCTCTGTCTCTCTCTCTGTCTCTCTTGTCTGTCTGTGTCTCTGTCTGTCTCTCTCTGTCTCTCTGTCTCTCTGTCTGTCTCTGTCTCTCTGTCTGTCTCTCTCTCCGGCCCGGCTGGCTGGAGTGCTGTAACCTTTAGTGCCGAGCGCCACATTATGTAACCCCCCCCCGCCCTCCCTCCCTCTAGCCAGGCCGTGATTCCACGCGTCCAGTCCACCTACGGCGCGCTCGCTCTACCGCGGCTCTATTTCGATGTTCACCTTTGACCTCCTCCATCCCGCGTCCATCACTCGCGGGGGATTGCGCATTGATGGAGATGACGATGGCGGTGGTGCAGCGGTGGTGCAGCGGTTAGCGCTACGCTGCGCCTACAAACCCGGCGAACGCGAGTTCGATTCCCGCTCACGGCCAGCACCAGTGACGATTATTATCTGAATCGGTCCTGGGCCTCCCCTAGCGCGACTCAGCCTAAAATGAGTAGCTGGTGCGGTGTGTAGTAAACATCGCCACGAGGGAGACAAAGGCGGCCGGGCGTGGTTGCTGGCCACCCACCCCCTCGTGTGCCGTGCCAGCCTTCATAGGTGTTACTCGCTAACAGCGCTTGCCCCTACAGTCTGTTAAGACTGTACCGTGGAGAGGGGGAGGGGGTCTTTGTGATGGTAACTGATGGCAATCTGTCAATATATTTTCATCGTTTTACATTTTTCGGTGACATCTCGCATCTGCTCCTGCAACTGCTGCTGCTGCTGCCCGTAGCCGTCGCAGGCTCGGGCGCGAGGGCACGGAAGGTGGCACGGAAGGGGGCATTGCCAGCGGTGCTTTGGCGGCCGCGGCGGTGGCTTCTCGTGGCTTTTTGTGGCTTTCTGTGGCTTTTTTGTGGCTTTTTGTGGCTTTGGCCACGAGGGCGACCCCATCGGTTTGTTTGAATCGATCTGCTTCTGTGCTTCGTCGGTCGAACAGTGATCATGATGTGGCACGTGACCTCGCGTTGCCCGCCCAGCGCACTATAAATTTGATCACGTGGTCCGCCACGGGATATAAAAATTACATGTAAGTATTTATGATTAGCTAAACCGCAGGGTTCCGCTATCTCGCGCCAAAAGAGGTGCCATTTAAGGCCTATTTATTTGCCAGAGATACGCTGGAAAATAGGCATTCATATTTACGGTCCAACTGGCTCGTAACTGTTATTGGCCACTCCACCACCACCACCCCTCCTTGTGAAGGTTCTCCTAAACACGGCTAAATGGTTCCCCTAAACGCGTGCCATTTTTTCTCTCCCTATGTTTATGTATTCGTTTTTTTAATTGCTACATAAGTGGGGGGGGGGAATGGGGTTAGTTTTTGTATCATCAGCATACGGGAACCGACTAATTGACGTGGCAACGTTATGTGCCAAGGGGGGCGGGGGGTGTAATTGCACGAATGAGGCTCGATTTAAAATGAAATGATTATGAATTATGAATTCTTATTTTTTTAGAGAAGGGACTTTTGCGCGACGGCGGTGGCGGGTTCGCTGAAACTTCTTTCGCACCATACCGCTCGCTCGCCTTCGCCGTCCCAGACGTACGCCGCGCCACGCGCTCACTGCGCCTGCCCTGGTTAGCGACGGTGCGAATCAACTCAACTCAACAATTTTAGTTTCATCTTCTTGGTTCTTTCGGTAAAGTCACGTAGAAGGGAAGTAATAAAATAATAAAAATAAAACATAATAAAATAATTCTCACGACGTTTCGGTCACAACGCAAGCAGCCGTCCTCAGGTGAAGAACAGGTCTGTCGGGGAGACAGCGTCTCGTGAGAATTATTTAATTATGTTTTATTTTTAGTCTTTTATTGTTTCCCTTCTACGTGACTTTATCGAAAGAACCAAGAAGATGAATCCCTGCAGTCACGAAAGCTTTAAATCGAAATTTTATTTTAGTTTCACCAGGCAAGGCCCTCCCCCCCAACCATCCCCACTGAGCTGCTGGGGAAGATCTCTTTCAATAGGCGACCTGGCCATGCCAAACGATGGGGCCACACACACGTGAAGTGTGGTGGCTTCATAAGCATCATCATCATTATCGCGTGGAAATGTACAGCAGCCAAATAGTCGACAACGCGTGACGCTGATTCTAAATGTGGAGGGAAAAACCGAAGGACCTGGAGAAAAATCCACGGGGAGAGAGAGAGACACGCAAACTACAAATATACAGCAGCAGGGTCGCGATCGGGATCGAACCCACGACCTCCTCCATACCAGGCGAGGTAGTTAACACCTCCTAGCCACCGTGATTATGATGAGAGAGAGAGACACGCAAACTACAAATATACAGCAGCAGGCGTCAGGGTCGCGATCGGGATCGAACCCACGACCTCCTCCATACCAGGCGAGGTAGTTAACATCTCCTAGCCACCGTGATTATGATGAGAGAGAGAGACACGCAAACTCCAAATATACAGCAGCAGGGCGTCAGGGTTGGGATCGAACCCACGACCTCCTGCATAGCAGGCGAGGGAGTCAACATCTCGCTACCTCGAACCCACGACCACATTTATACACTTACGCAATCCAACTCAAAAACCGTTATCATGAGAACGGTAATACTGGTCAGGCGAAAGTCCCGCTTCGTTGTTAGTAACGAATTGGCCAAGTTTTGTTTACGTTACTGGTTGCCTGTACGTTCATACAGAATGCTTCAAACAAAATGTTGACATCTTCTTGGTTCTTTCGGTAAAGTCACGTAGAAGGGAAGTAATACAATAATAAAAAATAAAACATAATAAAATAATAGAATAAATTAATATAATATAATTATTATTGTATTACTTCCCTTCTACGTGACTTTACCGAAAGAACCAAGAAGATGAATCCCTGCAGTCACGAAAGCTTTAAATCGAAAAATGTTGACACTTGTTGGGACTATCAAGTTCAAGTTCAGCAGCAGCACAATGATGATGACGACGACGGGGAGGTGTGTATTGTCATGGGGAGGCTCCCATATCATGGGCCGCGCTAAAAGGCCATCAGGGGGCCACTAGCGTGTGTGGGGGGGGGGTACCAGTGGTCCGTAGGGGGCCCTTGCGATGAAGAGAACTGCCCCTGAAGCATCTCGCCGCTGCTGCTGCTGTCTTCGTGTGCCGAGGCAGGACGAGTTCCTGGAGAGCTCCACTCCACTCCGGAGTGGAGCTCGGAGCAATGGGAAGTCCGGGCCACGGATTCCGCACGGCACCACCACAACCACCACCCCCCAGCAGGGGACAGCGATCACATTGCCGCTAATTGAGTGATCGCTGGCTTCACGAAACCCCCTCGCTCTCTCTCTCTCTCACATCTCCCCTCGCTCTCCCCTCGCTCTCCCCTCGCTCTCCCCTCGCTCTCTCTCTCTCTCACATCTCCCCTCGCTCTCCCCTCGCTCTCTCTCTCTCTCACGTATCCCCTCGCTCTCCCCTCGCTCTCTCTCTCTCTCACGTCTCCCCTCGCTCTCCCCTCGCTCTCTCTCTCTCTCACATCTCCCCTCGCTCTCTTTCTCTTTTTTTACGATGCAGAGGAAACTAGAAGATGCTCGGTGTAGTCGGCACTTTGCTTCGTTCATCATTTCGTTTTTTTTTTCATGCTTTGCTTTATGTAAACTTCCCCCCCCCCTTTTTTTAAATGAAATATTTCACGCTCTGCTCTCCTTACCCCTTCTCTCTCTCTCTCTCTCTACCCCCTCTCTCCCTGCTCTATGTCTATGCTCCCCCTGTTTTCTATGTACGTAGTTGTTTTAACTACGACAAGTGCTGCATCTGCACCCAGCCCTCCTCGCAGTTTTACGGCCTCTGACGGGTAGCTCACAACTGCACGCAGAGCTCCCCGTCATCTGCCACCGAGCACACGGCCTCCTCCATCGCCCACTGCTCCTTGAAGGCCGGCACGGCGTGGGTCAGCCGCGATCATGGCGGAACTCCGGTCCACATCCTGGCTCCGACCAGAGCGTGAAAGATGCCCAGGCTGATCTTCTCTCTCTCCCCTCTCTCTCTCTCTGTGTATCTCTGTGTGTCTCTAGTGCCATGACCTCGCCAACTCCGCCTGTGCTCAGGCGAAGATGGCGGTGTACAGAACGAGAAGAAGATGCTGCAAAGTGACACTGACGGCTGCTCTGTGCTGCTTCCAGTGTTCAGGGGCCTGCTCAAGGCGCGGCTCCGGCTGGAGCACACGTACTACACACATGCCGGTGATGTGCAGCACGTCTTCTTCGAACGCTGGGGAGCCGGACAAGCCCCTCTCTGTACCAGCGTGGACGGCACCCTCGTGGTGTTCACCTTCTGAAGCGCTCGCTCGTCACCATGGCGTGCGCGATGACCACCACCACCACAACCACCACGTGACTTTTCATTCGTGTTGTACGCGGTGCTTGTAGCGCCACAGCGCGTGGATTTGTAGCGTTTATTTTCATTTGTTTGCTGGTGACTTTGTGTATTTCGAATCGAAATCACAACAGCAGCAGCACAGCAGCAGCAGCAGTAGCAGCAGCAGCAGCGCAGCAGCAGCAGCATGATATGAGCAGCAGCAGCAGCCGGCGAGCGGCAGGGCCGGCAGGAAGGTCCCGGCTGCTCCCCGTGCACACGCTGCGTTGTTGGCATTGCCGACGTCAACATTGAAACGGATTTCATCTCAACATCGGCCGCGTGTCGCTGATGTGTTCAGTTTACACAGCCCGCAGGAGACACCTCCACTCGGGCGGTGGTGGTGGCGATGGTCGTGATCGATGGTGGTGGCGGCGATAGTGGTGGTTGTGCGTGGTGGTGGTGATGAGGGTTGTGCTTGATGGTGGTGGTGGTGGCGGCGGCGATGGTGGTGGTTGTGGATGGTGGTGGTGGTGATATGGAGGATGACGTGACTAGCATCAGTAACGGCGGTGTAGGTGCAGCCCTGTTCAATAAATAATGACGATGGCGATGATGACAATGGGATGATGATGATGACAATGGGATGATGATGATGACAATGGGATGATGATGATGACAATGGGATGATGATGATGACAATGGGATGATGATGATGACAATGGGATGATGATTATGACAATGGGATGATGATGATGATGACAATGAGATGATGATGATGACAATGGGATGATGTTTATGACAATGGGATGATGATGATGATGGCAATGGGGGATTTGTGATGATTTGGACAACGCCAGCGATGACGATTGGAGCAGCAGCAGCAGCAGCAGTTAACGATGGTGGTGGCCTGGGTGTAGTTCTAGACGACAACAACAACGGTGTGATGATGGCGATGACGATGATGATGGAAACGAGAAATATGATGATGGCTCTGGGGAGGGATGGTGGCGATGACGCTACAGATGTACCCCGTGCCTCCACCACCACCCACGGCACCCCCCAAAAAAGCATTCGACACTGGATTAGCGCCTCCACATTATCATATAAATGGAGTCTGCTCTTAACCCCTTCGCCACTCACTCGCTCCTCGATTCATGGGCTTCTGCTACATCCCGAGTGGGGGGGGGGGGGCTGTAGCATGATGTTAAAAATGGGCCCTAAATAAATAGAAAGCACGTAAATATTAAAACACGACTTTTTTAACTCGCACAGTAAAGTAATTGTATTCTTTTTATTTACTACACGCGGCCAGATAATACGACCTTAACACCCGGTCGTTCGTAAAAGTTGAAGGCGGTATAGTACTATAGTAATAGAGCAAGTGCAGAATCATTGAATCGGAATTGATAGCTTGACAGCATTTAGCGCGGGGCCCTTGAAAGTGCGGGACCCTGTACCTATTACATGTGTAGTAGCTACTACATGTGTGTAGCTACATATGTAGTAGCTACACGTATGTAGTAGCTACATATGTAGTAGCACAAGTAGCTACACATGTAGCTAATTGTGCTACTAGGATAATTATCCAGCAATGATGGAGGAGGAGGGGGGAGTTTGTGCATCGGCGCGTGGACCCCACCACCACCTCACCCCGAACACAATCCCTGGTCTCTGATGTGATGGAATTAAACAAAATTGGTCGCCCGAGATGGAAGGCGAAGTTTGGAGCCCTGCCGCTGTCTGCGTGGGTGAGCGAGTGACTCCCTACCAGAGCGGCCAGATATAGCTAAGTACGGTGTGAAAGAAGTTCAACATACGTACATAGACTAACACTGCCCATAGACTCAACACTGACTCATAGACTCAACACTACCCATAGACTCAACACTGCCCATCGACTCAACACTGCCCATAGAATAAACACTGCACCATAGACTCAACACTGCCCATAGACTCAACACTGCCCATAGACTCAACTCTGCTCATAGACTCAACACTGCCCATAGACTCAACACTGCCCATAGAATAAACACTGCACCATAGACTCAACACTGCCCATAGAATAAACACTGCCCATAGACTCAACACTGCCCATCGACTCAACACTGCCCATAGACTCAACTCTGCTCATAGACTCAACACTGCCCATAGACTCAACACTGCCCATAGACTCAACACTGCCCATAGACTCAACTCTGCTCATAGACTCAACACTGCCCATAGACTCAACACTGCCCATAGACTCAACTCTGCTCATAGACTCAACACTGCCCATAGACTCAACACTGCCCATCGACTCAACACTGCCCATAGACTCAACACTGCCCATAGACTCAACTCTGCTCATAGACTCAACACTGCCCATAGACTCAACACTGCCCATCGACTCAACACTGCCCATAGACTCAACACTGCTCATAGACTCAACACTGCCCATAGACTCAACACTGCCCATAGACTCAACACTGCTCATAGACTCAACACTACCCATAGACTCAACACTGCCCATAGACTCAACACTACCCATAGACTCAACACTGCCCATAGACTCAACACTACCCATAGACTCAACACTGCTCATAGACTCAACACTACCCATAGACTCAACACTGCCCATAGACTCAACACTACCCATAGACTCAACACTGCCCATAGACTCAACACTGCCCATAGACTCAACACTGCTCATAGACTCAACACTGCCCATAGACTCAACACTGCTCATAGACTCAACACTGCTCATAGACTCAACACTGCCCATAGACTCAACACTACCTATAGACTCAACACTGCTCATAGACTCAACACTACCCATAGACTCAACACTGCCCATAGACTCAACACTACCCATAGACTCAACACTGCCCATAGACTCAACACTGCTCATAGACTCAACACTGCCCATATAATCAACACTGCCCATAGACTCAACACTACCCATACACACAACACTGCCCATAGAATCAACACTACCCATAGACTCAACACTACCCATAGACTCAACACTGCCCATAGACTCAACACTGCCCATAGACTCAACACTGCCCATAGACTCAACACTGCCCATAGACTCAACACTGCCCATAGACTCAACACTACCCATAGACTCAACACTGCCCATAGAATCAACACTACCCATACACACAACACTGCCCATAGAATCAACACTACCCATAGACTCAACACTACCCATAGACTCAACACTGCCCATAGACTCAACACTGCCCATAGACTCAACACTGCCCATAGACTCAACACTACCCATAGACTCAACACTGCCCATATACTCAACACTACCCATAGACTCAACACTGCCCAAGGACTCAACACTACCCATAGACTCAACACTACCCATAGACTCAACACTGCCCATAGACTCAACACTGCTCATAGACTCAACACTGCTCATAGACTCAACACTGCCCATAGACTCAACACTGCCCATAGACTTAACACTACCCATAGACTCAACACTGCCCATAGACTCAACACTGCCCATAGACTCAACACTACCCATAGACTCAACACTGCCCATAGAATCAACACTGCCCATAGACTCAACACTACCCATAGACTCAACACTGCCCATAGAATCAACACTACTCATAGACTCAACACTGCCCACAGACTCAACACTGCCCATAGACTCAACACTGCCCATAGACTCAACACTACCCATCGACTCAACACTGCCTATAGAATCAACACTGCCCATAGACTCAACCCTACCCACAGACTCAACACTGCCCATAGACTCAACACTACCCATAGACTCAACACTGCCCACAGACTCAACACTGCCCATAGACTCAACACTGCCCATAGACTCAACACTACCCATAGACTCAACACTACCCATAGACTCAACACTGCCCATAGAATCAACACTACCCATACACACAACACTGCCCATAGAATCAACACTACCCATAGACTCAACACTGCCCACAGACTCAACACTACCCATAGACTCAACACTGCCCACAGACTCAACACTACCCATAGACTCAACACTGCCCACAGACTCAACACTGCCCATAGACTCAACACTACCCATAGACTCAACACTGCCCACAGACTCAACACTGCCCATAGACTCAACACTACCCATAGACTCAACACTGCCCACAGACTCAACACTACCCATAGACTCAACACTGCCCATAGACTCAACACTGCCCATAGACTCAACACTGCCCATAGACTCAACACTACCCATAGACTCAACACTGCCCATAGAATCAACACTACCCATACACACAACACTGCCCATAGAATCAACACTACCCATAGACTCAGCATTGCACTTCGGATTAGCACGGTTAGCTACGTACGGTGCGAAAGAAGTTCAACATACACACATACGTACACACACACATACACACATACACACATACGTACACACACACATACACACATACACACATACGTACACACACACACATACACACATACACACATACACACATACGTACACACACACATACACACATACACACATACGTACACACACACATACACACATACACACATACATACACACACACATACACACATACGAATGGGGAAAGGGGGAGAATGGTATCCAGACCCGTGAAAGCCGATTCCATTAAGAACGCCTTCATTCTCTTAATGATTATTTTATGTTTATCCGTTTTGTTAGCACATGGGGTTCACCGTGCGTGGAAATGCGAGTTGCAGAGACACGGCGACACCAAGACAAAGACCCCCCGTATAGCCTGTAACAAACTGTAGGGGCAAGTGCTGTTAGCGAGTAGCACCTATGAAGGCCGGCACGGCACACGAGGGGGTGGGTGGCCAACACCACGCCCGGCCGCCTTTGTCTCCCCGGTAACGATGTTTGCTACACACCACACCAGGTACTCATTCGAGGCTGAGTCGACTTAGGGGAGGCCCAGTACCGGTGCCGGTGTTTGCCGTGAGCGAGAATCGAACCCGGGTCGCCAGGTTCGCAGCGCAGCGTAGCGCTGACTGATCCACCACCGCGGACACAGACCGACACACACAGACAGAGATAGGCACAGACACAGAGAGACACACACAGACAGACAGACACACAGACACACACAGGCACAGACACAGACATAGACACACACAGACACACACAGACAGAGATAGGCACAGACACAGAGAGACACACACAGACAGACAGACACACACACACAGACACACACAGGCACAGACACAGACATAGACACACACAGACACACACAGACAGACATAGACAGACACAGACACACACATACAGACACACAGACACAGACAGACACACAGATAAAAAGATCCCCCGTATAGCCTTAACAGACTGTAGGGGCAAGTGCTGTTAGCGAGCATCATTGAAGGCCAGAACGGTACACGAGGGGGTGGGTGGCCAGCACCACGCCCGGCCGCCTTTGTCTCCCCAGTGGCGATGTTTGCACACCGCACCAGGTACTCATTTAAGGCTGAGTCGACCTAGGGGAGGCACAGGACCGGTTCAGATAATCGTGACTAGACACACAAACACACACACAGACACACACAGACACACACACACACAGACACACACACAGACACACACAGACACAAACACACACACACACATTCACAAATAGACACACACACAGACACAGACACACAGACACACACACAAACACACACACACAGACAGAGAAGCGAGTGCCACCACAGCGAAATTTGGCAAAATCACTGTGGCGGTCTGGGTATTTGTCACCTCGGGGTAGTAGCGTGGGGGGCGGTGGTGGGGGGGGTTGGTGGGGGGAGTAGGTGGGGGGGGTGGTGGGGGAGTAGGTGGTGGGGGGGTAGGTGGGGGGTGGTTGGTGGGGGGGGTTGGTGGTGGGGGGGTTGGTGGGCGGGTAGGTGGGGGGTGGTGGGGTTGGTGGGGGGGTTGGTGGTGGGGGGGGTGGTTGGTGGGGGGGGGTAGGTGGGGGGGGTAGGTGGGGGGGTAGATGGGGGGGGGGGGGTTGATGGGGGGGGGGGGGCTTGGTGGCCGCACTGTTCCAGCGACGTTACTGATTTATTCGGAGGCTGACTCCAGATTGGTTTTTCTCCCCCCTCTGGCCGGCCCCCATCCCCCTCCCCGCTCCATTCGTCACCGGCGTAATAGGATTTTAACACCGCGCGCTCCAAATGAATGAGTGTGGAGCCCGCGAGGGGGGGGGGGAGGAGGGTAGAGGAGAGAAAATAACCCGCGATGGAGCCATCGCTCACGGGAGCAGCTCTCGATGCGGAGTCGTGAGCGAGCGGGCGGGCGGGGGGAGGAGGAGGAATCCGATGAGCTATGAAGCTCTTCCTCTCCCGCTCGTCCAGGCGAGGGTCGTGGTGGCAGCAGCGCGTTGAGTCCGTGGTGGTCCACACCTCCCTCTCCCTGGCGACAGACTCTAGCACTACTACACTATACACTACACTATACACTACTCTTCTTCTTTGGTTCTTTTCGGTTAAGTCACGTCTAAAAATAAAATAATAAATTAAAATAACATAATTTATTATTTTATTTTTAGACGTGACTTAACCGAAAAGAACCAAAGAATAATTCCTGCAGTCACGAAAGCTCCTAAATTAAGACTATACACTACACTATACACTACACTACACACTACTACACTATACACTACACTATACACTACAATACATTAATATACACCATACACTACTATACATTAATATACACTATACCCTACACTATACCCTACACTATACACTACTACACTATACACTACACTATACACTATACGCGACCCTGACGATGTCTGCTGTATATTTGGAGTCTGCGTGTTTCTCTCATCATCATCACGGTGGCTAGGAAATGTTAACAACCTCGCCTGGTATGCAGGAGGTCGTGGGTTCCATCCCGATCCTAGCGATGCCCGCTGTATGTTTAGGGTCTGTGTGTGTGTCTCTTTCTCATCATCATCACGATGGCTAGGAGATGTTAACTACCTCGCCTGGTATGCAGGAGGTCGTGGATTCCATCCCGACCCTGACGATGCCTGCTGTATGTTTGGAGTCTGCGTGTCTCTCTCATCATCACGGTGGCTATGAGATGTTAACAACCTCGCCTGGTATACAGGAGGTCGTGGGTTCCATCCCGATCCTGACGATGCCTGCTGTATGTTTGTAGTCTGCGTGTCTCTTTCTCATCATCATCACGGTGGCGAGGAGATGTTAACTACCTCGCCTGGTGTGCAGGAGGTCGTGAGTTCGATCACGACCCTGACGCCTGCTGCTGTATGTTTAGGGTCTGTGTGTCTCTCTCTCATCATCATCACGGTGGCTAGGAGATGTTAACTACCTCGCCTGGTGTACAGGAGGTCGTGGGTTTGATCCCGACCCTGACGCCTGCTGCTGTATGTTTGGAGTCTGCGTGTCTCTCTCTCATCATCATCACGGTGGCGAGGAAATGTTGACTACCTCGCCTGGTGTGCAGGAGGTCGTGGGTTCCATCCCGACCCTGACGATTCCTCTGCCCTTCTCCGTCAGGGGGAGTTTGCGGAGTCAACGCGCGTGGCGGGTGGGGGGAGCGGTGGCGCAGTGGTTAGCGCATCTCGCTCCGAACCTCATCCCAGACCCACCACCTTATCTTTCATTCACACAGCGCCTTCTTCCAAGGCGCTTTACACGAGGGCTGTGAGTGATACCACGATGGGAGCTGAAGGTGATTTGGTGACTAGGAATGGGAGAGGTTCAGTGGGCACGGGAATTACTGGGGGGAGGGGGGTGCCTAAGGAGGGGGCCAGGGAGAAGAGATGCGGTGGGGGGGGGGGTCTTGAAGGAGGAGCGGAAACTCGACAGGGAGATGGGCGCCTCTCGCTCCAGTGCAATGGGGGGAAGAGTAGGCAGAAGGAGCGGTAATGGGTGATTGTGCACAAGCTCGAGGTGGGGGGGGGGAGCGAGACGGCGCCGGTCACGGTCACTCGGACCAGGACCTCTTCAGCTGGTGGCGGTGCGTAAAACATCAGCGGTGGGGGGCTCCGAGGTGGCTGTTCGCACCCCCCTCCCCCCCGTTTTGCTGAGTATTTATCTCGAGGTAAAGAAGGGGGGGGGCCCTCTCGATCAGCTGCGTGGCTCCTTTGCAGAAGCCACCAGAGCGGGGGGCTGATTGTTGTCGTCATCGCACGACTCTGAACCCGCGACGTCGATTCGGGATGTGAAGGGGACGAAACGCCTGGGGGGGGGGGGGAGGGGGGCACGGAGAAAAATTCCACGCGACCACGGGGAGAGAGAGACACGCAAACTCCACATATACAGCAGCAGGCATCGTCAGGGTCTGGAGCGAACCCACCACGACCTCCTGTACACCAGGCGAGGTAGTTAACATCTCCTAGCCACCGTGATGATGATGAGAGAGAAAGACACGCAAACTCCAAATATACAGCAGCAGGCATTGTCAGGGTCTGGAGCGAACCCACGACCTCCTGTACACCAGGGGAGGTAGTCAACATCTCATAGCCACCGTGATGATGATGAGAGAGAGAGACACGCAGACTCCAAATATACAGCAGCAGGCATTGTCAGGGTCGGGATCGAACCCACGACCTCCTGTACACCAGGCGAGGTAGTTAACATCTCATAGCCGCCACCGCAGCGAGATGCGAGGACTCCCCGACTGAACCGCGATGGTGTTTGGTGTTGTTTGACCACAGTCAGTGAGCGCGTGTGTGGAGCGTGGTGTGGCTGGGTGGGTGGTGGTGGGGGGGAGTGTGGATTCGATGGGGTCGTCATCAGCTCCATCGATCCTTCCGTGATGCCTCGCGATGGGAGGGGGGGGCGTGGAGGAGAGGCGATGCCCCCCCAGGGTGGAACCCGCGGCTGCAAAAACGGACCCCACAGTGAACCCATAGAGACCCATAGAGACCCATAGAGACTCATATAGATACACAGAGACCCATAGAGCTACATTAAGCCACAAGCCACATCAGTGAGACTGTGGCCATACAACCCACACTACGGACCCCACAGTGAACCCATAGAGACCCATAGAGACTCATAGAGATACATAGAGACCCATATAGATTCACAAAGATACACAGAGACCCATAGAAATACAAAGAGAAACACAGAGACCCATAGAGCCCATAGAGATACACAGAGACCCATAGAGATACATAGATACACAGAGACTCATAGAGATACACAGAGACCCATAGAGATACATAGAGAAACACAGAGACCCATAGAGATACACAGAGACCCATAGAGATACATAGAGACCCATATAGATACACAGAGATACACAGAGACCCATAGAGCTACATTAAGCCACAAGCCACATCAGTGAGAGACTGTGCCCATGCCACCCAGGCCAGTGAACCCGCTGTGGTCTGCGCTCATTCAACGGCAGCGAAGGAGGAAGAAGAGCGACACGACACCAACTCTGCCGAAGCATTCTCTTCGTGGCCAGCACCGAACACGACTCCTGGCAGAGGTCGCAACCGGGTACCCGATACCCGTACCCTACCCGATACCCGGCTACCTGTACCCGGTTGGGTACGGGTAGCCGTTTGCGACCCTGGTGCGGCCGGGTACGGGTACGGGTAGGCCGTGAGTCACTGGTGAGTCACCGTTTCGATTTAAAGCTTTCGTGACTGCAGGGATTCATCTTTTTGGTTCTTTCGGTAAAGTCACGTAGAAGGGAAGTATTATGTTTTATTTTTATTATTTTATTACTTCCCTTCTACGTGACTTTACCGAAAGAACCAAGAAGAGTAACCGTTTGTCACTCATTTCGGGTAGGGTACGGGTAGGGAACGGGTACCCGGTCGGGTACGGGTACCCATTTGCGACCCTGGTGCGGCCGGGTACGGGTAAGGAATCAAAACCCGTTTGCGACCTCTGACTCCTGTACACGCTGCTGTTGTCATTGTACGCAACAGGAGAATTTGGCCAATTGTGTTTTTTATTGTTCGCCGAAAACAATTACACACTTTCACGCACGCGCACGCAATGACAAAGATCCCCCCCGGATAGCCTGTGACAGACTGTTGGGGCAAGAGCCGTTTGAGAGAGTCGTCGTGAATTAGAAAAGAAATGCCACGGAAGCTGGTTCGTAAGTCGGATCGGGGTCGTAACGACCAATCGCAGCTCGCGAATGCCCGGCGCGTGGCGTCACGTGGGACCGGCTGCAAATCGACGAGCCGATCTTTGAAAGTCGAGTCTGTCTTTGTTGCAGGCAACCGGTCACGTGACTGCCCTATTACCGGTGACCCATTCCTCGAATGTTCGGGTCGCCCAGCTCCTCGGCTTAATTTCAAAACCATGACCCTGACCCCCCGACCTCTGAACCCTGACCCACTGCGGCTGCCCGAGTCCGTGGTAAATGGCTGCCACCACGTGGCCGCCACGTGGTACTGTCCCGCGCTCCACGCTGCCCGCGTGCTGTCCTTCGACGGAGCGTTGACAATGATTTTATCTAAGTAAATTGATGAGATTGTAAGTTTAAAATGTTGTTATTTTAATTCTTTGTAATAGTACATATCTGGTGTTTGTCTCTTCACTGGCATTCTCAAATGTGTTACCGTTGTAATGTGAGGGTTAGAAACACCGAATCTGTGATGCCTCAGTGAGGAGTGGGCTATTTAGCCCAATCCGGGCCAGCGTTCTTATGAACCTAATAAACTAACATAGAGACTCATAGAGACTCGTAGAGTTACATAGAGACTCGTAGAGATACATAGAGACTCATAGAGTTGCATAGATACTCATAGAGATACGCAAAGAGACTCAGAGATACAGAGCATTGCGTTCACTAATGTTTAGTCTTTCTAATAAAAAAAAATAACGGAATCTTTCAATTGAGCAGTTTTTGATGGGGACGTCTTTAAATATAAGAAGTTGAATCAAGTCGTCAACAATTTTTGTGTATTTTTATTCGGAAAATACAATTTTTTTGAGCAGTTGTTAGTCTGATCGCAAATACAAAATAGTAATAAAAAAATCAGGTTACTAATATCTATTGTGAACTTTTGCCTGGCGAAGACGGAGCTTATGAAACAGTTACAGATAATGGTAACATCATACACAGCTCTAGACGACGACACGCACGTCACGTGTAGCTACTGACTCCCTTCATCTGATATCCCCACCGTCACCACCACCATCACTACCACCGTCACCACCACCACCGTCACCACCACCATCATCACCACCACTACCACCATCACCACCACCATCACCACCACCATCACCATCGTCACCACCACTACCACCGTCACCATCACCACCACCACCGTCAACAACAACCGCCATTCGCCACTAAGTGGCAGTGACGTCACCACGGCGCCTGTGCCAGGCTAGGTGCACGTTGAGGCCACGTGAAGCGTCGAACGCTCGCCGGCAGGAGGTCACGGGGTAGACCCAGCAGGTGCCACGAGTCGCGACTGAGATGACTGCTGGCCGATGCACCACCTGTGCCTCCTACTGTGCCACCACCACCACCACCGTCACCATCTCCTACTGTGCCACCACCACTTTCACCACCACCACCGTCACCACCACGCCACCCACCCCGAAGGGCTGTTTGCAGACTCCACGTGCGTCCACGGGATAAAGTCCAGGGGGGATGGACGCACACAAAGACAAAGATCCCCCTTGTAGCCCCTAACAGGCTGTTTGGGCAAGTGCTGTTAGCGGGTAGCACCTATGAAGACCGGCACCGTGGCACACGAGGGGGTGGATTTCCAGCACCACGCCCGGCCGCCTTTGTCTCCCCGGTGGCGACGTTTACTCCACACACCGCACCAGGTACTCATTTGAGGCCGAGTCGACCTAGGGGAGGCCCAGAACCCCCGGGTTTCAGATGATCGTCACCGGTGTTGGGCCGCGAGCGGGAAATCCAACTCTGGCCGCACGGTTCGCAGTGCGACGCGCTAAACCGTTGTGCCACCGCTCCACGACACGCCACGCGCACGACAGCGTTGACAGCGTTGGTGTACGGTGATTTTTTTCTGCAATATTTTGCTGTCTTTTCTTGGATTTTCTGTTTGCACTTAGTCACGTAGTCACTTTAAGATGTTTTTTGTTCGTGTTTTAGTTTTTTTGTTTGTTGCGGTTGCACCCGATTCAAGAGCCGAATGGCTCACAGGGCTATACCTAATTCATGAACTTGAATTGAACTTGAACTTGACACGCACACACACACAGCGCCCGCCAGCCTCACACATCTCTCTCTGTCTCTGGGTTGGCACCTCTCGGCGTCTCCAATCCGCTGGCTCCATGGCACAGCGGGCCCCCAACACCGACCGCGAAGGCTTCAGATTCTTCAATGATCCATGAGCCGTGTTGGTGCTACCCGATGGGCCAGTGAGCCGTGATATAGACCCACAGACAGGCACGCTGACAAGCCACATAGACTTACATGTGGAAAGCCGTACACATAGCATAGACTTGCATAGAGACCCAAAGACTGCCGTACACTGACATAACCCATAGACTTACACAGAGACCCATAGACTCGAATACACTTACATGACCCATAGACTCGAATACACTCACATGACCCATAGACTTACACAGAGACCCATAGACTCGTACACACTGACCTGACCCACAGACTTACACAGAGACCCATAGACTCGTATGCACTGACATGACCCATAGACTTACAGAGACCCATAGACTCGTACACACTCACATGACCCATAGACTTACACAGAGACCCATAGACTCATTATGCACTGACATGACCCATAGACTTACACAGAGACCCATAGACTTACACAGAGATCCATAGACTCGTATACACTTACATAACCCATAGACTTACACAGAGACCCATAGACTCGAATACACTCACATGACCCATAGACTTACACAGAGACCCATAGACTCGTATACACTTACATAACCCATAGACTTACACAGAGACCCATAGACTCATTATGCACTGACATGACCCATAGACTTACACAGAGACCCATAGACTTACACAGAGACCCATAGACTCGTATACACTCACATAACCCATAGACTTACACAGAGACCCATAGACTCGAATACACTTACATGACCCATAGACTTACACAGAGACCCATAGACTCGTACACACTGACCTGACCCACAGACTTACACAGAGACCCATAGACTCGTATGCACTGACATGACCCATAGACTTATAGAGACCCATAGACTCGTACACACTCACATGACCCATAGACTTACACAGAGACCCATAGACTCATTATGCACTGACATGACCCATAGACTTACACAGAGACCCATAGACTTACACAGAGATCCATAGACTCGTATACACTTACATAACCCATAGACTTACACAGAGACCCATAGACTCGAATACACTCACATGACCCATAGACTTACACAGAGACCCATAGACTCGTATACACTTACATAACCCATAGACTTACACAGAGACCCATAGACTCATTATGCACTGACATGACCCATAGACTTACACAGAGACCCATAGACTTACACAGAGACCCATAGACTCGTATACACTCACATAACCCATAGACTTACACAGAGACCCATAGACTCGAATACACTTACATGACCCATAGACTTACACAGAGACCCATAGACTCGTACACACTGACCTGACCCACAGACTTACACAGAGACCCATAGACTCGTATGCACTGACATGACCCATAGACTTACAGAGACCCATAGACTCGTACACACTCACATGACCCATAGACTTACACAGAGACCCATAGACTCATTATGCACTGACATGACCCATAGACTTACACAGAGACCCATAGACTTACACAGAGATCCATAGACTCGTATACACTTACATAACCCATAGACTTACACAGAGACCCATAGACTCGAATACACTCACATGACCCATAGACTTACACAGAGACCCATAGACTCGTATACACTTACATAACCCATAGACTTACACAGAGACCCATAGACTCATTATGCACTGACATGACCCATAGACTTACACAGAGACCCATAGACTTACACAGAGACCCATAGACTCGTATACACTCACATAACCCATAGACTTACACAGAGACCCATAGACTCGAATACACTTACATGACCCATAGACTTACACAGAGACCCATAGACTCGTATACACTCACATAACCCATAGACTTACACAGAGACCCATAGACTCGAATACACTTACATAACCCATAGACTTACACAGAGACCCATAGACTCGTACACACTCACATGACCCATAGACTTACACAGAGACCCATAGACTTACACAGAGACCCATAGACTCGTATACACTCACATAACCCATAGACTTACACAGAGACCCATAGACTCGAATACACTTACATGACCCATAGACTTACACAGAGACCCATAGACTCGTATACACTTACATAACCCATAGACTTACACAGAGACCCATAGACTCATTATGCACTGACATGACCCATAGACTTACACAGAGACCCATAGACTTACACAGAGACCCATAGACTCGTATACACTCACATAACCCATAGACTTACACAGAGACCCATAGACTCGAATACACTTACATGACCCATAGACTTACACAGAGACCCATAGACTCGTATACACTCACATAACCCATAGACTTACACAGAGACCCATAGACTCGAATACACTTACATAACCCATAGACTTACACAGAGACCCATAGACTCGTACACACTCACATGACCCATAGACTTCAACAGAGACCCATAGACTTACACAGAGACCCATAGACTCGTATACACTTACATAACCCATAGACTTACACAGAGACCCATAGACTCATTATGCACTGACATGACCCATAGACTTACACAGAGACCCATAGACTTACACAGAGACCCATAGACTCGTATACACTCACATAACCCATAGACTTACACAGAGACCCATAGACTCGAATACACTTACATGACCCATAGACTTACACAGAGACCCATAGACTCGTATACACTCACATAACCCATAGACTTACACAGAGACCCATAGACTCGAATACACTTACATAACCCATAGACTTACACAGAGACCCATAGACTCGTACACACTCACATGACCCATAGACTTACACAGAGACCCATAGACTTACACAGAGACCCATAGACTCGTATACACTCACATAACCCATAGACTTACACAGAGACCCATAGACTCGAATACACTTACATGACCCATAGACTTACACAGAGACCCATAGACTCGTATACACTTACATAACCCATAGACTTACACAGAGACCCATAGACTCATTATGCACTGACATGACCCATAGACTTACACAGAGACCCATAGACTTACACAGAGACCCATAGACTCGTATACACTCACATAACCCATAGACTTACACAGAGACCCATAGACTCGAATACACTTACATGACCCATAGACTTACACAGAGACCCATAGACTCGTATACACTCACATAACCCATAGACTTACACAGAGACCCATAGACTCGAATACACTTACATAACCCATAGACTTACACAGAGACCCATAGACTCGTACACACTCACATGACCCATAGACTTACACAGAGACCCATAGACTTACACAGAGACCCATAGACTCGTATACACTCACATAACCCATAGACTTACACAGAGACCCATAGACTCGAATACACTTACATGACCCATAGACTTACACAGAGACCCATAGACTCGTGCACACTCACATGACCCATAGACTTACACAGAGACCCAAACCACCGCCGGCTTCGAGGACCACGACGACGAGTAGGAGGAGGAACAGGAGCGTCTTTATTGGCCAGAATGTCATCAACACATGGGGGTGGGGGGTGGGGGAGACGTGTAAACAACAAACGCGCGGTCAGTCCTCGCTTAGCGCGTCGCGGTGTTCACACGACGGCGCGTTCTCGCTGCAACGCGGCTCTGACATTTGGGGAAACGCTTTCGCACAAAGCGGAACGCTCGCTCCGTTATAACGCGGGACGCTCGCTCCGTTATAACGCGGGGCATTTGGGAACACTTTCGCACAGAACGCTCGCCATTAAAACGCGGAACGCTCACTCCGTTATAACGCGGATGCACTTCGTTATAACGCGGGACGCACTATGTTATAGATCAGAATTCGTGCACCGTTATAATGCAGGACACGCTCCGTTATAACGCGGTTTCTGAGCGGTCGAAGACGAACTACTTTCTCAAGCTGCGCGGCTGGGCGTTATGGCGATAGGGTAAAGCGGTGGCAACATACCCTCGGTGATTTGTCCCGCCATGTCGCTGCGTAGCGCGTAGTCCTCATAGTTACTACACCGTAGTAGTTGTAGTTAGTACACCATAGTATTGGAACCTCATTTGCCAGTAAAAAAAGATGATAATTGTTTTTTTACCCTTTTATCTGGCAACAAAACTGACACCTTTTTTTTACAAGGAGTCATGTTTGCATTGACCACAATACCTGCAGTGAAATGCAAACAAAAAACACAACTCTGATAATGATTTGCACTGTCCTTGAAGTTGATTGGTCCACACCCGAGACAGCTTTCCTTAGAGCCTAGTCTCACATGGGTTGGACCAGATGACGCCAAAAGGCGCACTCAGAGTTATGTTGTTTGTTAGCATTATGACTACAGGTATTGTGGTCTATGCAAACATGACTCCTTGTAAAAAAAGGTGTCAGTTTTGTTGCCAGATAAAAGGGTAAAAAAACAATTATAATAGTAGTCGTAGTCACTACACCATAGTCCTCGTAGTTAGTACACTGTAGTAGTCATGGTTACTACACCGTAGAGTCGTAGTGAGTACACAACGTCACGTACCAGGAAATCGTTTTCTCGCTAAACCGCGGCGCTATTTCAGGAAGGCCACGGCCGCTACCGGCACGTTAAGCGAGGACTGCACCTGAAACGCGCCCGTGGCCGGTGGACGTTGTTCTCGAGGAGCTTTATAGGGGAAAAAAAAAAAAACGAAACTATCGCTACGGTTCAGCCTCGACCGAAAACCACAACGCGGATCATACTTCACCATTCTTGGCACTGTCTCCCTAACCCCCCCCCCCCCACATCCGACACGGTAATCATCAGTAGAAGAACAGTCGATAAGATTGTCTCTAACAATGTTTTTTTGAAGGGGCTTTATTTTCCCTCTCTTCAACAATTTCGAACGAAATCTGCTCAACCTGCGACGCACGGCCACGGGCTGAACGGTGAACGTGCCAGCAGCGACAAAGTCTGTCCGCTGGCTCAACGTTTGTCCAAGGTTGGCTCAACATCGGGTCAACATTGGCTCAACGTTTGTCCAAGGTTGGCTCAACATCGGGTCATCGTTGGTTCAACGTTCGTCCAACGTTAGCTCAACATTGGGTCAACGTTGGCTCAACATTCGATCAAACGTTGGCTCATCGACAGCTCACCGAGAGCTCAACGATGTCCCAATGTCGGTCCAACGTCGGTCCAGCTTTGGCTCGACGCTCGTCCAATGTTGGTGCAACCGGTTGACGTGGCCCCTGCGATGAGGCGGAGTGAATCGATGCTCGGAGCGGCCACCGTAGCACCGGGTCGTGGCCCCGGGTCGTGGCCCCGGGTCGTGGCCCCGGGTCGTGGCCCCGGGTCGTGGCCCCGGGTCGTGGCCCCGGGTCGTGGCGACTCGTCAAAGTGTTGTGGGGGGCACGTGGTGAGCGGCAAGGCCCTCCATGGGGGGGGGGGGGAGAGGAGGAGGGGGGGGCCAGGACAAGTCACAACGCGTGGACTCACCCCCCACTCCCCGCCCCCCACCCCCACCCCCCCGCCGCCCCGACCGACGCCTTCAAACTAAACCCGAAGTACAGGGTGTTTCAAAAAGATGGACCCCATTGGAAATCGCTACATCTCTGCAACAACGAACGGCCCATGAATGAAACTCTTACACCGAGACACCGTGACATCGAAGCGCGGGGCCCCCCCAAAGCGTAGGGCCCCCCCAAAGGGCGGGGCCTGGGGCTGTCGCGGTTGATGGGGCTCCATGGTGGTGAGATGTTAACTGCCTCGCCTGGTGTACAGGAGGTCGTGGGTTCGATCCTGACCCTGACGCCTGCTGCTGTATATTTGGAGTTTGCGTGTCTCTCTCTCTCCCCGTGGTCACTTGGATTTTTCTCCGGGTCCTCCGGTTTTTTCCCCTCCACATTTAGACTCAACATCACGCGTTTAGAGTCTTTGGCCGCTCTAGATTAAAATATAGTTCATAGATTCTGTGGGTGCCCTAGTGGAGAGCGGTCGCACGAAGGCTGCTCGCAGCCAGAACGGTTGCCCTGTCTACCACCTCGTCGCCCCCTCTTCATACTTCCCATTCTCCAAATCGTCATCTCCTCATCTCCCGCCCTCATCATTCTCCACATCCACCGACTCATCTCCCTCATTATCCACCTCAACCACCTCCTCCCCTCCATCACATAATTCTCCTCATCATGTTTGCCACTATAATTCTCATCATCCTGCTCCTTATCCACCATCTCCTACTCCTCAGCATCATCATCATCACCCTCTTCCTCCTCCTCATCATCCGCCCACTCCTCATTCACCTACTCATCATCATCATCATCCACCCATCTCCTCCTCATTCACCTACTCATCATCATTATCCACATTATCATCATCCACCCATCTCCTCATTCACCTACTCATCATCATCATAATCATCATCCTCATCCACCCATCTCCTCCTCATTCACCTACTCATCATCATAATCATCATCCTCATCCACATCATCATCATCCTCCACCACCACCACCTCCTCATCATCCGCCTCCTCGTGCAACCTCGTCGCGTCTACGTGTGCACGTGTCCGGAATTCTGCTCCGCTGGGCCATCAGCGTCTCCAAACTCCTGCAACACAAACAGCATCAGGGTCAGGATGTGTAGACTGCAGGAGAAATCCGATGAGCTATGAAGCTCTTTTTATCCCACAGATGTCCCGTATGGTCATGGGGTGAGAACGTTACAACAACAAACACAACAACACAACAACAAACACAATCACACAAACACAACAACAACAAACACACAAACACAACAACAAACACAACAACAAACACAATCACACAGACACAACAACAACAAACACACAAACACAATCACACAACAACAACAACAACAAACACAATAACACAAACACGACAGGAGTATCAAAGAAGAGGAAATGTAAACAAATCACTTAAAAATAAAACCAAACAATGTGTATCTTGCCAGGTCAAGCCCAATGAGCTATTAGCTTCTATTTCAGAAGTCTATGGGTCTCTACCCGAGTCTATGGGTCTCTAACTGAGTCTATGAGTCTCTACCCGAGTCTATGGGTCTCTGAGTCTATGGGTCTCTATCTGAGTCTATGGGTCTCTGAGTCTATGGGTCTCTAGCTGAGTCTATGGGTATCTAGCTGAGTCTATGGGTCTCTACCCGAGTCTATGGGTCTCTGAGTCTATGGGTCTCTACCCGAGTCTATGGGTCTCTGAGTATATGGGTCTCTATCTGAGTCTATGGGTCTCTATCTGAGTCTATGGGTCTCTACCAGAGTCTATGGGTCTCTGAGTCTATGGGTCTCTAGCTGAGTCTATGGGTCTCTACCCGAGTCTATGGGTCTCTCCCCGAGTCATTGGGTCTCTACCCGAGTCTATGGGTCTCTGAGTCTATGGGTCTCTACCCGAGTCTATGGGTCTCTGAGTATATGGGTCTCTATCTGAGTCTATGGGTCTCTATCTGAGTCTATGGGTCTCTACCCGAGTCTATAGGTCTCTGAGTATATGGGTCTCTATCTGAGTCTATGGGTCTCTATCTGAGTCTATGGGTCTCTACCCGAGTCTATGGGTCTCTACCCGAGTCTATGAATCTCTACGTCAGTCTATGAGTCTCTTACGGGAGTCTACGCAAGTCCACGGGTGACCAGGCCGAGACCGTGACCTCGCCGCACGTGAGAACCCGGATCCAAACCGGCGGAAACTCAGCGGCCCCCCGGCTCCGAGGCGACCCCCCAAACGAACCGCGGCCGTCAGCGCCGCCGCGAGACCTCGCGCACCTCCAGCCGACGGGCGGCATCCTCGGCCATCACGGCCCTGCTGGCCATCTCGATGACGTCGGCCACGATGGACGCCGCCGCCTTGTTGAGCACCTCGGCCTCCTCGGGCGCGAGCGGTCCCCTCCCGCCGCGTCGCCGCCGCCCCGGCGGCCCCCGCGGCGGCCGTCGCGCGCCGTCCCTCCCGCCGCCGCCGTCGCTCGAGCTGCTGCCCGTTCCGCCGCCGTCGTCGTCGTCGTCGTCGCCGTCGTCGTGGGACAGCGCCGTGCGCCAAGCTGCCGAGGAGGCGGCGGCGCTGGAAGTCGTCACGCCGGCGAGCCACTCGCTCACCGTCGCGTTGCCTCCCGCGCCGAAGGCCGCCTCGCACGACGGCGCCTCCGCCGGGCTCGCCTCCGCGCTCGACCCCGGCGAGGAGGAAGACGTCGCCCCCGCGCCGTCGCCACCGCCGCTGCCGCCGCGGCCGCGTCCCGTGCCGTAGATCTCGGCGAGAGCCGAAGTCAGGACCGCCGCGACGATCTCTCTCGCGAGGGTGGTCGCGGACGCGAGGCCGTTATCGTCGCCCTCCGTCTCGTCGCCCCCGTCCGTCCGGATCCGGCCATCCTCCCCCACGTCCCCCCGCCTCCTCCGCTCCGAGGCCGAGCGACGATCTTCCGGACGCTCCCCGGTCACTCGGATCCCGTTCTCGCGCCCGGCCGTCGCCTTCACGCCCGCCGCCTTCGCGCTCGCCGACCCCGCGACGTTCTTCCGCTCCTCCTCGTCCCGGTCGCTTCCCCGTCCCGCCTCCTCCTCGTCTCTCCCCCTCTCCTCTTCCGCCCGGGCCCTCCCGTCACCCCGAGGGCCCTTGGCTTCGGCCTCCTCTTCCTCGATGAGGTACAGCTCCTCCCAGACGCAGCCGTCAAACTCCGACGAGAAGCCGCGGCTCGCCGGCCGGCCGCCCCCGTCCCGGCCCTCGCGGACGAACCGCACCCGGCCGGGAGCGGCGACATCCTCCGCTCCCGGCGCGGCCGCCGACCCCGCGCCGCCTTCGGCCTTGCCGTTTGCCAGCGAAGCGTCCGGGCCGCCGCCGCCGCCGCCGATCTGCGGCGCGGCGGGGCGAGGCCCGGCACGGGCGCCGTCTGGTCCGGGCGCCATTGTCGCCGGGGGCGACGCCGCCGGCGCAGCGCATCCGGGGAGCCGGCCTCCAACGCTACCGCCAGACAACGGCGGCGCTCCTGCCGACACCGACTCCGGTTCGCTGTCTAGGCGTTCATCTGCTGGTTCCCTGTCTAAGTGTTCACCTGCTTGTTCTGGTTCCCTGTCTAAGTGTTCACTTGCTGGTTCTGGTTCAGTGTCTAAGTGTTCACCTGCTTGTTCCCTGTCTAAGTGTTCATGTGCTGGTTCAGGTTCTGTATCTAAGTGTTCACCTGTTGGTTCCCTGTTGACGTGTTCACCTGCTGGTTCTGGTTCTGTATCTAAGCGTTCACCTGCTAATTCCTTGTCTGCTGGTGGTGGTTTTCTGTCTAAGTGTTCAATGGCTGGTTCTGGTTCAGTGTCTAAGTGTTCACCAGCTGGTTCTGGTTCAGTGTCTACGTGGTCACCTGCTGGTTCTGGTTCCCTGTCTAAGTGTTCATCTGCTGGTTCTGGTTCAGTGTCTAAGTGTTCACCAGCTGGTTCTGGTTCCCTGTCTAAGTGTTCACCTGCTGGTTCTGGTTCCCTGTCTAAGTGTTCATCTGCTGGTTCAGTGTCTAAGTGTTCACCTGCTGGTTCTGGTTCTGTGTCTAAGTGTTCACCTGCTGGTTCTGTGTCTAAGTGTTCACCTGCTGGTTCTGTGTCTAAGTGTTCACCAGCTGGTTCTGGTTCCGTGTCTAAGTGTTCACCAGCTGGTTCTGGTTCCGTGTCTAAGTGTTCACCAGCTGGTTCTGGTTCCCTGTCTAAGTGTTCACCAGCTGGTTCTGGTTCCCTGTCTAAGTGTTCACCTGCTGGTTCTGGTTCCGTGTCTAAGTGTTCACCAGCTGGTTCTGGTTCAGTGTCTAAGTGTTCACCAGCTGGTTCTGGTTCCGTGTCTAAGTGTTCACCTGCTGGTTCTGGTTCAGTGTCTAAGTGTTCACCTGCTGGTTCTGGTTCCCTGTCTAAGTGTTCACCTGCTGGTTCTGGTTCAGTGTCTAAGTGTTCACCAGCTGGTTCTGGTTCAGTGTCTAAGTGTTCACCTGCTGGTTCTGGTTCCCTGTCTAAGTGTTCACCTGCTGGTTCTGGTTCAGTGTCTAAGTGTTCACCAGCTGGTTCCGTGTCTACGTGATCACCAGCTGGTTCTGGTTCCCTGTCTAAGTGTTCACCTGCTGGTTCTGGTTCAGTGTCTAAGTGTTCACCAGCTGGTTCTGGTTCAGTGTCTAAGTGTTCACCTGCTGGTTCTGGTTCCCTGTCTAAGTGTTCACCTGCTGGTTCTGGTTCCCTGTCTAAGTGTTCACCTGCTGGTTCTGGTTCAGTGTCTAAGTGTTCACCAGCTGGTTCCGTGTCTACGTGATCACCAGCTGGTTCTGGTTCCCTGTCTAAGTGTTCACCTGCTGGTTCTGGTTCAGTGTCTAAGTGTTCACCAGCTGGTTCCGTGTCTACGTGATCACCAGCTGGTTCTGGTTCCCTGTCTAAGTGTTCACCTGCTGGTTCTGGTTCAGTGTCTAAGTGTTCACCTGCTGGTTCTGGTTCAGTGTCTAAGTGTTCACCAGCTGGTTCCGTGTCTACGTGATCACCAGCTGGTTCTGGTTCCCTGTCTACGTGATCACCAGCTGGTTCTGGTTCAGTGTCTAAGTGTTCACCAGCTGGTTCCGTGTCTACGTGATCACCAGCTGGTTCTGGTTCCCTGTCTAAGTGTTCACCTGCTGGTTCTGGTTCAGTGTCTAAGTGTTCACCTGCTGGTTCTGGTTCAGTGTCTAAGTGTTCACCAGCTGGTTCCGTGTCTACGTGATCACCAGCTGGTTCTGGTTCCGTGTCTAAGTGTTCACCAGCTGGTTCTGGTTCCCTGTCTAAGTGTTCACCAGCTGGTTCTGGTTCAGTGTCTAAGTGTTCACCAGCTGGTTCTGGTTCCCTGTCTACGTGTTCACCTGCTGGTTCTGGTTCCCTGTCTAAGTGTTCACCAGCTGGTTCTGGTTCCCTGTCTAAGTGTTCACCTGCTGGTTCTGGTTCCCTGTCTAAGTGTTCACCAGCTGGTTCTGGTTCCCTGTCTAAGTGTTCACCTGCTGGTTCTGGTTCCCTGTCTAAGTGATCACCTGCTGGTTCTGGTTCCGTGTCTAAGTGTTCACCTGCTGGTTCTGGTTCCGTGTCTAAGTGTTCATGTGCTGGTTTCAAGTCTAGATGTTCAGCTGCAGGCTTCAGTTCCCTGTCTACTTGTTCACCTGCTTTTTCCATGTCTTGGCGTTCACTTGCTGGTTCACTCTCGAGCTGTTCTTCTGCTGGTTCCGTATCTACGTGTTCACATGCCGATTCCGGTTCCCAGTCTAAGTGTTCACCTGCTGGTTCCGTGACTTGATGTTCAACTGCTGGTTCGCTGTCGTCTAGGTGTTCACCTGCTGGTTCTGGTTCTGTATCTAAGCGTTCCCCTGCTGGTTCCCTGTTGAGGTGTTCAACTGCTGGTTCCGGTTCCCTATCCAAGTGTTCACCTGCCGGTTCTGTGTCAAGGTGTTCCCCTGCCGGTTCCCTGCCTAGGCGTCCATCTGCTGTAACTGGTTCCGCGTCTGGGCGTTCACTCCCCCCTGGCGCTGAGCAGGCCCCGCCGGCGTGCGTCTCGCGACCGACACCGGCGCTCGCCTCCGACCGCTCGCTCCGCGCCGGCGCTGCCGCCTCCTCCTCCTCCGCCGTGTCCCCCGGACGCTCCCCGTCGCCGGGACCTCCGCTCGCGTCCCCCGCGGGCTCCTGCTGCCCGTTGCTGTCGTAGTCGCAGATCACGATGCTGATCTGCTCTCCGGCCGAGCAGTGCGGCTCTTTCGCTCTGTCCGCCTCCCTTTCGGGAACGTCGTCGTCGTCGTCCTTCTCAACCGACTCTTCCTTCACCGCCGCCGCCACGGTCGGCTCCGGCGCCGGCGTCGCCGTCGTCACGGCCGCCCCGGCACGGACGAGCTCCCCGCCGAGTTGCGCCGCCGCTTTGGCTTTGCCGTGCGTCTTGACGCGGAGGCAGACGGCGGCGTCCTTGGCGGGCGAGCGCAGCTTGATGATGCAGATGGCCACCTCGCCCGCCTCGTCCTCCCGCTCGCCGCCCGCCCCCCCCACCGCCGCCGCCGGCTCCGCCGGGACCCCCGCCTCCTGCGCCGCGCTCTCCGGCCCGCGCCGGTGGCTCCGCCGCCGGTCCGAGCGGCGGAACGGCTTCCAGGCCGAGTGCGGCGGCGGCGCCGGAGCCGTCGCGGCCGGCGCCGCTCCGCCGCCGCTCCCCGCCGCCTCCCCCTCCCCCCCGTGCCCGCCGCCCTCGGCGTTCGTCAGCAGCTTGGCCGTGCAGCCGTCGCCGCCGGGCTCCGCGGCGCGGGACGAGCGCCGTCCCGTGCTGCGCTGGCTCAGGGTGCGGCAGAACGAGTTCCACAGCGACAGGGCGTCGTCGCGTCGCGCCGGTCGCGACCCCGGCGCCTCCTCCTCCTCCGTCTGCGTTCCGGCTTCCGTCGTGTTTTGCCGCCGCCGCCGCCCCGGCGCGCCGCTCCTCGTCGGCTCCTCGCCGGCGCCCGCTGCCGCCGCCGCCGGCGACGCCGCCGTTGCCGTCCCCACGTCGAGCGACGACTCCGGCTCCTTCCGCCGCCTCGGCCGCCCCCTCCGCGCGCAGCCGGGCCACAGCCGAAGGAGGAGGTGGCGGCGGTGGCTTCGGCGGCGCGGGTCCGCCACGTCGGCCGAGCCGGCTTTCGTCAGCTCCGTCTTGTCGTCCTCGCCCGGTCCGAGGCTGCACCTCTTCGACGTCCTCCTCCTCCTCCGCGCCGTCGCCGCCGAAGCCGCCGAAGCCGCCGCCGCCGCAAGCCGCAGGCAGCTGCACGAGAACCGCGCAGCGCCCCTCTCGCCGTCGTCGTTCTCACCGCCGCCGCCGCTCACATCGCCGCTCACGTCGCCGCTCACGTCCGCTGCTCCGGCCGCCGCGTCTCCCGCACCGTCCGCCCCCCGCCGCGACGAGCCTCTCCTCGCTGGCTGCGGCGGCGGCTGCTGCTGCGGCACGGACGAGGACTGGCGGCTCACGGACGCGCGCCCGGATTTCTCGAGGCTGTACACGAGGGACGCCTGCTTCAGGATGGCCTGCGACGTGGCCGCCGGGGACGACGCCGCCGACGAGGAGGACGACGACGACGACGAGGAGGAGGAAGAGGTCATCGGCGACGACGAGACGCACACGCCGGACTCGCGCGACGCCTGCTTTGAGCACGACGGCGGCGGGGGCGGTGGCGGCGCCGCCACGGGAGACAAAGCGGCGGGGCCGGTCGCCGCCGACGAGGCCACGGCGGCCACGGAGGAGGAGGAGGCGGCCGAGGGCGACCTCCTCCTCCTGTCCAGAGACAGCTCCATTCACTACGGCCGCACGGGGGGGAGGAAGAAGGAGTGGGGGGGGGGCACGTCAGGGCACGTGGCGGCGGCGGCCGCGCCGGTCGCCGAGACGAAGACAAACTCGACACGGGGACGACATTCGCATCGACGCCGGAGATGCCGTTGCCGCCGGCGCCTCTTTATCGCCGGCCACCCAAAGCAGAGCCGCCCTGAGGGTACACACACGGCAGTGGAGAGACAAGGGTGGCGTGGGGGGGGGGGGCAGCGTCCTTTATGGAGGGCTCCCGTGATCGAGCGAGAGTTTGTTTTGTACAAAAAAAAAGATGGCCGTGCAACTGGCGCGTGACGCCGAGTACGCGCACGGAAACAAAAAACAAAGATGCCCCCCCCCCCCCCCATACAGCCACGCAGATAGTCAAGGCAAGGGCTGCGTGTGTGTGCGTGCGTGTGTGTGCGCGTGTGCGTGCGGATTCCGTCGGGGGAGCGGTGGCGCAGCGGTTAGCGCACTACGTGCGCTACCAACCCGGCCACCCGAGTTCGATTCCCCCTCGGGGCCCACACCAGTGACGGTTGTCCTGGGCCTCCCCTAGGTTGACTCAGCCTCAAATGAGTGCCTGGTACGGCGTGTACACATCGTCACTCGGGAGAGACAAAGGTGGTCGGGCGTGGTGCTGGCCACCCACCCCCTCACGTACCATTGCCGCCTTCATAGCTGCCCGCTAGCAGCAATTGCCCCAACAGTCTGAACGAGATACACGAGGAGGATTGCTTAGGGTTGGTGTTGTCTCTGGGTGCACGTGGATGTCACGTGGCATTTGCAGACAGATCCCGCACACATCCCGCAAGAAGACCCGCACACAAAGACAAAGACCCCCCGTATAGCCTTCAACGGACTGCTGGGGCAAGTGCTGTTCGCGAGTAGCACCTTCGAAGGCCGGCACGGCACACGAGGGGGTGGCATTGCTGGCACCACGCCCGGCCGTCTTTGTCTCTCTCGTGCTGATGTGTTTTTACACACCGCACCAGGTACTCATTTGAGGCTGAGTCGACCAAAGGGGAGACCGGCCCCAGGACCGGTTCAGATGCTTGTCACCGGTGTTGGTGGCTGTGAGTGGGAATCGAATTCGGTTTGCCGGGTTCATAGTGCAGCAAAGACAAAGATCCTCCATATAGCCTCAACAGATTATTGGGACAAGTGCTGTTAGCAAACGAAGGCCGACAAGACACACAAGGGGCGTGGGTGGCAAACATCTCGCCCGGCCACCTTTGTCTCCCGAGTGACGATGTTTACGTATCGCACCAGGTACTCATGTGAGCCCGAACCGGTTAACATAATCTTCACCGGTGTCAGCCGTGAGCGGGAATCGGGTAGCCGGGTTAGTAGCGCAGCGCGCGCTCTCACGCACGCGAACACGCTCATGTGACCGCGGGGATTCGACCGCACCGCAAAAATTCGACCAGACCGCAAACTCCGGGACCACGAGACTCGCGTTCCCCTCCCGTGTCTCTCTCGGCCTTCCGAGAGAGACGAGATTCCAGCGCAGTCTCATCACGCGCGAAAGGGGGGCGGTGGGAAAGACAGACGAACGAGTACGTTAGAGGGGAGCGCTTTACCACGCGACAAAGCGATGGCCGTAAGTGAACCGCAAAACCTCGCGGATCTAGTTGAGGTACCGATGGTGCACTTACAGACGGATTACAGAGATCGGGCACAGTGCGGCGGCTACACATTTAGCTGCGTCCACACGAGCTAATAAAGAATCTTACTAACTTACTAACATTACATCCCTAATGAAGTATCACCACTAACTTAGTAACATTACATCTCTAATGTAGACACCCACTAACTTACTAACATTACATCCCTAATGAAGACACCCACTAACTTACTAACATTACATCTCTAATAAAGACTCCCACTAACTTACTAACATTACATCCCTAATGAAGTATCACCACTAACTTACTAACATTACATCCCTAATGAAGACTCCCACTAACTTACTAACATTACATCCCTAATGAAGACTCCCACTAACTTACTAACATTACATCCCTAATGAAGACTCCCACTAACTTACTAACATTACATCCCTAATGAAGACTCCCACTAACTTACTAACATTACATCCCTAATGAAGACTCCCACTAACTTACTAACATTACATCCCTAATAAAGACGACTATTTTACCAAAATTACATCCCTAACCCCGTAAAAGGCAATTAACATTACCGTTAAGCTATTTATTTTATATTTTAATATATATCACACACACGCACTCATCGCTGTAAACCCACACGGTTTATTCCGTATTCTTGTCCAAGGAAATTGAGTTTTCAGATCCTCACGGCGGCGTACAACCGTTTCAATCCGAGTAAAAGAAAGAAAGTCTATTTGTTTTGCTCCCTTGTGATGGGACTTTGCAAGATGTGCATTTAGATTTATGAGGGGCACGGGGTGACCAATAGGGACTGAGTTGGTCTGTAATAAGGTCGGGCACTGATAACGGGTTTGCAGGCACACTACTATACACTACACTACTATACACTACACTACTAAACACTACGCTACACTACACTATACACTATACTACTATAAATTACCCTACTATAAACTACACTATACACTACTATACACTACACTACTATAAACTACACTACACTACTATACTCTACTACACTACTATACACTACAATACTACTATACACTGCACTACTATAAACTATACTACTATACACTACACTACTATAAACTACACTATACACTACACTATACACTACAGTACTATACACTACACTACTATACACTACACTACTATACACTACACTATTATACACTACACTATACATTATACTACTATACACTACACTACTATACACTACACTACTATACACTACACTACTATACACTACACTACTATACACTACACTACTATACACTACACTACTATAAACTACACTATACACTACACTATACACTACAGTACTATACACTACACTACTATACACTACACTACTATACACTACACTATACATTATACTACTATACACTACACTACTATACACTACACTACTATACACTACACTACTATACACTACACTACTATACACTACACTATTATACACTACACTATACATTATACTACTATACACTACAACTACTATACACTACACTATGCACTACGATACACTACACTATAAATACACTATACATTAAACTACTACCTTACGACAGACCAATTCACACCTTATTGGTCACCCCGTGGTCCCTTATGAATCTCAACGTTCATCCTACAGAGTCCCATCACAAGGGAGAAACACAAACAAATAGACACAAATTACATATTTGTGTTACCCGCATTGAAACGGCTGTACGCCGTATGGACCTGAAAACTCAATTTCCCTGCACAAGAACACGGGGTGAAACCGTACGGGTTGACATGGTATGCATCCTCATTCAGGCATAGCATCTTGTGGCCACACAGCAAACATCATCAAGCCAACTCCGCTCATCCTCGCAGAAGCAGCAGCAACAGCAGCAGCAGCAACAGCAGCAACAGCAGCAGCAGCAACAGCAACAGCAGCAACAACAGCAGCAGCAGCAGCAACAGCAGCAGCAGGGGCTTCTGGCTCGGCCGTCCAGCAAAGAAGGCGGTGGTCACCGCGTCATCGCTTTCAGATGCGCTTCTCCGGCCGTCTGTAACGCTCTAGGCAATAACGGAGAGCTGAAATCGTCGTCTTCATCCAGATTGACAAACTCATTTGTTTAGAACTGTTTTTTTGTGTCTAGATTGCTGTAATTTCCCCCCGAACCTCCGATTAGCACGGTTGGCTACGTACGGTGCATCGCGCGGCGCTTTCAAGATGCGCTTCTGCGGCCGTCTGGAACGCTCTGCCTACCGATATGAGGAAGTCACTGAGAGCGACGCACTTTTAAATCCTCATCTCGATGTAAAACCAATTTCTTGAGAACATCGTTTTGCGTGGAGTTTGACGTACTTCCACCCGCACCTCCGATGAGCACGGTTGGCTACGTACGGTGCGAAAGAAGTTCAACACAAAGACAAAGATCCCCCGTATAGCCTTAACAGACTGTAGGGGCAAGTGCTGTTAGCGAGCACCTATGAAGGCCAGAACGGCACACGAGGGGGTGGGTGGCCAGCACCACGCCCGACCGCCTTTGTCTCCCCAGTGGCGATGCTTACACACAGCACCGGGTACTCATTTGAGGCTGAGTCGACCTAGGGGAGGCCCGGGACCGGTTCAGATAATCGTCACTGGTGTGTTGGCCGTGAGCGGGAATCGAACCCGGGTCGCCAGGTTCATAGCACAGCGCGCTAACCGCTACACTACCGCACCTATGTACTCTAATCCCAGACATGGGGGAACAGGTGGGGTCCACATTTTTAAATCCTTTATATTAAGTTCACTTGCTTGCTTGCTTGCGCGCGTACGACCGTGCAAATCTTTCGGTCGTTTTTTAACCCACTTCACGTGATCCAATCGAGCTGACATTTTCCACACAGACTCGTTGTGCGTGACAATTAATTTTCGTGAAAAAAAAATTCCAAAATTTTACACTTTTTAGGAAAAAATAAATTATATTTAATTACCAATTGCTTAATGGTGGCAGGCAATCATCTGACCCATAGGTGGCAGCCATCTCAAGCCAGAGGACGAGAGGACTCTAGCCGCCACGCATATAAAGGATTTATAGTGGAAAACTTTGTTTTAACGGGTTAATTTTTTTTGCTGTGAAATCTCCTGGCGAGTCGGGGGGGTTTCACGGGAATCTCCTCGGCGCCCACGGGAGATGAAGGGAGTTCCTCGAAATCTGCCCGGTGCTCCACCAACCCTCGCCGCTGCCTCCACAGGTGCCCGATCATAGGCTGTGGAGGGTCGGGAGGTGTTGTGTGGAGTGTATGGGGGGGGGGGGGTGAGATCAGAGCAAATCCGGCCACTTTGTGCCCCCGAGCGGTGACCTATCCCCCGGCGCGAGTGACGGCGGACATCAAAAACCCCCCCGTGGCGCAACGGGCGAAGGTCAGCGGAGCTCGATTGGGTAACCCGCACCACGCTCACCCCACGGAGCTCACCGCTCACCCCCCATCGCTCACCAACGCTCACCCCCCCCCCCCACCCCCATCGCTCACCATCGCTCAGAGGTCGCAAACGGGTTTTGATTCCTTACCCGTACCCGTACCCGGCCGCACCAGGGTCGCAAACGGGTACCCGAACCCGGCCGTACCCGTACCCTACCCGTACCCGGCCGGGTACTCGGCCGGGTACGGGTAGGGTACGGGTATCGGGTACCTGATTGCGACCTCTGGGATGAAGCCATGTTGCAGGCGCGGGTGGGTTGATTCTAGGAACTTGAATTGTGAGAAGAGACAAGACGTTGGGAAATGAGTGACAAACGGTGACTCACCAGTGACTCACGGCCTACCCGTACCCGGCCGCACCAGGGTCGCAAACGGGTACCCGTACCCGGCCGGGTACGGGTAGCCGGGTATCGGGTAGGGTACGGGTATCGGGTACCCGGTTGCGACCTCTGCCATCGCTAGCCCCCCTACACCCCCCTCTCCCTCTCTCTCTCGAGATGTTGCAGGACCCATCCCACGTGGACACCACGGCGCCTTTAAACATTTGAGATGCGCACAGAGGGCCGTCGTCGGCCCCGTTGCTCGGCTGTGTCGTCACAACACAAGTTGTACTGCACCGCGTTTCACAACGTCTATGTCCCCCCCCACCCGCCGAGCATGCCTTTTTGTCAGCCCGCACCGCAGACGCAGCCCACGTGGTGAAGCGGTGGTCGAGCAAGGCCCCAAAAACACGAGCCTCATTCCATCGAGCGGTGGAGGTTTTGCGACTGCCGGGGTGGTTTGAACGCACGTGTCGATTTAAAGAGCACGTGGCGATGTCGCGACCTGTCGGTGGTGTGGAGACGATCCCCGCCAGCGGGACAGCAGCAGGAGCAGCAGCAGGAGCAGCAGCAGCAGCAAGAGCAGCAGTAGTAGCAGCAGCAGCAAAGAGCAGCAGTAGTAGCAGCAGTAGCAGCAGTAGTAGCAGCAGTAGCAGCAGCAAGAGCAGCAGTAGTAGCAGCAGCTAGGAGCAGCAGCAGCAGGAGCAGCAGCAGCAGCAGGAGCAGCAGCAGCAGCAGGAGCAGCAGCAGCAGCAACAAGCAGCAGCAGGAGCAGCAGCAGCAAGAGCAGCAGTAGCAGCAGCAGGAGTAGCAGCAGCAGCAGCAACAGCAGCAGCAGCAGGAGCAGCAGCAACAGGAGCAGTAGCAGCAGCAGCAGTATGAGCAGCAGCAGCAGGAGCAGCAGCAGCAGGAGCAGCAGTAGTAGCAGCAGCAGCAGCAGCAGGAGCAGCAGTAGTAGCAGCAACAGCAGCAGCAGCAGCAGCAGGAGCAGCAGCAACAGGAGCAGTAGCAGCAGCAGGAGCAGCAGCAACAGGAGCAGCAGCAGCAGCAACAGGAGCAGCAGCAGCAGCAGCAGCAGCAGGAGCAGCAGCAACAGGAGCAGCAGCAGCAGGAGCAGCAGCAGCAACAGGAGCAGCAGCAGCAGCAACAGGAGCAGTAGCAGCAGCAGCAGTATGAGCAGCAGCAGCAGGAGCAGCAGCAGCAGGAGCAGCAGTAGTAGCAGCAGCAGCGCCTTACTCTCATGGGCGTGAACGCGAAGGCGGACGAGGATATAAATATAATACACAAATGATGTCGGTGGTGATGATGCTGATGGTGCGTTGGCAGTGGCACACAAGCACACAAGCACAGACGACGACAAGAACGAGTTCGTGAATAACAGAATCGTGGCCTTCAAAGGAAATGTGTGCATATGTGACAGGCGACGTTTCGGGCAATGGACCGAATTCAGAGCACATTCATCAATGTGTTAAAAAAATAAACCCTTAACAGTGGCCTTAACGTAAAAATAATAGTTTAACACGTAGGCGTTCGCGACCAATATTATTAGTGATCTATGCATAAAACATATAACAGGCGACGTTTTGGGTAATACCCATCTTCGTAGCACATACAATAGCAATGTTTTGCTATGGAGGGTCATTGCCCGAATCGTCGGCCGTTATATATTTTAATTCGAGGCGACACACACACACACACAGTGCTCGTATCGCAGCCCGTTGCGTGTTTTGTTGTTGTTGTTAAATGATCGCACGTCAACAAGTGTGAGTGTACACGCACACACACACATCGTATTTCACGAGCTCTCACCACCACCACCACACATCATCAGCATCATCATCCACAGCATCAAATTTCGATTTAAAGCTTTCTGCCTTCTCGACAGCCCTGTTCTCCACCTGAAGACGGCTGCTTGCGTTGTGGCCGAAACGTCGTGAGAATTATTTTATTTTTATTATTTTCCTTCTACGTGACTTTACCGAAAGAACCAAGAAGATGAATGCACAGCATCATCCACAGCAGCATCTCTCGTGTCCCATCGCAGGTCGGCCTTGTGCGCCCGGGGGGACATCAACAACAACAGAAGCAACAACAGCCGAGAGAGACGCGCGCCCCGTTTACCTTCTGCGAGAGAAGCAGGAGAGCGGTGGAGGGGGGTGGAGGGGGGTGGAGGGGGGTGTAACGTGGAAGCTGCCTTGCCTTGCTCAGTAGCTTCAACACGGCTTCTGCCCACACCAAGCGGTCTCGCTCCTCGGTTTGTGGATGCGTCGTCGGCTCGAGCCGCGCCGCTCTTCCCGTTCGGTTTGTGCCCACGGTGATGATGCCGACTGACGATGTCTAGCGGCTGGTAGCCACTTCGCTGCTGCTGCTCGCTGCCAGGGATAACGCAGGGGGGGGGGGGGCTGTCCGTCTGTCACCGGCTAGTCACGCTCGCCCGTCCCCATGGTACGCGCTCAACGGAGGCTGGCCACTTGCCACCCGGCTATCGTCGGATCGTCCACGCGGCCGCCGGTCTTTGGGATTTCGAATTTTTTTTTTAACAACGCTGCCGACTTGTTTACAAGCCCCCCCCCGGCTTACACTCGGCAGGTAAATGCGCGTGACAGCGGCTGTCGCAGGCGGTCGCCTGGGCTATCAAAGCAAGCGACCAACAGACCCCGCGGACTCGCCAGCCCTAACGCTGCCACGGGGCTTTATAAACCGCTGGCCGACGCGGCCACCATCAATCTGCCCGGTCCGAACCTGCCCACTGCCACGATCTTCCTCCCCGCCGTCTCTGGCCGTCAGCCAGCGTCCCCACCACCACCACGAACACCACCACCACCACCACCGCCGCCGCTCTCGGCGTCCGCTGATCGTCACAATCCCTCGGTGTTGGCCGCAAAATCGCCGGCAGCCAAAAGCTCCCCCCCCCCTCCCCCCCCCCGTCACAAATCGTCCGCCGCCACTTGGCCTGACAGCCGCTGCCGCTGACGACAAGACGACGTTGGCCTCGGCTGCCAGCAACCTGGACGATGCCTGGCGGTCGCTATCCGGCCCCCCGACTGCCCCCCAAGCTGTATTATTGTTGTTATTATAGCAGGCTACCACATTCAACGGGGAGAGAGAATCTCCGTGCTCGTGGTCTCGTCTGTCAACCAGCCGCCACCAGCAGCTACCACGAGACCTGGCCGTGTTGTACAGCAGCAGCAGCCGTCGGTTTTCCCTTCCTATCTCTCTCCTCCTCTCTCTGTCTCTGTCTCGCACACCCACACAATGCACGCACGCCTCTCAGCGGATGTTTCGTGGACGCTACGACACCACCACCACCATCATCACAATCGCGCAGGGGCTGGCTACATCGTACACGGACGGCGGCAATGAACAAAGCGGATCGCACGCCGGACCAGACCCAGCCAGGAGGGGCAGGGGGGGGGGGGCTTGCTTGGTTGGGGCTGTTCGCAGCAAAGGGACGGGGGGAGGGAGGGAGAGGATGAGAGAGCGAGCAACTCCAACCTCCGCGAGATCAATCCGGCACCTTCGCTGCACGGCAAACAGCAGCAGCTGCTGCTGCTGTTGCTGCTGCTGCTGCAGCATCAGCGTCCCCACGCTGCCAGAGGTAACGACGACGAAGGGGCGACAGCGACGTCTGCGCAACGCCGCGGAGTCGTCGGAAGCAAACGGAGAATACTGCGGGCGGACAAGAGGAGGACGCCCGGTGGCGGGACATCGTCTCGCTCTCTCTCTCTCCCTCTTGGCAGTGGCGCGTCTCTCGTCTCGTGTTGTGAAGCGGCCGACGCGGGGCAAACCACAGCCCCGATTGGGGGTGGTGGTGGTGGGAAAGGAACTGTGCTACGAACCTGGCAACGCCGAGTTGGATTCCCGCTCACGTCCAACACCGGTGACGATTATCTGACCCCCTGATCATGGGCCTTCCCCTAGGTCGACTCGGCCTCAAATGAGTACCCGGTGCGCTGTGTAAACATCGCCACTGGGGAGACCGGCCGTGGTGCTGGCCACTAACCAGCACTTGCCCCAACAGTCTGTTCAGGCTGTACGGGGAATCTTTGTCTTTGGTGTCTATGAAATTGAGGCACAACGGTTAGCGAGCGTCTCCATGACGAGCGGAGCTGTATGGCAAAGCGCAATCCTATAACACAAATATAAAGCCCCCCCCCCCCCCCATAGAGCATCAACAGACTGTTAGGGCAAGTGCTGTTAACGAGCACCTAAGAAGGCCGGCACTGCACACGAGGTGGTGGGTGGTCAGCACCGCACACACACACACGTCGATACAGGGTGACTAACGACCAGTGTTAGACACCTCGTCCTACAAGACGTTCTTCTTGGTTCTTTCGGTAAAGTCACGTAGAAGGGAAATAATAAAATAAAACAATAAAATAATTTTATTTTCATTATGGTTCTTTCGGTAAAGTTACGTAGAAGCGAAATAATAAAACATAATAAAATAAAATTCTCACGTTTCGGCCACAACACAAGCAGCCGTCCTCCCACCCAGCTTAAATACGCTGCCAAGCTTGGCAGTGTTCATTGGAGCGCTGTCTTTCCTACAGCTGTTTCTTCACCTGAGGACGGCTGCTTGTGTTGTGGACTAAACGTCGTGAGAATTGTAGTTTTATTTTTATTATTTTATTATTTCCCTTCTACGTGACTTTACCGAAAGAACCAAGAAGATGAATCCCTGCAGTCACGAAAGCTTTAAATCGAAATTCTACAAGACATCTTGTTGACATGACACGGACGTGTTGCTGCTGCTCTGGCTTGAGAGGTGTGGGATTTATCGGCATAAGGCACTGCCACTATAGTTCCAGCTATGCCTATCCATAACAATCCTATATTATTGTATCCTGTACCCTATATTCCCATAGTACTGTGACCAGGTGTGCAAACAACCTCTTCATAGAATGGATTGTGGCCCGGCCGAAATGAATCGCCTCAAAGCGGAAACCTTAAACTCAACTACTTTATTTTACCAGGTAAAGCCCACCGAGCAGTGTGTAGCTCTTTTTCAGAGGCGACCTGGCCACAAATGATAGCTCAACGAAGTGGCTTATCATGTGGAAATTATAGCAGTCGCATAATCTAAACGCGCGTTTGTAAATGGAAATACCGGATGACCCGGATAAAAATCCACACGACCAGGGCGATAACATCTCACCGCCACGGCACCACGATAGGCGACGTTTTGGACAATGGACCTTCATAGCAGAAAATCGCAACGCAGATCTCAGTGCAACCTACTAAGACGTTGAGCTTTCACGAACATAATATGAAGGTGTACCCTCGTGGTAGTGCCTTACACCAAAAATCCCGAATCCAAGCCAGCCCCAGCATCCTTCTGGAAAAATAACGAGTATGTAATTAACCCCCAGGGACGAAGACTCGGTGTGGTTGACAATGTATCCACATATTCTGTACTAATCTATCATTTAGGCTAATTGCGCAAAACAATACGAGCGAGATACGTTCTTAAATCAGAATACAGCCACGGATCGTGACAATGGGATTGCGTGTGGATTGTTACATTAACGATTCATCCACGCGCATACTACTTCACACAGATGTCCCTTCATTTAAAACCAGGCAAGGGTTCACCGAGAAACGTCACTTTTGCTACATACATCCAAATTGTAATGTGTTCCAGTGAAAGCTGATCAAACACAATATTGATTTCTTTATCGATTGAAAAAAAAAATCTGACCGGGTCTCCAGATTTGTTTGAAAGAGTGATCGTGCATTGGGACGTTTTGACGGCACCATAAAAAAACGTTTGGAGAGTAAACCAGAGTACAAGAGGCAGTGCGCGGCAGATGTCACTGTTGAATCTTCTTTCCTCCGGAGCCCTTCAGAGTTGCGAAATCTTGGGCCACCCAATCAGCCGTGGCCTGACAAGGTGGCCGTGCACGCGCTTGCAAACAGCGACATGTGCCGTCCCTGTTAAACAAGCGGCAAATTGAAAGCAAGCAGATACGCCTGTGCGCGACATCTCACAAGGGGCGCGAGACTTCATTTCGATTTCAACTTTTTATTGGAGCTGGCAGTATTGTGGCTCTTTAAAGAAACCAGCGCAAGGCTCATTTAAGCGTTAACAGCAAAACTCGCAAATCCCGCACGACCTCCCACCACAAACAACTTTGCCGCCTGCATATGCTTTTGCGTTTCCCATTGTGAACAGGGGATAATAGTAAGGTACTAGGCGAGGAGATGTGGTCTCCCTCGCCTAGTATGCAGAAGGGTCGTGGGTTCGATCCCGGACCCTGACGACGCCTGGTCGTATAGTTGGGAGTCTGCGTCAGAGGTCGCAACCGGGTACCCGATACCCGTACCCTACCCGATAGCCGTTTGCGACCCTGGTGCGGCCGGGTACGGGTAGGCCGTGAGTCACTGGTGAGTAGCCGTTTGTCACTCATTTCGGTTAGGGTACTGGTAGGGAACGGGTACCCGTACCCGGCCGGGTACGGGTATGGGTACCCATTTGCGACCCTGGTGCGGCCGGGTACGGGTAAGGAATCAAAACCCGTTTGCGACCTCTGGTCTGCTTGTTCTCTCTCTCCCCCGTGGCGGTCGCGTGGATTGTTCTCCGCTTCTCCCCCGGCGTTTCCCTCCACATTTTAAAGACATGCATTGAGATTATTTGGCTGCAACTTTAACTTCCCACACATTATGATAGAAGCCACTTCAAAGCGCTAGCATCACGTGTTGGCCAGGTCGCCTCTGACCAAGAGCTCATAGGCTCAGTGGGCTTTTTACCTGGTCAATAAAATAGTTGTTTATCGTGTTTGTTACACAGGTGATGACGAGGTGACAACACCAAGACAGGTAATTTATTGAAGTGGCTAGCACGAGGTTGCGAGGCAACAAAGTTGAATAACAATCAACACAAAGTGATAACAGGGGTCCTTTTTATCCTAACCCCACATATCATAAATGTACCTCAATTACAACGCAGGTCGCCACCGTGCATGTTGTGAATGTATTCAAGTATCTGTGTAGAGTGCTATTTTATACCGTTACTGAATCACAACAGATGTGCTTAAAGTTCCACGTCACATCTATAGAGGCATTGCGTCTTGTTTAACGTGTTCCCATAAATCTGCCGTTTGAAAACAAGACAGCTGTAAAAATTCACGGAGGACATGCCGATTTTAAATTGTAGCAAGCAAAGCCTTGACAAACGATGGCACCCGACACATAAGTTAAGCAAATTTCGGCAATCATTTTAAAAGGAACAATTTTTTAACATTTCCCCACTTTTTTATTTTAATGAGATTTTCTCATCCTACCGTTTTTTTTGACCTCACAAATTATATTCCTCGAACCAAGAACAAACACACCGGTTCATCGCCATCCTACTCCACTCTGCCACCTCGAAGAGGAACATTTATTGGGGTTGCGTGTGCTTTTGTGAGCAAGTGGGACCATGGCACCAGCACTGCACGTTCACGCAGCGCACAGAGGAACCTGGGGAGAGAGGGGAGGGGGGGAAAACGTCCGAGTTAAACACCGACATTCATTGCACGCTTCATATAATCTTGATTTGATGCTTTCGTGACTGCAGGAATCCAAACTCTTTGGTTCTTTCGGTAAAGTCACGTGGGTAGAAATCAAATAAATCACGACGTTTCGATCGCAATACAAGCGACCATCATCAGGAGGAACCGATACAGCAGGACAACTATACAATTGTCACGACGTTTCAATCGCAACACAAGCAACCATCATCAGCAGTTGTCCTGCTGTATCGGTTCCACCTGATGACGGTCGCTTGTGTTGCGATTGAAACGTCGTGTGATTTATTTAATTTCTACCTTCGTGACTTTACCGAAAAAACCAAAGAGTACGCTTCATATAAACCAAATTATTTTTGACACGCAGGCTTTCGCGACCGATATTATTCATAATAAAGGTTTTTTCGTGGTTAGATCACGCAAGTATAAACTATTCTGGAAAAATCGCCCGATGATGCTGCATGTAATTACCAGCGAAACGTCACTCAAATTGTAAAGCTTGTGGATTTACTCTCCACCACACCCGGTTGGCTAAAGTAGTAACTAATTGGAACGTTTAGTTTATGCGACAAACCTTACTGGTTGGCTGTCACGTAGATGAAAAAAAAGAATAAAATGAAAATAACTTAATTAAATCACGACGTTTCGGAGGCAACACAAGCTTCCGTCACATCAGGTGGGGTAGTAATTTTGCTGTGGCCGTTCCACCTGATGACAGAAGCTTGTGTTGCCTCCGAAACGTCGTGATTTAATTTAGTTATTTTCATTTTATTACAAAAAAAATTTCACCTACGTGACTTTACCAAAAGAACCAAAGAGTATGGATCCTTGCAGTCACGAAAACTTCAAATCTAGAACGTTTATACTTATGCGATCAAACCCAAAAATCCTTTATTATCAATAAACAATTTTTATTTTACCAGGTAAGACCCACTGAGCTATATAGCTCTTTTTCAGAAGCGACCTGGCCATAAATGATAGCTCAACAAAGTAGCTTATCATGAGGAAACTTATAGCAGCCAAATACTGGAGAGGCATGTTTCTAAATGTGGAGGGAAAAGACGGAGGAGCTGGAGAAAAATCCACACGACCATGGGGAAAACATGCAGGCATCGTCAGGGTCAGAATCCAACCCACGACCTCCTGTATACCAGGCGAAGGAGTTAACATCTCATCAGAACGGCTGCAAAAAAACACGAAATTGCATGCGTTTGCAGCTACTTGTAAACCAAGTGCAGTTCTGTGTTGGGGTTCTGTGTTGAACGTAAAAAATTAAACAATAAATTCTGCTCTCGATCTTTTACCATGCGCAGCAGCAGGCATCTGTTACAACTCGTGTAGCCCACCCAATCAGGAAGACATGTGCTTGGCACCCAGCACGCGTGTTTGTTTAACAGAAAAACAAAGTTGGCAGGGGGAGGTGTGGTAACAAGAGCAGCAGTTCGTGACGGTAACCTTAGAAGAGTCCGTCGATTTTCCCCGTGGCCACGTCGATGTCGATGTCATAGAAGCACGGCCTTGTGGGTAGCCCTGGCATGGTCATCATCTGAAGAAGAGAAAAACGAGCTACGTCCAAGAACATTGCCGCCCGCCGCTGGGTTTACAGGAACACCTCCGATTAACACGGTTGGCTACATACAGTGTGAAAGGTCAGCGTACAAACATACAACAAGAATGTTAGCGTAATAAAAATACCCCCCCCCCCCCCCGATATATTCAGTTGAGGTGAGCAGCTTGCCTTCTTTCAAAACAGAAATGTCTTTTTTTAACGGGCCCATCAACCAATTGTAGAGTACACTTTAATATAAAGTGATGTTGTATATTACGTGTTGTTTTCAGTGAGGCACTGATTAGATCAGTCTGTGATTGGATGGGATTTGTCCACACACAGAGCTCATATCCCCGTGCCATTCATGAAACTGTGTTCTAAATGCATTTATTGCAAGTACATTTAAAAGACGTACCCATATGTAATCATCCTATCCACTTTGGAATGTTTTTTAACGAAATTAACCAAATTTAATTCCCCCCCTTAAAAAGCAAACTTGATTTTGAAATCATGTTAACACTGAAAATGTAACGAATTGCAAATGTTTAAGCTCATGAATTACGAGCTCATGAAACACTTAACATGATGCACATGACAATCTATATTCACTAATTCTGCGAATTATTCGCGAGCATACAGGCCAAAGCAGAATTGACGAACCGATGGCCAGTGGGCCGGGTAAGGCCTGCGACTTCATTTCATAACGGCCAATGGCCAACACGAGGCCTACCACATCGATATGGCCCACAAACGATATTCACGCATCACCACAAACACCTTAAGCTGCACGAATAAAGTACCAGAGTGGAATATTTTCAACCTAACACATCACTCTGTTCGCATTTTGGCGTTCTCTGGTCTGACTAGGCCCTAAAGAAGGCTGAAGACCGTTTCTGGTGTAGGCCAATCAGTTTCAAAGACAATGCATATATTATCAGAACATGTGTGTTTGCATGTTCACCACAAGTACGTGTGTTGATGCAGACTTGATTCCTTGCCAAAAGGTTTCTATATGGCGTTTGAACATCTTAACACCTCTTGTTTTATTGCCAGAAAGGGTAAAACCTATTCTTATGTTTTCATAAAGGGCAATAGCCCTTGATGTGATTGATCGAGGCGTGCGCTCATGTGTAGTTGCCTTCAAAAGGTGCTCGGCTAACCAGCAATTGCCCCAAAATTCTGTTCAGGCTATACGGGGGGGGGGGGGGGGGGGGATCTTTGTCTTTGTGCGCTCACCGTGCCGACGAGCGGGTAGAGGAAGCCGGCCCCCACGCTGGCACGCACGTCGCGAATGGGCAGCACGAACCCCTTGGGGACGCCCTTCAGCTCGGGCTGATGAGACAGCGACAGGTGCGTCTTGGCCATGCAGATGGGCAGCTCGGCAAAGCCCTGGGGAAACACAAAGACGAAGATCGCCCGTGTAGCCTTAACAGACTTGTAGGGGCAAGTGCCGTTAGAGTCGCGCCTGCGAAGGTCGGCACGGCGCACGAGGGGGTGCGTGGCCAACACCACGCCAGGCGGCCTTTGTCTCCCCGGGTGGTGATGTTCACACACCGCGCCAGGTACTCATTTGAGGCTGAGTGGACCAAAGGGATGCCCAGGACCGGTTCAGATAATCGTCACCGGTGTTCTCTGCGAGCGGGAATCGAACGCTGGTTGCCGGGTTCGTAGTGCAGGGAACTAACTGCTCCACTACCGCTATGCTACCGCACACACAGACAAGAAGGTGCGAACATACTAAAAACAGGGAAGAAAAATCATCCATATGCATGGGCTCTGTGATGGTTACCAACGGGCGTTTGCCATCGGAACTATTTAACGAGCAATAATATCGTTAGGCTTCGAGCCGCGCAACAAGATAACGTCACACTGCGGGTGATGTGTGACGTCGCAAGATCACAGACAGCCGAAGGAAAAGAAACCTGGACTTGAACAAGCAGGGGAATCGGCAATGCAGCCAGATATGAATTGCCTGTCTCACTGTACACAGCAACACATGCACACGCTAGCCCACCAGCTGTACACACAGTGAACATTGCAGCACCAGCTGTACACACGGTGCACACGCACCACCAGCTGTACACACGGTACACACGCTAGCACACCAGCTGTACACACAGTACACATGCTAGCCCACCAGCTGTACACACGGTGCACACGCTAGCCCACCAGCTGTACACACAGTGCACACGCTAGCACACCAGCTGTACACACAGTGCACATGCACCACCAGCTGTACACAGGGTACACATGCACGCCAGCCATGCCCTACCTGCTTGGTGTAGAGCTCGATCTTTCTGCGCGCCTCCTCCGAGAGGCAGATGTCGTCTGCGCCGTACACCTTCTGTGCGATGACGCGGATCTTCTCCTCCACGGGCAGCTGCACCAGGACAGACCCCAACACGCGCTCAATGGCCTCGACCTCGGGAAATTAACTTCCAATTCCGATTCTGCTCAAGTTCACGGAAGTCTCCAGCGCTCTGCTGGAGACGAGGGTTGGCGGATCGCATAATCGAGATTTGTGTAACTTTCCATCTCGCCGGGTTGCGAGGGAGCGGTGCTTACGGGGCGGTCCGTGTGCCGGTACCGCGGCGCGCGGGCGGGACTCACCTGCACGTCGTAGAGGAAGCTGGGGGCGGTCAACGACTCCTGGGCAGCCTGCCGCACGGCCTCGGCGAGGGCCCTGCCTCCCTTGCCGCCCTCGGCCCAGTGGGTGCAGCGCACCACGTCGGAGGCGCCGGCTACCAGCGCTAACTCCCGCACCACGTCCAGCTCCGCGTCCGTGTCAGTGCTGCGATCGCACGTTTCCGACGACAACACCACGCCAAGACCGCGCCCGCTAGAGCGTCATCACTGCCATCGCTGTCAAAGGGGGGCCACCGTGGCGAGATGTTAACTACCTCGCCTGGTATACAGGAGGTCGTGGGTTCGATTCCAACCCTGATGCCTGTTGCTGTATATTTGGAGTTTGCATGTCTCTATTCTCGTGGTCATGCAGATTTTTATCCAGGTCCTCCGTTTTTTCCCTCCACATTTAGAATGAACATGCGTTTAGACTATGTCTACTATACATTTCCACGTGATAAGCCACTTCGTTGAGCTATAATTTGTGGCCAGGTTCCTTCTGAAAAAGGGCTATACAGCTCAGTGAGCCTGATCTGATAAAATATAAATAGTTTAGTTAGTGAAGCTAGTTGTAATTACTGGCGAAACGTCGTACTCAATTTGTAAATGTTGTGGCTTGGCTCTCCAACACACCGGTTAGTGCTGTACTAGTGACGAATTGGCATGTTCTGTTTACGTGACAACCCTTGCTAGTTGGCTGTGTCGGGTGGTGGCGGGTTTTAACGACACATTTATATATTTACGCGATCTAACCCAAAAACCTCTATTATGGATTATAGTTTAGTTTGTCAATATGAAGTTTCATTTTACAAATCGGATCACTTACTGCCAATGAAGAATGTACGATTCTTACAGATGTATGTTATAATGTATTTGCATTAAATTTCCCAGTTTTGCTTTCAATACGTTGAGCAAGTATTCAATTTATAAAAATTAATTGAAATATGTTTTTAAGCTGCTACTGGCATCATGTGCTGTGCATCAGGTGTTTTTACAATCTGCGCTTGGATAGAATCCTTCAGTCATAGCTTAGCTACACGTATAACATATTCACAAAAGCTTGGATAGAATCCTTCAGGCATAGCTTAGCTACACATATAACATATTCACAAAAGCTAGTTAGTTATTCAACACAATAAGCACAACTTTATCCTGATCACAAGCAGCATCCGGTTTTTATGCAAGTAGATATTATAATTGTTATCCATCCTACAATATCCAAATAACGTTTAGTCCAATAACGGACACTGATTGAAAAAGACAAAAAAGGGGAGTTAGGTTTAAGTAATGTTCAAGATTTTTTTTTTTTTGCTCATGAGCGTCACCTGTACAAGTACATTCTAGCAAAGGTTAGGAGACGTCTCTTACGTGAACATGTTGACAGCGACGACGACGGGCACACCAAACAGACGGATAATCTCAATGTGCTTGTGAAGGTTGCAACATCCATTCTTAACCAGCTCTAAATTCTGTTGGGGAAGAAAGAATCAAACTTAAAATTACAATACAAGTCAGATTACAAGGCACATCTTGTTGCAGATGCACAAGTCTGATATAAGCAAATGAAGTTTACATTGCACTGGTGGAGAACGGGGAAGGCTACGGGGCAACTTCTGATATGAAAAAGCCACATCCATGTAAAGCACCGTTCAAATAAAAATGTCAGCCCTTTGTCGATGCAGTGCTCGATGAAGGAGTCCCACATGCCACGATGGTCATGGATGTTGTTTGACCGTACTTCACCACGCTGGTCAGTGGGGTTGGTGAAGGGACATGTGGGTGGGGTCGGGTGGGAGGTGGGGGGGGTTGTTCGACCAGTTCAGTTATCACTTGCCACATAGGTTTAGGCATGGCAGGGAACTGGTCCTGACCACCCCTAAAGATCTCTTAAGGAATCTAAATGGTTTTTACTCCCTTCTTGAATTGGAGTTATAACAAGTGTCCCCTTAAACCGGACTCACCAATTCTACAACTGCATATGCCGTTCTGTACTCAAGCCCTAGGCCACTGGGTGCACAGCGCCACCACTTCACTCCACCATCAACACCTGTAAAAATGCTCAAGGTGACGTGTGCCGCTTTGGCTTGGCTGACCTTTACAATGCCCGCCTCTCCTGCGACTCTTCAAAGGCCTCCCTCCCCCCACCACGCCCCCCCCCCCCACCCGCGCTCACCTCCTTGGTGTACTCCTCAGGCAGGGGCTGCCCAGCAACCACAATGGGGCCTCCGCCGTGCATCTTGAGGGCCCGCACGGTGACCACCAGCACCGCGGCATCGGGGTAGAGGCCCGACAGGCGGCACTTGATGTTGAAGAATTTCTCCATTCCGATGTCGGACCCAAAGCCAGCCTCCGTCACTGAGATGTACACATCACCGATCGCCGTTCAACATTCATTCATAGCCGTTTGGAATGGTGTAGCTGCTTTCCTCCAATGTGCAACTAAGAAGTTTATAGTCATATCACATTGTAATGTACAGTATTGGGGCTCTGTGCGAGTCTGTGGATCTCTATATGCAAATCTCTGGGTCCGAGTCTATGCGAGTCTCCGTAAATCTCCGTAAGTGTAGCTGTTCAATTTGCGATGCCAGTGAAGTGCTATCCATCACACACACACACCAGATTACTTTGTATAGTATAGGCCTCCGTGTGAGTCTATGAGTATTAATGTGCATCTCTGCGAGCCTCCATAAGTGGATATTAGGAGTCACCTAATTGTGACTGCGGCGAAATGCAACCCATATTTCACATGACCGATTTTTGCCAAACATGTGTAGAGGAGTAGTGGGATGACGTCATGTCATCTGTAGAGGAGTGGGATGACGTGATGTGATGACGTCATGTCATCGAGGCAGTGGGGTACTTAAGGGGGACCCTGGGACGAGGGCGGGGTCGCCGTGGGGAGAGTGAGGTGGTCGCCATAGGGGAGTGAGAGAGTGAGGGGAACGACAGCCTGCGTGGAAGACATCCCAGCTGCCGCCGAAGAAGGGCTAGAGATGTAGAGGTCTCACCTCGTCGCCGGGCGGTGATGGGAGAGCCCCCGCCCGGGCAGATGAGGTGATAGACATAGGGGAAGCCGTACCGGGGCGGAGATAGTTGAGGGATGTCCGCGTAGAGGACAGAGTTCTGACGTGCACCATGACGGATGTAAGCGTCGAGTGTAGAGAGTATAAACAGAGTGTGTAAGAGTGTGTAAGAGTGTGTAAGAGTGTGTAAGAGTGTGTAAGAGTGTGTAAGAGTGTGTAAGAGTGTGTAAGAGTGTGTAAAAGTGTGTAAGAGTGTGTAAGAGTGTGTAAAAGTGTGTAAACGGAAAGCGGCCCTATGTAAGAATCCTCGTCTCAGTCTTCCTCTACAAGCCTCCTGAGTGTCAGGAGTTACTACACAACACATGTGCTTCTGCAGGAGGTACAAATACTATAACATCTGGACGACCCCAGACGCCAAAGAATGGCTTTCCAAAGCCAACACAATGACTAGAATTTAAATGATGGTGAGCTGGGTGCTCGTGCGACATACACATTTGTAAAATCTGTGAATTAGTCACAGCCACTAAGATAATGTCATCAACGGAGTAAGGGACCTATGACCTAAGGGAATTGCGGTGAGCTTTGATGACCTTGGTCTATAAAAACCATAAAGAAAAAAAACCTGAAAGAAAAAAAACCTTAAAGAAAAAAAACCACATGACGTAACTTTACTGGGAGCTGTGCAACCAGCTGGTGCCTAGCTCGTGAGGGAGATAAAAACTGGGGCGCGTACCGACAAAGCCCTGCTCTCCCACCAGCTTGAGGGCGATCTTGTCGGCCAGCACCGAGGAGTTGCCGTGGGCGATGTTGGCAAAGGGGCCCGCGTGAACGAACACCGGGCTTCCCTGCGGAGGCCACGGACGCACGTGCGTCGTCGGACAAGAAACGCAACCCCCCACAAAAAACCGGCTCTTGCGGATACGCACCTAGCCTGTGTCCCGAGCTGCCTCGTACAACTCCCAGTCATAGCGGTCAGTTAACCCATAGCACCTGTGAAAGGGGGGGGGGGTCTGATCCCGTGACCTCCTGGCAGCAAGCCTTTGACACTTCACGTGGCCTTTAAATTGCACCTTAGACCCTGGCGCAAGTGCTGCGGCGACATCACCGTCATTTTAGGGTGAATGGCGGCTGTTGTTGTCGTTGTTGTTTGTGACAAGTCTAAAGCTTCTCGAATGAGACATGGTCAAAAGCACCACTGTGGCACTCTAGTGATCCTTAATGGGCACAGAGCATCCGATCGTGATGTCAACATGTTTTTTTCTCACCAACAAAGCTTCAAAATCGTGTCGGGCCCGATTAAGAGACTCAAAGTAGCCAACGCGTCAAGAAGTCGAGCGACGCTCGTTTCTCGTACTGCATCTTCGTTTAACAAGAAGTGACGGGCGAGGCAATGCCAACAGTCCCATTAGAGGAGTGCTGTGAATGGCGTATTCCGGCAAAGTGGGGCCCTCACCTCCAGTGTCTGCATGAGGTTGGGTTTGATGGCCTCCTTCATGAGCACCGTGAGGGCTCCGCTCACACCCTGCAACAAAGACAGGCATGCATGGCACAAAGTTCAAGACACCTCCGATTAGCACGGTTGGCTACGTACGGTGCAAAACAAGTTCAACATAAATTTAAAGCCACCACATATCTGGCAGGCTCAGCCACGGCACATGGCCAGCTAGCAGCACGTCTTGCCATGAATACTGATATTGTATAGATTGTACATTGTATCGTGAAAACGCACATCATCTTGCGTCGTGAAAACTTTATATCGTATAAATTTACATTAGCATCGTGAAAACGTACATCATGTTATATCGTGAAATTTAACATCGCATAAACTTACATTGTATTGTGAAAACGCACATTATGTTGTAGCACGACATTTTATTTCATATAAACTTACATTGTATTGTGAAAACGTACATCATGTCGTATCGTGAAATTTATCATCGTATCCGATTTAAAATCAGACTGCGGCTCCCCTACGTACCAGGTCCTCTGCGGTGACGGGTTCCCCGCCGCGGCTCGTCGCCACCACCATGCGGACCAGACGCTCGCGCATGTCGCCCAGGCTGGTGGCGAGGGCCAGGATCGCCATGATCTCACTCGACACCGCAATGTCGAACTGGGTCTGCGGCAAGAGCGGGAGACGAAAACAAAAGGACACGAGCTGTTAACTCCCTCGCCTGGTATGCAGGATGTCGTGAGTTCAATCCCGACCCTGCCATCTGTATATTTGAAGTTTGCATGTTCTCCCCGTGGTCAGGTGGATTTTTCTCCGGGTCCACCGATTTTTCCCTTGACATTTACAAACATGCTTTTGGAGTATGTGGCTGCTAGAAATTTCCACGCGATAAGCCACTTCATTGAGCTATAATTTGTGGCTACGTCGCTTCTGAAAAATAGCGATATAACTCAGTGGGCCTTACCTGGTAAAATAGTTTATTAGTTTAAAGTTTTAGTTTAGCTGAAGGAGCCACACCCAACAGCCCAGGAAAACGAAGCTGTGGTAGACAAACTGTTAGCAAGGCATTTTGTTTCATGTTTTGTATTCGAGTGTTTGTCGCCGCAACGTGGCATTGACCTGCCCGGCGCATGTTCGCAATTTTTCCTGCACAGTATCCATGCCACGGGTAGAGACAACGTTGCTTTAAGCTCGTACATACGCACGTACCTCCCGAACCATCCCATTCTCTGTCGGAGCCTTTCCAATTGTGATCTTGCGCAGAAAGCGATCATTGGTGTCCATCACTAAAAAAAAAAACATACTTATAGTAAAGATTGTACTACGATCCGGAGATTATAAACCCACTTAGCAAGAAGAAATATGTTAAACTAAAGCTATCAAATGTCCTAGGTTGGCCGGGACAGTCCCGGGTTTCAGAAAGGCTATCGCCGTGTCCTAAAGCGTTTTCCAAGGTCAGAATGTAGTCCTGCTTCACATTTACACAGCTCCACGCTCGACTCATTATCCACCACGTGTCCTTGTTGAGCCTCTGAGAAATGTGGTAGCTTTATGTTAAACGCATCTACGATTTAAGCTTCATAGAGATGTTACCAAAATGTGTACAGTATTTTTAGTATTTCGATTTAAAGCTTTCGTGACTGCAGGGATTCATCTTCTTGGTTCTTTCGGTAAAGTCACGTAGAAGGGAAGTAATAAAATAATAAAAATAAAACATAATAAAATGAAATAATTCATTTTATTATGAGGCGATCCACATATACAAACACAGAGACAATTTTAACCGAGAAGATGGATTCTGGCTTAGCAATCATTGGAAGGACGTAATAAACCATTTCGATAAACATTAGGGTGGGTAGAATAATACATAGTGTTATGTTGAAATGTATAAGGTATAGGGTGGTTTATAGTAATACAGTATATAATTTAATGTTGGGTTTATCTATGGCAGTATATAGTACGGTATATGCTCGTGTGATGTAAGAGAATAAAGTTTAGATGGAAGCATATTATATAATTTTTACGACGTAGAATTGTAATGTTTTACTTGCTGTTAGTAACTCAGCTTATTGTAGAGTATAGTAAGTATACTGATGGTGCTATGCAGTTTATACTTTAGTTTTTTATGTAGTTTATACTTTAGTTTTCTACGTGGTTGTTTAGTAACTGCAGCTACATATCAATAACATTCCTTTCCTTTGTTAATGCTACTCCCTGCACCCCCCCTTGGTGCTGCTGATCCTGCATAATGCATGGGCATAATATGACTTTGAAACCCCCCCCCAGCCCACCTCCTACGCATTTTCCATGAATATGCTAAATTCCTCTTCATATGCACATTCTTTTTGTTAAGGCGCTCTTCCACCTCCAACCCAGTTTATATATAAGCTCCTAGCTTGGTAGTGTCTCATTCTTCACCTGAAGACGGCTGCTTGCGTTGTAGCCGAAACGTCGTGAGAATTATTTCATTTTATTATGTTTTATTTTTATTATTTTATTACTTCCCTTCTACGTGACTTTACCGAAAGAACCAAGAAGATATTTTTAGTATGTTCATAATTTCACATTTTTAGTATCAAATAAATGTAAGAAAAACATTCAACCATTATTCATTGCAATAATTGTTCACCAAATTAGCATGGGATGTTAAACTACAATTAAACAACTATAATTAAACATTATTGTGCAAAATCATAACACGAAGATGTGGAGTGGCAATCACAAATACATTTAAATAAGATGTTGAGGCAGCATCACTAACTGCACTGAAAAAAGTTGCCAACCCTTTACTGCATTACCATATTATCCGGATTATAAGACCCTCCCAAAAGCTAGACACACACAAAATCTGTGTCGAGTGTCAATATCTGGGCACTAATCTGGTCACACACACGTAGGTACAGGATAATAAGACGCACCACCAATTTTTGCATTCAAATTCACGGGGGGAGGTGGGGGATAAATAATTATCATAATCTGGATAATACAGGGTACACTTTGTGATGCCATCTCGCCCGATCGTTGTTACTGCTGTATTTTGTTCAGTAATCGTCAAGATCTGTGCGTGCTGGATGACGACGGATCTGCGTTTAGTTTGTATTACCTCTATTCCACGTTATCGACTTGGGATCGATGTCAAGGCGTGCAAATCGTTTGATCTCCTCATCCGTGAGTGTATTCGGATCCGATTTATCTATTTTCAGTTTCTGTAAACACACACAACAAAACAAAGGTTCCTCTGCATGGCCATAGAGACTGTTGGGGGAAAAAAGAGTGCTGTTAAACAGCAGCTGTTAATCCTGGCATGAATGCAGCACCACTTAGGTGATGCGGACACACCACACTTAGAGCGAGGAATCTCTCAGTCAAACCAATGGGAAGCCCAGGACATGTTCAGACAGAACTTGTTACTGGTGTTCACCATGACCAAACATTCAAGTACACACAAACTAACCAATACATTTAATTTACCAACGGATACATGTTTATTTATGCACGGTACCAATTTTACTGAATGTCTCAACTTCAAATGTGGGAAATATAGCACCATCTCGACAGAATGTCACTCAACATAAACGAAAATTTTTGCACATTTACATCACACTGTGAATTAGTTCATTCCTAGCATTCACACAATGTGTTTCATTCCATTTCCCCCATCACTCATTTTCCATGCAAAACCCTAGAGATGCATTATTTGTTATTTCACAGAAGCTACACACGCACTACGTAACGTCGGAATGTACCACATAACTTTGGAATAAACACGGAATATAACCGATGCACTTTCTTACCTTCAGTCGCGCTTGCTGAATTGGAGAGAAGGCTCGACTCCCTTTTTGCAAAGGCACCAGACGTGCAAAGAGGGCCTTTGAAGAAAACACGTGGGGATGAAATGGCAGAGGAGATCAAAGCCACCTTTAAAAGGCGACGAGTAGCTACTGCATCTGATTAACGTCCATTTAGCAGCATGCATAAAGGTAAATAAATCTATGTTTGACATATTTACTGTGTTTGGTAAATGCCATGTCTTGTTTCCGCTAAGGTACTGTGTTTAAATGTTTTACTTGTGTTCCTACTCTGGAATAACAATTCATTTAGGTACTTCCACAACCACTACATTCTGCAAGCACCTATAGCGGATGCTGTTGGCAGTATAAATTATATTAAATCATTTGTTGAGAACTGGGAAAAGTGTTTCATTTTATCAATTATATTGCAAGCGCGATATTGGCAGTATACCACGAGACTATTACATATTCATTTGGACCTCTTGTTGCATCCGATTGCTTAAACTGCTCAAGTACATACACAATTTGAACGACGCGGACGTCACTTTCACGCATGAGCAATTACAACAATTGTAATGCAACTGGGGAGGATAATCCAATGCAAAGTTCGAGTAAGATATCAAGGACAGAGCTAAATGGAAGCAAGGCCATCTTTGAGCAGCGATTCTTGACATTTACTGCAGCCTTGCACCCCTTTGGTTCTCAATCGTTAAAACAATAATGTTTAAATTTCGATTTAAAGCTTTCGTGACTGCAGCAGGGATTCATATTCTTGGTTCTTTCGGTAAAGTCACGTAGAAGGGAAATAATAAAATAATAAAAATAAAGCAATTAAATTCTCACGACGTTTCGATTGCAACACAAGCATAGGTTTGATAAAACAAAGTAGTTGTACTTATGTGCCTGTGCTTAATTTGTGTTTCAGTGATTAACATTCTAAAAAAATCTGGCCATGTCTCACACCCCCAGAAAGGGCACCTCACACCCCTAGTGGGTGTGCGTACCCTAGGTTAAGAACCACTGTCTTCGAGAATGGACGTGGTTCAGAGTATAAAGCGTCACATCACCCAATGTTAGAGGATGGTAAGAGGACATCACAGGACAATTTCGGAGGCCCATACCTTGAATTGTTTCTTACCCACCCACACACACCCAATGGAAGCCCCTTTCTCACAAGCCCTGCTACATAGGTCCTCGTCTCATTGCATTAAAACCCAATGATTGCTGGTACTTAAAGCTCGAATGTGACAAAAGTGATACAAAAAATAACTTTGTTAGTTCCTTAAAAACACAGATGGCTTCTGTACTGCGGAAGCAATCTGTGCGGATGAAATACTCCTGAAGACACACGCACTTTGGAAAGCATTACATTACACTCCATAACAACCCACGCATACATGCATTTGCATGCCTTTTCCTAACTTGTTGAAGCATTAACTACGGCGTATAAAAGATCGCTGAACGTATAAAAAGCCAGGCCTGCTGATAGGTCGCCCACCCCCCTCGCCCTCCGACGCCCCTCGCCCTCCGACGCCCCTCGCCCTCCGACGCCCCTCGCCCTCCGACGCCCCTCGCCCTCCGACGCCCCTCGCCCTCCGACGCCCCTCGCCCTCCGACGCCCCTCGCCCTCCGACGCCCCCCGCCCTCCGACCCCCCCGCCCTCCGACCCCCCCGCCCTCCGACCCCCTCGCCCTCCACCCCCCTCGCCCTCCACCCCCCTCGCCCTCCACCCCCCTCGCCCTCCACCCCCCTCGCCCTCCACCCCCCTCGCCCTCCACCCCCCTCGCCCTCCACCCCCCTCGCCCTCCGACCCCCCTCGCCCTCCACCCCCCTCGCCCTCCCCCACGCGCGTGCTCACCTTGTCCGTCTGCGTGCTTTCGTGGAAGATGCGAGCGTCGATGGCGGCGGCTAGCAGGTTGTTGGCCGCGGTGATGGCGTGGATGTCGCCCGTCAGGTGCAGGTTGAACTGCGGACGAGACAGCGAGTGAGCTGGCAGGCAGGCGACGTGAATAAAATCATTCAAATCCTGGCCAATATTCTCTTCACCCCCCCCCTCACTTGAAATCATCGCTACACCCTTACCTAGATGGCCAAAAAAAAGTATGCATATCATCTTGCAGCGTTGGAATATCTAATCAATCATTGTACTCCAACATTTCTCCTTGTCCTTCAAGGGGCGCCACGGTGGAGAGATGTTAACTACCTCGCTTGGTATATAGAATGTTGTGGGTTCGATCCCAACCCTGACGCTTGGATATTTGTAGTTTGCATGTTCTCCCTGTGGTCGTGTGATTTTTTTCCTCCGGTTTTTCCCTCCACATTTAGAAACGTGCGTTTAGAGTATTTGGCTGCAATACAATTCCACACGATGATACACCACTTCGTTAAGCTCTCATTTGTGGCCAGGTCACTTCTGAAAAAAGAGCTCGTGGGTCTTACCTGGTAAAATAAAAGTAGTTAAGTTTTACAACAGGTTTTCAATACCAAAATTGTCCACAAGAGGATTATTGGGTTAGATCGCGTAAATATAAATGTGCCATTAAACTCGCCACCACAAACAAGCCCAAGATTTGTCACGTAAACAAAAACGTGCCAATTCGTTACTAGTACAGCATACCGGTGTGTTGGAGAGTAAATCCACAACATTTATAATTAGAGCACGACACTTTTGGAGTTCAGCTTTCCTTTAACCCCTTATTTTTTGTTTGGCGATTGAAATCGTTTTTCCTACATAGGAGTCTACATACAGACTCGTGGAATTAATTTGATATCCTAAACAATTAGTCAAGGCACAGAGCTCTGTTGATGTGAAATTCGACAACTTTTTTTCGTCAAGGGAAACCGTATTTTTAATTTCTGGGTAAAATTTTTGAACAAAACACAACTTTAGGGCACCGTGCGTGGTGCGGCTTCGAGGCGTAAGCGGCGTGCGGAGTGTGCGAGCTGACCTCTTCCATGGGGATGACCTGGGAGTAGCCTCCTCCTGCCGCACCCCCTGGTTTGGAAAAGCAACACCAATGGTCAGAGACCAACAGACACGTTTATGAAATCACACCCATGGAGATATGGACAAAGATCCTTCCTATAGCCTTCAGACTTTTGGGGCAAGTGCTGTTAGTCATCACCTATCAAGGCCGGCACGGTACGAGACGGTGAGCGGCCAGCACCACGTCCGACTGCCTTTATCTCCCCAGTGGCGATGTTTACACACCGCACCAGGCTACTCATTCGAGGCCGAGTCGACCTAGGAAAAGCCCAGGACCAGTTCAGATAATTGTCACTGGTGTTGGCCATGAGCGGGAATAGTACACTGGTCACCAGGTTCGTAGCGCAGCGCGCTAACTGCTACACGCGCACAACAACAAGCAAATACGTGCTCCCACGCACCTTTGATGCCAAACGTGGGTCCCTGCGAAGGCTGGCGCACGCAGGCGAAGGTATTGACGTGCAGCTGTCCGGACAGCGCTTGCGCCAGCCCCATCGTGGTGGTGCTCTTGCCTTCGCCCAGGGGCGTCGGGGTGATGCTGGGGATTACATCGCACCATGTTTCAACAATAGGCTCCCAGTTGCTGCTGTCACACTACTCCCGAGCACAACGTAATATACATTTTTTCAACACTTTCCAACTTAAGTGAATGCATTAGCTCTGTCCAGGGGAGCACTATAATTCTCGTAAAGGCGATCCAATATGAACTGACCTGGAGTATAAAGTAGTGTTGCTATTTGAGACGTCAAGGGGTGAAGATCACAGTAACGACTGCCATAGTAGTGATAAAAGAGTGACAAAGATGCGAATGACAGCCGGTGAGAGTGGCTAGTGAATCAGCGACTTCAGGAGCAATCCAGCCAACCCAACTACTTTATTTTGTATTCTTTCAAGCAGAGCAAGTCAATACAAAAAAAGTGTATTTGTTTTTTTTTTACTGATTTGTTTACTTTCCCTACACTCTGTACTCCTATAATGTTTTTGTACTGTTTGTTGTTGTAACGTTCTGATCTGCTCCTATTAGACATCTATCAAAACAATCTTAATAGCTCATGGGATTCCTCCAGTGTAAATAAAGATTTTGATTCCGATTCCGCATCGTTCCGTCTGCACCCTGCTGCGCTCGTACCCAGTGACCACGACGTATTTGCCGTTGGGCTCGTTGCGCAAGCGATTCAGCACGCACAGCGACACCTTCCCCTTGCCGTGTCCGTACGCCTCGATCTCGCTGGGCAACAGCCCGACCTCTCGGCCCAAAACCTCGATGGGCTTGGGCTTCTGCGAGCGGGAAATCTCGATGTCGCTGAGGGAAAAATCACGCACAACCAAGGGGTGTGATCGTCAGGGTTAAAGACATGTGTGACTTTGAGTCGGCCAGAACCATTAGAAGAACACAACTGCAGTGTGTGTGTGTGTCCAAAGGTTACACTATAAAGAATGACTGCATCTTGAGCAGACAAGTCATTCTCTTATGCTCGGTCTGTCAATTCACTCTTTTGCCCCCCTTCACCAAATCCAAAACAACTTTGCTCACCTCATATTCAACAATCCCTACAATTTCCATACCTCGACCCCCCTCGCGCAACTGCACTGACTCCCTATCTACAACCGTTCCTTGTTCAAATTCCTCACCTCTGAAATTTTTCGATTTAAAGTTTTCGTGACTGCAGGGATTCATATTCTTAGTTCTTTCGGTAAAGTTACGTCAAAGGGAAATAATAAAATAGTAAAAATAAAACTGAATAAAAGAAAATTCTCACGACGTTTTGGCCACAACACAAGCAGCCGTCCTCAGGTGAAGAAACAAAACTGTTGAAAAAACAGCGTCTCAATGTTGTTTTTCCTGATTTTCCAACAGCTCTGTTCTTTACCTGAGGACGGCGGCTTGTGTTGTGGCCAAAACGTCGTGAGAAATGTATTTTATTTATTTTATTATTTCCTCACTCTAGTCGGCAAATCCCTTCATATCTTGCCACTCTTGTATCTTCATAAGTGTCGGCTTCTCGCCCTCTACGTTCACAATCTTTGCTGTCTCTCTCTTGGTTTCTCCTTTCGCTCAATCCACGCTTTCCCTCTTTCTCTTCTCGCCCCCCACTGAAACAAACTTCCCCTCTACATTAAACAATCACCTTCGCTCACTAGTTTCCACTCTGCACTCAAAACTAAGTTATTTTCCCAAGCTCACCCTACGACCCCTTAATCTCCCCCTCATAACCACAACCGTTACTTTTACCTCTTCATATTCTCATTATATGGCTCTCACTCATTCCCTATTCATTCAATCCATCCATCATCATTTACAGTCATCAATTTTGCTTTCACCGAATTCACGAATCATCAAAGATTTGCCCATTGCTTCTTCTCATCTGTTTCATTCACCTCATCTCCACTATATAATTTTTTTTTAAATGTAATGATGATTCATCAGCCAGAATCTATTTATTACGCTGCTCAGGATACATTCACACGGAATGAGTCAAATGAGATACGATACAGACGATGCGTGGGCTGTACAAACGAGACGGCAGAAGCAAGATAAATAAAATAATTCACTATCGAATCGAATCATCACTACAAATCACGACAATTCATCACATCATGGTAGAGGTGAATTGTTACATTCCTCACACTGACAATAGTGACACGTTTCACACGTAGGCTTTAACAACCAATATCACGAGTGACATGGCAAAGGAGAAGCACTGAAGCCATACCATGGGACTGGCTGCTTTGGCTCAATCTTCAGATGGGTCAGTTCCCACGTTCCAGTCTTAACTTGCGCCAGCGACTTCTTTGCGCATTCCACAGTGTTCTGAAATACGTGAAAGCGCATACACAGCGAGAACACAATCGCAAAGCATTTTTAACACATTCCTGCGAAGGGAGCTGGTAGGAACGTTGGGTTGCTCGGTCAATGGCCAGGGTCAACGGCGGCGTGGTGTATTCCGCAAATATGGCCGACTGTGAGGGCGGGCACAAGCCGGCGTGAGTAGGTTAAACGTTGAGTTTTATAAGGGCACCACGGGGTGACCAGCCCCTCCCCACCCAGCCCCACCCCTCCCACCCCCCTCCCCACCCAGCCCCTCCCCACCCAGCCCCTCCCCACCTTCCCCACCCACCCAGCCCCTCCCCACCCTCCCATCTGCACCCAGCCCATTTTTGGATGCAAGACAGACGGACGGACACAATAATCCCGTGGGCTGGTGTAACCAGGAGGTTCCTACCAGTATAAAATGTTTTCTTGTTCAGTCATTAGTGACTGGGCTGAGACCATAAACTCACTACACACTTGAGAATTCGATTTAATCGCTGGCAGTTGCTTGGAATGGAATCCAGGATCTCAGTGGTGCCAGCTCAGAGACTCGATGAATAATTAAACTAAACATGTTAAACTATCTGTCGTCAAACACTTGGGGTCCTATAAAACTAGCGACCACCAGGCCACGTCCGAACATAATTTAACGTGCATAGATTGACTAAGTGGCGAGATGTTAACTACCTCGCCTGGTACACAGGAGGTCGTGGGTTTGATCTCGACCCTGACGTCTGCTGTATATTTGGAGTTAGCCCGTTCTCCCCGTGGTTATTTGGCTGCGATAAATGTCCACATAAGCCACTTCCGTTGAGCTATCATTTGTAGCCAGGTCGCTTCTGAAAAATAACTATATAGCTGTGGGCTTTACCTGGTAAAATAAGGATAGTTTAGTTTTAGTTTAAAACAGTGCTTGGGTGCTGTAGTAATGCGTCTGCATAAATACCTCCATCAGCATTGCGACGGTCATTGGGCCTACGCCACCCGGCACAGGCGTGATGAAGGAAGCCATTTCCCTTGCTTCGTCAAACTTCACATCTCCCACCATTCGCTGGCCGGACACTTTGCTTTTATCTGAAAGATATATTTCGTGGTGATGCCGAACGTTTTCTATCGGCGAGAATCACCCGCTGTGACGATTATATCAGAAACATGGTCACCGACACTTACAAATGTAACAAAAGCTGAAAAGTGTGCAAAAAAGCATGAAGAAAATACATGCTCGAAAGTATACACGAAGATAGAGAGAGAGCAGCACATGGCATGGACCAAATGAGCAAACTTAATTCATAGGTATCATACTGTTAAGAAAATTGAGCTTGCAGCAAGATGCATCGTAAAGGTTGACTGCAGATGAACACGGTTGGTGAAGGGAATGGCAACAAAGGAGAAAGTACCAGAGAGGACCATAGTGGAGATGAAGCAATGATATTTATTCAGATGAAGAAACGGAACAGGCCGTGGTTTCACAGGATCAAGAGCGATTTTAAAGGCATTGGGAGGCCCTCTTCTCGTAGTAGAGAGAGAGCCTTGCCAATGATTACGACATTTCAACATAGGAGTTGATTGTAACTGTGATTCTCCTAGTTACCTGGTATGTGGTTAATTCCACAGTCAATCACAACGGCACCCTTCTTGATCCAGCTGCCACGAACCATCTCGGCTTTGCCAACAGCCACCACCACAATGTCTCCTTCAGAAACCTTCGCATCAATATGGACACACAGAAGATTCAGAGTTAATACGATTAATTGACTAAAAACTAAATTAACTTTGTCGTCAAAACACTTGGGCCTTTTTAAAACCGGCGGCTACCCAGTCTCGTCCATCGGCCATCGCCGCTTCTCATGATGCATCCTGCCCAAGCCTTCTTATTTTACTTGACAATATCTCGAATTAACATCTGTTCCCCGCTCCACACATTCCTCTATGTCTCTCGGGAAAAATCAAAGCATGCTATATCTGCGTGACTCTTTTCTGTTTGCCAGTCCACATATCTATTTTTGACTATTGCCTGCAAATATACATATAGTAGGCTAACATTCTTGGGGTCTTTCGATAAAGTCACGTAGATAGGTTTAAATTAATAATTGTACATTTTATTTTTATTAATTTGAACCTATCTACGTGACTTTACCGAAAGACCCAAAGAAGATGAATTCCTGCAGTCACGAAAGCTTTAAGTCAAGTGGGCTAACAGTTTAATACGTCGACTTTCGCGACCAATATTAGGGTCAGATGGCATAAATATGTAATTAAATCCGTCAACCAGTCTCATCTGGTTGTAATTACCGGCGAAACATCATACTTAAATTGTAAATGTCGTGGGTTTACTCTCCAACACACCGGTGTGCTGAACTAGCTGTGTCACGTGGTGACAGGTATAATGACACATTTATATTTCCGCGATCTAACCCAAAAAAAACTCTTATACGGAGTGGACTAACGGTTCACGGAACGCCCACACTCTTGTCAGAGACAAAGAGTGAGCAAAAAACTTGGACTGGCTTAGTTTGAGAATGCACTTTACAATACAGTAAAACCTTGGATTGCGAGCATAATTCGTTCCAGAAACGTGTTTGTAATCCAAAGCACTCGTATATCAGCTGTGATCACGTGACGCTCGGCAAAGCGTATATGCGTACTACTCGTATTGCAAGACCTCGCTCGTTTATCGAATTATATTTATTTTAAAAATTTGCTCGTCTTACAAAACACTCGCAGACCAAGTTACTCGCAATCCAAGGTTTTACTGTACAGAGCCCTGAAAACACTGGTAGGTTTTTTACGTCTCAGCAATTTGGAAGTTTGGCCAATACCATGTTCAAGTGTATTTGTATAACCAGGTGAGAACTGAAATGAACAGGGTAGTCTTATTTGTAAGAGTGACCAGACCCGTTCCTTTTTAGACTTGAAGCTTTCGTGACTTCTTTTTGCTACACACTACCACTAAAATGGGATAACATGACATTTAAAAAAAGATAAAACTGTGGTCAGTTGCAAAAAAGCGAAGTTATTTCCGCCCCCCGCCCCCCTTCTTTATTTACACAGCTTTAAATGACAAACCAAGAGAAAATTCCACCCAAGATGTTTGATGTAATCGCCAAAACACCATTGCACAAGTGTAAATACACGCTTGTCCGTTTTATAACGGACGTGAATGATCTGTCCGATGTCGCTGGAAATGCGTAGGCGATTGAATGCCGGCGTTATGGTCCAAAATTAGAAAATGTACCCGCAAATTGCTCGTTTGAGGATCACACAAGGCGGAAATTCTCACGCCCTACTGCCAGACTAATGCCAGAGTGCACGCCAAGTGCCGAGTCTCTTTTACGCCCCCCCGGCATAAAGGGCACTATTAAAACCAAATCACTCTCTTCATGATCATTATATTAGATTACAATGAATAAAATCATCCTACACTCACAGCACATGCATCAAATCGTGCAGGTAAGAATAAATTATTTCCATTACTAAACACTACAGTGGCTTCACCTAAACACTGCACGGCACTTAGACGTGCGACATCCCCCCCCCACACAACCGTGAATAACCGAATCATTCCACAGAATTGTGACTATTATTCAAATCGCAAAGGGGGGAGGCTGGGAAGAAAATTGTTACAGGACTACTAAACAACAAACACAAAGGTTTCACCCTATAGCCTTTAGCAGACTTGGGGCAAGTGCTGTTAGCGGGCACCTATGAAGGCCGGCATGGCACACAAGGAGGTGGGTGGGCAGCTCCATGCCCAGCCGACTTTGTCCCCCCAAGTAGCCATGTCTACGCATCGCACCAGGTACTCATTTGAAGCAGAGTCAACCTAGGGGAGGCCTGGGACCGGTTCAAATATTCGCCACGGTTATTGACTGAGGGGAATCGAACTCGGGTCGCCGGCTTCGCAGCGCAGCATGCTAACCACTGCCCCACCACTCCCCACACACACACACAGTGTGAACACCACGGTGACGATCGCGGTGGTAATGTGCGTCGCTCCGCACCACTTTCTCCAGGTTCTCAGTCTTGGAGTGGCAAGTCGTGACTGTGGCGTGGTTCCAAAGCAGCAGGTCGTGCATCGGAGCTCCCACAATACTGCTTCGCCCCAACACGACTGCTCTCTTGCCGGCGATTTTCACCCCTGGGCAGTGCCACAGCAGATGTATGGAGGTACAGACAAATCAGCAACGCCCTTCAGTTTAAAACACCCACTCATTGCAAAGTAGACCTAGCGTAAACCTAGGGAACAGTTTTTGCCAGGACACGTAAGACTAATTTCTTGTGTTTAGTTTGTTGTCCTTCCGCCACACCTCTGATTAGCACCGTTGGCTATGTACGGTGTCAAATATGATTAACATACATACATACAAACATACAAACAACAGTATTAATAAGAATTTAACAAAAGATTAAAATAACACCGAGGAGATATCTATGGAATTAGTTAACTGGACACAATAGTAGAAAGAACCAAGATGAACCCCTGCAGTCACGAAAGCTTTAAATCGAAAAATTGGACACAATAGCTTAATACAAAATAAAATGCTGCTGTAATTGTTTGAACACTGGACTTGCATTTCAGGTGGTCAGTTTGGTACATTTTCCAGGGAGGATTTCTTAGATCCCCTCTACCCCCGAAGTCTGGCCACACAAATATATATATATGCCACGGTTTAGTTGATCGGTAGAGGTCACACATATGATGGGGTTAAGTGTGTGTACTCCCACCTCTTCAAAGATGTCTGGCCAACGTGGAAGAGGTGAAAATACCCACAAGTGGAGACTTTTCTATCGACAATGGTATGTTTTTTGCTTGCATTCTGACCACAAGTATTGTGGTTAATGCAGACATGATTCCTTGTAAAAGGTCTCAGTTTGGTGTTTTAATATCTTTACACCCGTTTGTTGCCATAAAAAAGGGGAAAACCTATTCTCATGTCAAGGTTATTTTATGTGAGTTGCGCCACTTTTCTGGCATTTCAGATTTCTCGCAAATTTCACTTTCATAAGCAGAGACACTGTCACTTGTTAGCAATGACATTAATTGTGAAATGTACTGTACAAAAAAAACCTCAAATGTTTTATCAAGCAGCCAAACAATCAACGGTATTTTAATCCAGTAATGTGCAACAGAGTTTCTCAGCGTCGGCAGCTCCACGTCTTGGCATTTCCTTTATGCCTTTGACCACGACGCACGTAATACGCAGGTTTTGTTTCATGCTCATGGATATCCACTGTAAACATTGTCATGCTCTCTTGAATCAACCTTATCCATGGTTGTTTTTTTATGCTTTTGTCTATGTACTTTGGATTTGTTAGGCTTCCTTCGGCTATTGCTCTTCAGTCTCACCACATCCCAGAGGTGAAGAGTGAATTGCATTATTTTTTCAGAGCAACAAAATTCCTTGGGGGGTTTGGGAGGAGAAAATTGCTGGTCGCTCCCTCAACGTGCCCTGGATTCGCTTCTGTCCCTTTGGGGTCCCCTAAGAGAAGTTTGTGTTAGCACTCCACAGAGATGGAGGGGGGTAGGGAGGGGAGGGTTAATTTACATTTCCCATCTGGCATCCCAGGGTTTACAGAGGTTTGGGGGGGGGGGTCCTGGATTACCCAAAACGTGCGTAGGGGTCTTTGATTCCTGCCTTTCTCGCTTTGAGGGCCAGGGTTCAGATGGGTTAGGGTTGGTCATGGCTCTTTTCTTGTGAGTTTTTCAGGGATTATAGCGAGGTGGTCCCTTTTTTTCTGGAGTCAATACATCTCCATTGGGTGACTTGGTGTAATTCCCACCGATATTCAGAGTCAGTGGTCGGCTAGCCAGGGTTTTGCTGTACGTTTGATCGGGATGCATGTTAACTTGAAGAACAGGGATTCCTCTACTTACAAACGAGTTGGGTTGCAAAGATATGTTCTTAAGTCGATTTGTTCATAAGTCCAACTTTACTCCTGTCGATTCCAAACACGATGTACGGCATTGTACACTCACAAGGAATGGCTTTAAAAGTTGTATAATCTCCTGTAGATGTAGATGCCACTGGTTGTTTACGTTCTGTAGATGCCTACGTGTTAAACTGCTGCTGTAACTTGCTGACCCTGCCTATACTGGACATCTGTGAAAAGGAGCTTCATAGCTCATCGGATTCCTCCAGTCTAAATAAAGATTCAGATTCTGAATAAAAACGAGATGTCATAAAAAGAGACAAAAAAAACATTGGACATCTGTACCAAATCGTGACGATGATTAGAATCGCACGTGTGTGTGTGTGTGGGGGGGGGGCGGAGAATGTGATGCATGCGTAGGTGAATGCAAACGCCACCTGTCCTGCGAATGAGCTCCAGGCAGCCCTTGGGCGTACAGGGGAGAATGCAGTCGTCCAGATTTCCGCGAGACAAGAGACCAGCGTTGGTGCACGTCAGCCTGCAGAACGGTATGGAACACACGCCGGAACGATCTACGTATTTCACAGGCCCCGGAGGTGTCTATACGCGCATCGCACAAAGGTGTAACTGCGTACGGCAACTCGGGATACATACCCGTCCACATCCTTGCCCGCGACAATGAAGTTGGTGACGCGGTTAGCGTTAATTGGATGGTCCGATTCCAGCGGGAGCTGCACAATTATCCCGTGCACTTGTGTGTTCTCGTTGAGGTCCCTAATTTTATCCAGCAACTGCGCACAAGATTTAGAAGTGTGCGAGCATGAGAAACGCTCGCGCAACTACAAACTATCTTCATTTGAAGCTTTTGTGACTGCAGGAATCCATACTCTTTGGTTCTTTCGGTAAAGTCATGTAGGTAGAAAAATAATAAAAAATAATACAGGTAGTCCCCGAGTTACGATGGTCTGACTTACGATATTTCGATCTTACGATGGCGATAGCGATACGACAAAATTGCCATCAGCAACCTAACATCGTTCAAGTATGCAGACGACGGACAGAATCTTGGCGAGTACAGTACAATATGATATGTTACGATACGTTCAATGCATGTATAATACATAGCTTTAGCGATTTCATGTTAAGGTTACCACGATACGATACGTTCAATGCATGTTAAAAGGTTTTATAGCAGATAGGATTGTTTCCTGAAAAAACTTTCTATTAAATTGCAGTTCATATAGATAGGCTAAGAATTTACCTTAGTTTTCTTTTTTTACATTTTACTGTGCAATACAGTATTGTAATTAATAAATACATACAGTATATCGTTTATACAGTACAGTACTATAAATTGCTCTGTTTTGCTAAATTATCACCATTCTTTAAGACTCCTGGGTAGGCTAGGCCATCTTCGACTTACGATATTTTCGACTTACGATGAGGTCGTCGTAACGCATCTCCATCGTAAGTAGAGGACTTCCTGTATATCACGACGTTTCGATCGCAACACAAGCGGTCGTCCTCAGGCTGAAAAAAATAATCCAGCAGTGGAACTGCTGAACCAGGCAACTACAAATGCTTCGGTCAAACGTTTTGCGTTTCCTCCGTATTATCAACGGCTGACTCATTGCAACAAACCAAGTGGAATCCGTACCTCTGTTTCGGTGGTGTTCCTTGACAGACATACGTGGACGGCAGCCACTCCAATCTGGACCACAAGGTTGTTAACACAGTTAAAAGTAATGCGCCAACAGTGCGTTCATAGAAAAATACAAGTGTCTGAATGTGACTGCATTTCGGGTCGGTGCACGCATATGAGAAACGAGCTCATATAGAGTTTCAAGGTTTGTTACACGAAGGTTGAGGGCATTCATATCTGTCTGTTATTAACAGGAGAACAAGATTACACTCTACCCTAATAGCAACAACTTTCTACTCACAACTGGTTCACATTGATCATCTTTTCAAGAGTTATTGTGCCCCACATTTACAGCCAGCCAGACAGATGGACATTACAATGCATTAACGCTCTCAAAGCTGGACTTCATTTCAACTACATCACCATAGCATATCTGATCACGATTCTATTTTTATGTTTCATGAACAAAGCTGAAACTCATGTCAATAGCCCAGTACACACAGCCTATATAATTATCAACGATAATAAAAGAGTTAAATAATAAATGTGGTTGTAAGAACACAGTTGAAGAAAAGAGCAACGCTTGTTAAGACATAAATGATAATACTCAACTGTGTATAATTTCCACGATATTTTTACAAAATATCAACTTTTAGCAATTTTGGATTAAAATTTCTATTAAAAATTCCCAGGCAGTGCGCGTATATATTTTCACAGCCGAAATCACCACAACAGGCAATAGCCTGAACGAACTTAAGGGGTTGCAGGCAGTGTACGATGGGTTGACAGCTGCGTTGCGAAACTAACAGAGCTCAAATATGCATTAAATAGCCAAGGATGGAATCAATAACCTCTTGTAGCCAAAGAAGATGCAATTTAGAAGGACGAAAGGGATGCCAGTAGAGGGCAGATGGATTCGAGGGAGAACCCAGGGTGAGATGGAAGGATGTGGTGGAATGATGTATGAGAGAAGGTGGACCTGACCGAATCAAGAGGCACAGAAAATATCAAAAACATGAGCAACTGACCCCTATCAAATAATGGGACTTTTTGGCATAGAATAAGAAGAGAGTAATCATGAACCTCTTCTGCAGCCTTCAGTTTCATCTTGATGTAAACATTGGAGTCTTCACGGTTTCCAACCTGGGCAAAGGTGATAAAATAAAATGAAAAACCCATTAGTAATTACTGTTAGTGTCGTAAAAAAATCTTAACAGAGTAAACTGTGATAACGGCCCAGCCCGAGCGTTACCTGCACTATGGCCAGTCCGGGTTGAAAGGTCGGATGCATCTGCTTCAGTTCTAGGACCTCTTTTTTGAGTCTTGCGCGGACATCGCTGCGAAAAACAACGTTGAAAGAAATAACCACGGCACTGCTTTAACAACCATAACCTCCTGTACACGTGCAATTGATTTACGAATTAAAACGGCATTTGCCCAAACGATTCAAATATACATTTGCACTGTCGAAATCTTTGGCAAGCGGCAGGTGCCAGATGCAGTGTAACAAAACATAGTGGTGTAGTGTGGAGTGTGTGCGTACGCGACATACTGTGCCATCGATACCAAAGGTTTGGCTTCTCTCGTTGCAAATCCAACCTTCCGAGCACCAATCGCAATTCCGTAATGCCGGACATTCACACAAGCTGCCAGTAGCACTCTGTTTAATACAGTCGGCATTCTCTACTTATTTTCAACTTCTTTTTTAACAAAACTTAACAAATATATCAGAGCAGTCTTCTCGGTCCACAACTAAAATATATATATCCTTTAACTTTGCAGAGCAAAAGAAAAACTACACATTCTCACGAATGATCTGTCTAGGTACAACGCGAAACAGCAACAAGAACATATTTACAAGTCAAAACCAACAGACACTTCAGCAGACACCACATCACTGTGTGGCCATGCCTAATATAAAGGCTACAGTGACTAAGCATATCTAGAAAATAATAAATATTATGAATCTGTGTTGTTACGGGAGGACAAAGTATTTTCCAGTAATGATGCAACGGGAACTGATTGTATCAGCTGCAGGTCAAACTCCAACCTTCACATTTTAGTTAATGTCATTGTCAATGCGATAAGACTTTGACCAATCAACATAGATTATCTGGGGGCGTTGTATACTAGGAGTTCATAGCATTACCGGGGTATGCGAGACATAACCGTAATGTTCCCAATATAACCATAAACTTGTCAATTGCTTTTGACCGATTGAGAGGAACAGAGTGGCATGTTTTCACATTTGAAATTAAAATAACTACAATTTCCAGCAACATGAACTTTCCAAATAACGACTCGCTTTCAACTTCCACAATTCGCCCACTCATCAAAAACCGTACTTGCTAAAAATGCACAAGTTATTTTGTGTGCCACATTCGTACTCTGCATCACTCCTTGCCCAATGAAGAAACCAACACGTGTTATGTATAAGCTACGTAACACACTATAATCGTCTAATGCAAGGCTGATCAATAACTATTAATATTTCCCATTGAGTAAAAACATGTCCTTCTAATTCTGTGCTCTATGCCAATGTGGACTATCCAGCTTTCAATCAGAATCAGAATATCTATTGATACTGGAGGAATCTGATGAGGTATAAAGCTTTTTTTTCACAGATCACTAGTTCCATCCCATTGCAATATTCTTATTCCACGCGTTTGTCCCACTCATGTGGGGTCCCGCTGTCCGAGCCACCCTTCTCCATGCTGCCATGTCCTTCGCCACTCTCTTTCCACTCCTCGGGCCACCATGTCCGATCACACCACATCGCCCCACCTCTTCTTCTGCCTTCCTCTTGATCACTTTCCTTCCACTTGCATCACTTGCACCTTCTGACCCATATAATTTTCCTATTGTCTCTCAACATGACCGAACCGCTCCAGCCTTTTCTCTCTCATCGTCTCTGTGATTTCTACCCCCTTGAGTCTTCCTCTCACTTCCTCATTGCAATGATAAATCAAAAGGATTTTATTTTCAGGAACAATAAAATGTCTTTTCAAGCAAGTTAATTCAAAGGGTTTTGATTTATAAACGAGAAACATGCGTGCACTGTAACACACCACACAATAATCAAGTTAAATTGACGGTTTTGGAGTCTGAACTATTTATGAGTAATGAGGATATACTCTTTAAATAGATTTTCTAGATATCAGTATCTATCCAATGCCTTATACTGCCCTAGTATTTTAAAATTAGGTGGTTAAAGGGCATTGGTGGTGTTGATAGCTCTCAGTTATAAGAAACACATGCCAGAACTAAACAATTACAACAGTAAATTAACGCAGCACAAAATACAGATTTTAAGTCCACAGCGCTGGAAATAAAATACCTGCTCAGACGTTGAAGTTATAAAGTCTTTGAAACGAGGTTATTGTTGATGCTTTGCACTAAATGTGACTTTGCTCAAAACATCCACGAGATGTTTAAAATGTAAAATGTATTTGTGCCCACTTATACCACACAATGCCAAAGCCCTTATCCTGTACAATGATGGTGTTTGAGCCAAACTTAACACGAATAATAGTGAATCTAATTCATTTTGCACAGCCACGCAAGTGATTCTTTACAACCACAAAAAAACCCTTTCAGACTTTTGAGAGCAATGCTAATTCATGAGCGTATTTTTGTGGAGAGTCATGGGACGTAGGATTTTTTTTTTAATCTCAACCTACAAATACAAAATCTCAGTCTGTCACCTTAGGATATCTAATTATTTTAACAACAAACTCCCCATTCATTACATAGCCATCCGTGCTGACACTTACATGCAGTGTACACAGGGAGACTCCCCAACTCTGTCTGCAACTTGTCGCTTCATATGTCGCTTTGCGCAGCAAAGTCTGTCACTAGCCTGTGCAAAAGTTGCTTCTTCTCGTGCCCTTGCGAACAAGACCCGCAACGACACTCAGCAGTGAGAAAGATACTTCAAATGAAACAGTCGTTAGAGCTTTTTCTTGGTTCTTTCGGTAAAGTCACGTAGAATAGAAATAATAAAATAATAAAAATAAAACAGACCTGTTCTTCACCTGAGGACGGCTGCTTGCGTTGTGGCCGAATCGTCGTGAGAATTATTTTATTATGTTTTATGTTTTTATTTTATTACTTCCCTTCTACGTGACTTTACCGAAAGAACCAAGAAGATGAATCCCTGCAGTCACGAAAGCTTTACATCGAAATTTAGTCGTTAGAGCTATTTAAGTCCTGTCTTGAAAACTCCCCTAGTCCTGGTCGTTTACCCTGCAGGTTCTGTTCATTTCCTACTTTCCATACACGGTGCATTGGGATCTACGAATGAAAAGAGTCTTACAAAATGTAAATGATTAATCTTACTTTTGCTAGCTATGCACTGCGCATACTCCCACCCCCTCCCAGCAATGCAATAAATTGCAATCATCATCATCAGAAGCCATGATCAATGCACGATGGATGAAGGCCGCCCAAAGTCATTACCATCTCTCATAATTCTGTGAAGTAATAATCCACCTTGCACCTGTACGTGAACCGAATTCATCGTCTCATTTTTATGGTCTCATTCGTATAAAAAAATCATTTTCTCCGTCTCATTTGAAAATCTCTGATCTCTTCATTACCCAAATTGTAACATCTTTATAGAGCATACATGAATCTTATAAAAATGTATTTCATATGCATAATTAAAGCTACCTTGTTTACGCAAACCCCACAGCCATGTAAGACTATACATTCACCACAGTGACAAAACAAGAATCAATTCTTGAATTAAATGGTTACTCTAAATCTAGAAAATCGTTTAATCACAAGGGAGGTGAATAATTACACGAATTACATACACAACAGTAGCCCTTGTAGGCCTGTATCCAACCCAATACATCTACAACCCTCTAACAATCCACTGCTGGATGAGGGCCTTTGAACTAATTTGACCGTATTCCACCACGCTGGTCAGTGTGACTTTGTGAAGATGGGGAGCATCAGACGTTAAGGTTTAGAAACAGAGGACAACAATGGATTTTACTGCACTCCCCTCTACTGCCCAACACACAGCCCCACAGGCCCTGTGACAATTCGTTGCACGTGGTGCTTAACCCATCAAAGCACGATCCAGACTCAACTGCTTTAGTTTACGAGAGCTGGCAAGATGGAGCACATTCTAGGTGATTTGATCAGTATCGCTCTTAAAAATGTGTACTTGTGCTGGCTTTATTAGGATAAATGTACAATGCTAGCAGAAGCAACCGATAACCCGATGAGCAATTGGGCTTTGACCAAGCTCAAACCCATCTCAACCATGCCAAAACCCAATGACCCAGCGTGGACCCAGCTGAATACTGCCAACTTGATAAGTTAATATCCAATAAAATGTCACTGCAGGGTGAACCCGGCCCAACACGGATTGATAATGCCACATGCCTGCAACCTCCAGCCTCTCGAACACAACCGCTGTTGCAGAGCACCAGCATTTTCTGTCAAGTGTTACCCACTACAAGCATGAACGATGCATGTTTCAAATATCTGCGTAAAGCAGTGGCGTAGTAGTTAGCGTATTACGCCAATAATCCAATGACCCAGAGTTTGATTCAGCCACGTACAACATCAGTGGGGAATGATAACTAAACCAGTCATTGACCGGTCTCACCTACCCACTCCCACCCACCCCCCTTCACCAACCTGCAATGAACAGCGTGGCGAAGCATGGTCATAACATAATATACTGTATAACTATTATATTCTTATGTATGGCAGCAATATATTCAGGAGCAATATATTCATGTAAGGAGCGCAGGCTACATTGGTTCACTATGTCGTCCATTGAAAACTTACGTGCTATTATGTAGATAAATGATGCATCGGCTAGCACACGAAACTATATGAGATAGGACTTGAGTTTGATTAACAGCCACGGCAAACATCATGGCTGTTCTGAGCCCCCTGTCTTCAACAACCTGCACCAACCAGCATCGTGAAGTATGGGCAAACAACCCCATGACCGACAAGGCATGGGGAGGCCTTTAAGCAGCAATGGATTGACAAAGAATATAATTGTGTTAATGATATTTTTATGCTGACAGGATTGCTGGTTCTTGGAGATTACATGCATGAGCGACCCATCTGCAGGGGCAATAAGGGTGCCTTTACGAGGCAGTAGAGCAAGTAATGTTTGGAGTGTAGGTACAGTAAAACCTTGGATTGCGAGTAACTTGGTCTGCGTGTGTTTTTGCAAGACGAGCACATTTTTTAAATACATATTAATTTGATAAACGAGCGAGGTCTTGCAATACGAGTAGTACGTATACGCTTTGTCTGCCGAGCCTCACGTGACCACAACTGATATACGAGTGCTTTAATATACGAGTGCTTTGGATTACAAACACGTTTCTGGAACGAATTATGCTCGCAATCCAAGGTTTTACTGTATGTTGAACTTCTTACGCACCGTACGTAACCAAATGTGCTAATCGGAGGTGCAGGGGAACGACAATAAACTAAAGACAAAAATCAGTTCTCAAAAAATAAGTTTTCATTCGAGATGATTTAAAAGTGCATAGCTCCAGTGGCTTCCTAATATCGGAAGAGCGTTCCAGACGGCCGCAAAAGCGCATCTGAACACGCATTATGCAGTGACCGTCTTTGTTCGATGGCCAGCCACAAAAGCCACTGCCAGGATGACCGGAATTCGCATTTTGATGGTTTACGCCCCTTGACGAGATAAGCAAGGTATTGTGGTTCATTTGTGGGAAGCACTTTCGTGTGTAATGAGTGCGACCTTATGTATTCATTCAGCAACCGGTGGCACAGAGGTTCACTCACTATGCTATGAACCCAGGGACCTGAATTTGATTCCTGGCAATGGCTGAAATCAGTGGAGAGTGATATTTAAACCGGACCTAGGCACTCCCCTCTTCAACATGATTGACTCAGTGTGAAGAGGTGGCCTTCATCCAACTGTGGATTGAGAAAGGGTGATACATTATATTAATATTATTGTATTATTACAGCAAGTTGCTATCTAGTCTGTAAGAACGAGTTCTATCTTCTCTTGGATGTATTTCTGGATAAAGTAAATTCAAAGTTAAATCATTTTTCAATCCACTGCTGTATGTTGAACTTCTTTCACACCATACATAGCCAACCATGGCCGTGTCGGTCAGGAGGGTGGTTTGACTAGACTTAAATACACTGGTCAGTGCGAGTTCGTAAAGAAGGGTGTCTATGATATCAATCGCCACTTATGTTAGCTGCGGCCAGGAATGATACTCAGGCCGCCAGGTTGATAGCGCAATGCTCTACAACCACAACACCACCCCTTTCCTGAGTATACGATAAACTGTCATACAGGTAAATAGATGCAACAGTTTGCTTTAAAGCAATATTTAACCACTAGAGTGCAGGATGTTATCATTTTTATACCAATATAGTGGGGATTGCGGGAGAAAGCAAATGTGCCACTACGTTAAGTACACAATACCTTGATGATGTCAAGGAGCATAAACCATCATGCACACTCCCGGTCATCCTCGCAGCGGCTTTTGGCTGGCCTTCGAACAAAGACAGTGACCGCATCGCGTGCTTTCATATGCGCTTCTGCGGCCGTCTGGAAAGCTCTTCCCTCCGATATTAGAAAGCCGCTGGAGCTATGCACTTTTATATTATCTAGATTGTTGGCCGTCTGGAAAGCTCTTCCCTCCGATATTAGAAAGCCACTGGAGCTATGCACTTTTAAATGATCTAGATTGACAAACTCATTACTTAAGAACTGCTTTTTGCGTTTAGTTTGTTGTCCTTCCCCTGCACGGTTGGCTACTCAAGATGCGAAAGTAGTTCAAGATACGTCGATAAAGATTAACTCAAAAGCACTCACAGGTTAAGGTTTAATGCAAGAAACTGTGTACCCCACAGTAAACTGTTAAATTAATTAAACATTAACTAAAATATCTAGGCTCATACTTCTAATAAACCTTACTTTAACTTTACCAGAAGTGCTGTATTTATGGGAACAGGCCAAAAACACATCACATTTTTGTTATTAATTACTGACTTATAGTTGTAATATACACACGTCTACACTGTATTCAGTTAGATGCAATGACCTTTTATCAGAGCAGAAAGGTCAGTTAAAATAATTTACTACAGTTAAACGAATTGGTCTTTTCCAGTATAAGCAAAGTCCATGATACAATGTAAACCAATGCAGCTAATTTATACGAACACATCAAACATGCTGATTGACTAAAAATTAACAGTCGCCGGGACAAAGGTCTTATACTAGTCGTGCGCTCTTCAATCGGTTCACTTCACGCATTTTCAATCAGAATCCAAATGTTTGTTTGTACTGGAGGAATCCAAAGAGCTATAAAGCTCTTTATCACAAATGTATGTAGTTCAAGTTCAAGTTCATTTATTAGATATAGCCCTATGAGCCATTCGGCTCTTGAATCGGGTGCAACCGCAACAAACAAAAACATGAACAAAAAACATCTTAAAGTGAATATGTGACTAAGTGCAAACAGAAAATCCAAGGAAAGACAGCAAAATATTGCAGAAAAAAAAACCGTACACCAACGCTGTGTGCAAAAATCCCAGTGGGATGCAAGTCAAACAACAACAACAACTGTAAAGGTAAGCCTTGCACATCTATCAATTTCTAATATCCTCAGCCCTTGTTGTGTTTGGCCCTCAAGAATAGAAGAATTTCACAAACTCCAATCGCCGCGAATCCACCACGCTACGTCTTTCCGAAGCGAGAGAGAACAATTCAGATGCGCGACGAACCACGGACAAGCGTGGCGAGCTGGGGCGCCAATAATTTCCCGTGCTCTGCAGCCCTCTATATATTAAGGTGTTACGGGCCAATTACCGAGAGTCTGTTTACATGTGGGAGGAAAACCGGAACACCCGGAGATAAATTCACGCATACGAGACACAACAAGCTTAGTTTACTAATTTGTTTTTACCAGGTAAACCCCAATGAGTTATGTAGCTCTTTTTCAGAAGCGACTTGGCCACAAATGATAGCTCAACGAAGTGAAATATCACGTGGAGATTTATAGAAGATCAAATATTCTAAACGCACGTTTCTAAATTGAGGTCTCGGGAGAAAAATCCACGGGACCACGGGGAGAGAGACACGCAAACTCCAAATATACAGCAGCAGGCATCGTCAGGGTGGGGATCGATCCCACGACCTCCTGTACACCAGGCGAGGTAGTTAACATCTCCTAGCCATTATAATGATGATGAGAGAGAGAGAGGCACGCAAACTCCAAATATACAGCAGCAGGCATCGTCAGGGTGGGGATCGATCCCACGACCTCCTGTACACCAGGCGAGGTAGTTAACATATCATAGCCATTATGATGATGATGAGAGAGAGAGAGGCACGCAAACTCCAAATATACAGCAGCAGGCATCGTCAGGGTGGGGATCGATCCCACGACCTCCTGTACACCAGGCGAGGTAGTTAACATCTCCTAGCCATTATGATGATGATGAGAGAGAGAGAGGCACGCAAACTCCAAATATACAGCAGCAGGCATCGTCAGGGTGGGGATCGATCCCACGACCTCCTGTACACCAGGCGAGGTAGTTAACATCTCATAGCCACCGTGCATAACCACACCATCGCTATTCAACCATTGCAAACCACGGCCTTTAACTTCTACATTCGGCACAACACTGCAAATATCCCCATTTTGGCCAAGTCGCCCATTTGTCAATCCACTGCTGGATGAGGTCGTCACCACGCCGTGCAGTCGTGCGGTAAATATACAGCTCATGGTCCACACTCACAACCACGGCAGTGTATAGCTGATGCACAAATGTAAACTTTAAAAGTCTCCAATAGTAGTGTGCTACTGCGGACATCCACAAGAGACCAAAACGACGTATAACGAAGCCTTTAAAGGTATTGTTATTGATCAGTTTTTTCTTTGCAGAAATCGTTAAATCAATGCGAGGCTGCAGATATAATAAAACATGGGCTAAGCTGATATGAGGGGGGGTTTTCGATGAGTATTGTGCTCATAAACGTGGTTTGAGAGTAGAAAGGGTTTAAAAAACTGATGTGTTAAAACGTAATTTCCAGGACAATAAGCACGTTTACAGTGATACTGTACACAAATACGCTGGTGTGAGACTGTAGTTGTTGTTGCTCTGTATCTACATCAGTAGCCATATGAAAGTATATAGTATAACCATACTGCACTTTCGAGGTTGAATTTGCACTTTAAGGGAATTTAAATGCCCCCGGATTGCAGAAAATTTAAATGCCCAAAGGGCCAGGGCTATGTACATTAGTACATCTTTAAGGCGTTGTATTTAACGGTTAACAATGAAAGTAAAAGTATCTAACTGCTAAAAAAAACCGTGATGATCATAAGCCCACCGCATGGAAATTCCACGTTACAATGACGGGTCCGAGGCCGTCCATAAAATAAACTCCCGTTGGTTTCCAACAGGAATACATTGTTTGAAGATTATTTAAGGTCCCCCGTTTAAAAAAACAACTGATTATGTATACAAAAAATTTGCTCTAACAAAGTTTGATAAGAAATCATTAAGTTTATTGAAAGTGTCTGAGGTAAATGTGGGCCTATGCACTTCCAGTATACAGCGCTTCAACAACATTTTCTAACGCAGTCACCCCACTGTCGAAAGCAACTTGACTAAAAAACACACACACACAACCTTGACACTTGAAAAATCAAGTTAGACGACACAAAAATCCCCTCACGACCACAACTAAATGTTGCGTCACTTACGCAGAGACGTCTTTGCCGCTCAGTAACACCGCTGCCATTGCGCGCGTGTTGTGTGTAACACTTGTGGAGTTCTTCGTTACGCTTGTATACGTTTCGATTACTAAAGCCCGCGTTTAATTGCTCTGCAGAAGTTGTCAATCGAAGCTGAGGGGAAAGTTTGCTTGAGGTGGGAGAATGGCGGGAAACTGAGAAGTGTCTGTCGGTGGCGCGCGCGCGCGCGTGACAAGGCCGGGTGGTGGGCGGGCCTATAAGAGGGATGGGGGGGGGTTACGAGAATGAAGCGTGCCTATTGGTGGAGCGATGAGGGAGGGAGGAGTCTAATTGAGTTTGTGGGCGGAGTCACGGCTCGGAGGGGCGGGGGGTTATATAAAAGGCGTGGGTCATGAGAAACACGTGGTGAGTTTAGCACGCAGCAGTTTCAGTTTCGTTTATTAGGTGGAGCCTTGTGAGCCATGCGGCTCTTGACTCGGGTGCAACCGCAACAAACAAAAACATGAGCAAAGAACATCTTAAAGTGACTACGCGCAACAGAAAAATCCAGGAAAAAACAGCAAAGTCTTCCAGAAAAAACACAGTATTTCAACGCTGTGTGCAGAAATCCCAGTGGATGCAAGTCAAATAATAACCGTAAGACAATTTAGACTAAAGTTATCAGGCTAACTCTGTACTTCAACAAACAAACATGGCTAAACCAAACGATTTCGAAATCACCAAAATAAAGCTATAAAAGCAATGTAATAGTGACCATAGGAACTTTGATTCAAATTTAACAATTAACGATATACATAACATGTACGACCAAATTTTCTTGGTTCTTTCGGTAAAGTCACGTAGAATGGAAATAATAAAAATAAAACAAAATAATTCTCACGACGTTTCGGCCACAACGCAAGCAGCCGTCCTCAGGTGGAGAACAGGTCTGTCGAGAAGACAGTCAGACTGTCTACGTGACTTTACCGAAAGAACCAAGAAGATGAATCCCTGCAGTCACGAAAGCTTTAAATCGAAAAATGTACGACCAAACTTTGCAGCCACTCCATAACAGCAGGAGTATCAGTCGGAGTATCAACATTTTTCAGGCGTAGTAGGAGGCTATCTCGATCGGTATAACCCACAATGGGGGGTGGGTTTAGGTTTGGTCGCATAAATGTGTCGATAAACACGTGGTGAGGTTGAGCTACAAATGTTGAATGAGGCCAACGCGTGTTTTTTTTGGGTTGCTTTGGCGCGCACAAGCAAACAACACACATCGCGTTCCTCAACAACGCTAATATAGAACAGACGAATTGTCTGTTCTATATTAACTAGCTTGTTAGCCCGTCCAAGGACGGGTGTGTTGCAGTAAATCTGAAATATTCAATAGAAAAATTGTTCAGCTCATGATTATTAATGAGGGGGGGGGGGGTTGCCCTTCATATTTACGTGCTGTGAAAAAGGGTCGTTGCCCGAAACGTCGCCTATTTTCCCTTCAAGCACACAGTTGTTGACAGCGCAGGCTTCAAAGCGCGATGTTGTCAGCAGATGGCAGTGGCGTTCCATTCTCCCGCCGCTTATCGACAACGCGCGCCTCCACCCACGGAGTGGCGTCGGTGGAGTACGACAAACATAATCCCCAAGCCCGATAACGGCGGTCGGGGAGGCCCTCATCCAGCAGTGGATCGATAAAAGATCGATAAAAGATCAATGAGAGGCACGTGGCATTGGACTCATTGACTCCATTGATTTCACGACATCGGGAGCAAGCCGCCCACGTGTGTCGCTTTACGACTAACTGCCTTACGGCAGCCGGCTGTCGTGAAGGACGCGTGACGGTTGAACCGTCGTAAATGAAGCGTTACGGCAACATGTCGCAAAGCGTGACTGAAGCTGGGTCGTAAAGTGGGTTTACAGGGGAGCGCTTTGCGACAGTCGTCTCCAGCCCAACGTGCAGCGGTGTTGTGGTGAGTGTGTGTGGTGTGTGTAGTGAGTGTATGGTGAGTGTGTGTAGTGTGTGTGTGTAGTGTGTGTGTGTGGTGTGTGTAGTGAGTGTGTGTAGTGAGTGTGTGTAGTGTGAGTGGTGAGTGTGTGTGTGTGGTGAGTGTGTGTGTGGTGTGTGTGATGAGTGTGGTGAGTGGTGAGTGTGTGGTGTATGTAGTGAGTAGTGAATGTGTGTAGTGTGTGTATGTGTGTAGTGTGTGTATGTGTGTAGTGTGTGTAGTGAGTGTGGTGTGTGTGTGGTGAGTGAGTGTGTGGTGTGTGTAGTGAGTGTGTGGTGAGTGTGTGTGTGGGGTGTGTGTGTGTGTGGTGAGTCTGTGGTGTGTGTGGGGTGTGTGTGTGTGGTGAGTGTGAGTGGTGTGTGTGTGGTGAGTGTGTGTGTGGTGAGTGTGTGTGTGTGGTGAGTGTGGTGTGTAGTGTGTGTGGTGAGTGTGTGTAGTGTGTGTGGTGAGTGTGTGGTGAGTGTGGTGTGTGTGTATGTGGTGAGTGAGTGGTGAGTGTGTGGTGAGTGCGTGGTGGGTGTGTGTGTGGTGAGTGTCTGGTGATTGTGTGGGTGTGGTGAGTGCGTCTGTGGTGTGTGTGTGTGGTGAGTGTGTGTGTGTGATGAGTGTGTGTGTGTGTGTTGTGAGTGTGTGTGTATGTTCAGATGAGCGTGTGTGGGGAGCGGTGGTGTAGCGGTTAGCGCGCTGCACTACGAACCCGGCCACCCGAGTTCGATTCCCGCTCACGACCACCACCGGTGACGATTAACTAAACCGGTCCAGAGCCTCCCCTAGGTCGACTCAGCCTCAATTAAGTACCTGGTGCGGTGTGTAGTAAACATTGCCACTGGGGAGACAAAGGCGGCCGGGCGTGGTGCTGGCCAACCACCCCCTCGTGTGCCGTGCCGGCCTTCATATGTGCTCGCTAACAGCACTTGCCCCTACAGTCTGTTAAGGCTATATGGGGGATCTTTGTGTGGTGAGGGTGAGTGGGTGTGCTTGAGAGAGAGGGTGAATTGTCAAGGTATATATTGCGAGTGGTGTGGTGAGGATGTGTGGTGATGGTGTGGTGAGAGGGTTTTGTGAGAGATTCATTTGTGTGGTGAGGTGATGGTGAGTAAGTTTAGGATGTGAACTCGGTGGCAAGATGTTAACTCCCTCGCCTGGTATACAGGAGGTCGTGGGTTCGATCTCGACCCTTGACGCCTGCTGCGGTATATTTGGAGTTTGCGTGTCTCTCTCTCTCTCATAATCACGGTGGCTAGGAGATGTTAACTACCTCGCCTGGTATTCAGGAGGTCATGTGTTCGATCTCGTCCCTGACGCCTTCTGTATATTTGAAGTTTGCGTGTCTCTCATCATCATCATCACAGTGGCTTGGAGATGTTGACTACCTTGCCTGGTATACAGGAGGTCGTGGGTTCGATCCCAACCCTGACGCCTGCTGTATATTTGGAGTTTGCGTCTCTCTCTCTCATCATCATCACGGTGGCCATGATATGTTAACTACCTCGCATGGTGTACAGGAGGTCGTGGGTTCGATCCCAACCCTGACGCCTTCTGTATATTTGAAGTTTGCGTGTCTCTCTCTCATCATCATCACGGTGGCTAGGAGATGTTAACTACCTCGCCTGGTATACAGGAGGTCGTGGGTTCGATCCCAACCCTGACGCCTGCTGCTGTATATTTGGGGTTTGCGTGTCTCTCTCCCCGTGGTCGCGTGGATTTTTCTTCGGGTCCTCTGGTTTTCCCCTCCACATTAAGAACCCACGTTCCTTCAGAGTAATTGGCTGCTATACATTTCCACACGCTAAGCATTCATTTCCGATAGCCAGGTCGCTTCTGAAAAATAACTATACAGCTCAGTGGGCCTCACCTGGTTAACTAAAATGTCGTTCATTTTTGGCCATTCCCACAGAGTTCATTTGAACACTTTTCTAACTAAACGTTCCAATCTGCTGTAAACCGTAAGTGCGTCAATGATCCCAGCCCAGAGGTCGCAAACGGGTTTTGATTCCTTACCCGTACCCGTACCCGGCCGCACCAGGGTCGCAAATGGGTACCCGTACCCGTACCCGGCCGGGTACGGGTACCCGTTCCCTACCCGTACCCTACCCTACCCGAAATGAGTGACAAACGGTTACTCACCAGTGACTCACGGCCTACCCGTACCCGTACCCGGCCGCACCAGGGTCGCAAACGGCTATCCATACCCGGCCGGGTACGGGTATCCGGGTATCGGGTAGGGTACGGGTATCGGGTACCCGGTTGCAACCTCTGTCCCTGCCCCCTCTGCGCTGGAGAAGCCGGCCCGGTCGACGGTGGACCGTGCACTGCATAATGCGGTAAATATATTTCCAAACGTCGTCTTTGTGGAGCGCGTGGCAAGTGCGTGTACATTTCCACGGCCCAGGTTCACGACGTCCCGTGAGCCGTCTTGTTGAGAGCGTGGGGGGCACGGGGGCTCCTCGACTTACGAGCGAGTTTGGGGTTCCAGAGGCGTGTTGGTAAGTCCGCTTGTTCGTAAGTCTAACTTTACTCCGTTCGATTTCAAACGTGTTGTGCGGCGTGCATACTAAAAAACGGGGGATGGCTTTAAAAGTTGCGTGATCTCCTGTAGATGTGATTTCGGTCATCCTGACAGTGGCTTTTGTGGCTGGCCATCGAACAAAGACGGTGGCTGCATAACGCGCGGTTTCAGATGCGCTTTTGCGGCCGTCTGGAACGCTCTTCCTTCCGATATTAGGAAGCCGCTGGAGCTACGCAACTTTAAAATCATCATCTAGATTGACTTGACAAACTCATTTATTTAAAAGTGATTTTAACGTTTAGTTTGTTATCCCTCCGCCGCACCTCCGATTAGCACGGTTGGCTACATACGGTGTGGAAGAAGTTCAGCGTACATACGTATAGCAAGCAGGATGACAACTCGGGGAAATTTGTTAGCGTCATCAAAATCGCCTCCCCCCCCCCCCGATTTTTTTTGTTGAGTTGAGCAGCTTGCTGTCTTCCAAAGCAGAAATGTCACTTTTTTCAGTGAGGCACTGATCAGAGCAGTCTGTGAGTGAATGCGATTTGTCACACGGAGCTCATATCTCTTTGCCATTCATTTCACTGAAGTTCAACGTGCATACGGACGAATGCTAACGAAGGAACGCACAAATGCACATTTAAAACCGTCCACAAAGGTAGCTAAGTGGGCTAGTGCCCACTTAGCTACCTTTGTGGACGGTTTTGCCAGGGCACGTCGTGCGGTAGGAGCGAAGGTGGCAGCCGACACAGAGGGCATCCACCGTGGAGGTGGAGCAGTGAAATCCGTTTGGGGCGCAAGCTGCCGAGGCAGTGGATCGTTGCGAACGCGGAGCCCGTGGCGGGATGATGGCAGCAACCTCGAGGGGTGGGGTAGAACGCGTCGAGCAGCTGATTGAGCGCGGCTCACGACGACGACGACGCGCGCGTTTGGCGACGTACGGTGCCAGAGAGCTTCACAACGCGCACACGAAGGCGGCGTTCATGACGGCCGTCGCGAGATTGTTTTCGCGATCCGCTGCCAACTGCTTTTTGTTTTCGGGGCTTTGTCGCAGTGACGGGCTTATCGGCTTGCGCAGCGCTCGTGCGCTCCGTTAGTCAGTCGCCGGACACGGCGTGGACTTTTTTGCCAGCCCCCCCCTCCGCCCCGCATGCAACATTTTCAACCCGCGACGTTTTGCGTTTTGCTCGCAACAAGTCACGACGGAGCGGCTGCACGTCGACGACCGGGGGCCGCGTTTTTGGGTCGCGTTCGCGCAATCCCCTCGACACAAAGCCTCGTCGCGCGGGGGGAGGGTGGTGGCGGGGGGGGTGGTAGCGGGGGGGTGGCGGAACCCTCGGTTGACCCCGCGTTGCTGGTTACAGGTTCGCGTGTTTGGAGTGGGGCGCCGAACAAAACGAGGGCTGAGGTGGACGCGGCCACGTTTGTTTGAGCGACCTCTCGCAAGGGGGGGTGGGGGGGGTGGGAGTAGCGGGGGGGGGGGCTCCTGAGAGCGCTGCCTGAGAGAAGACGAGGAGGGTGAGGAATGTCGGTCACCCCGGGCTGCAAGCCCCGGCATGCGTCCCGCACCTCCAGCTCGCTGGCTCGCAACGCCGCTCATGAAATATCTGACGTGGAAATCCTTTAATATGTATAAACAAGGGGGGGAGAGGCTTTTTTTATATATTCACCTTTGTGTTCTCGTGCAACGTCAACACCTCCTTTGGGTTTGACCGTTTTGGCCGGCACCTCACCTGGCTTGCCAATGACGTTGGCACGTGCGTGCGTGCGTGTGTGTGCGTGTAGCCGTGTGGGCCCCCGACTTATGAAATGCAAGTTCCTGTTGAGTTTTTATTTTTATTGCAACAGGAACAAAACAAGCGGCGTGTTTGCTCACGCAAGCCCCACCGACCCTCGAGGGGGCCTGTTGCGTAGCATTTGTTGCAAGGTGACTCGCCGCGGTAGCAAACCTTTACGGTATTCGTATTCATAATAACGATGCACGTTGCGTGATCGGAAGGGACTCGCGGAGTCTCACAAATCCTCAGGTGGATCCCGCTACGTTTGGGCGCCGCGGTGGCTAGGATATGTTAACTACCTCGCCTGGTATGCAGGTGGTCGTGGCTGTGATCCCGACCCTGATGCCTGCTGCTGTATATTTGGAGTTTGCGTGTCTCTCTCTCTCATCATCATCACGGTGGCTAGGAGATATTATTTGGTTCTTTCGGTTAAGTCAGATAAAATAATAATTCCTGCAGTCACGAAAGTTCTAAAATTAAGATTGGCTAGGAGATGTTTACTACCTCGCCTGTTGTGCAGGAGGTCGTGGTTGTGATCCCGACCCTGACACCTGCTGCTGTATATTTGGAGTTTGCGTGTCTCTCTCATCATCATCATCATCACGGTGGCTAGGAGATGTTATCTACCTCGCCTGGTTTACAGGAGGTCGTGGGTTCGATCCCGACCCTGACGCCTGCTGCTGCAGATTTGGAGTTTGCGTGTCTCTCGCTCTCCCCGTGGTCGTGTTGATTTTTCTCCAGGTCCTCCGGTTTTTTCCCTGCACATTTAGAATCAACGTGCGCTTTGAAGTATTTGGCTGCTATACATTTCCACACGATAAGCCACTTCGTTGGGCTATCACTTGTGGCCAGGTCGCTGTATAGCTCAGTGGGCCTTACCTGGTAAAATAAAATAATGTTTAGTTTTGACGTTGGGATGTTTGGCCAGTTTCCCGAATGAGAGTTTGGGGGGAAACCGGAAAACCCAAAAGGACAAAACGCCGCGCTGAACTGCGTGGAGGTTATTCCCCAGCACCACCATCTCCTGGCCGCACCGCGTGCACCTCCACGCCTACAACACCTGGCAAGCCCGGATCGGTGGCGGGTCACCGAAGCGAGCGAGTTGTGACGAGATCGGACGCGTCCCGCCGATCGATATGACTGCGGGGACAAATGACGGTGTCCAGGACCGCTGGACTTCGTCTAAGCGAAGGACTTTTTAAAAGTTTCCTGTTTAGGAATTCCCCGCTAATGATCCCCCGTGGCACCGCTAACGAAGAAAACGAGCGTGTGGCACACCTGAGATGTCTCGATCGCATCGGAGTATTTGTCTTGCGAGTGAAGCTTCGTCTGCTTCGTGGTCAAAGCCCCAGACACACAGTGCCTAAGCTTGTGCAAGTGCCGTTATTACTTACCGTCACCGAAACAATCGCCACCATCGGCTACCATCACCACCAGCACTTTCCCCACTACTACCAGCAGCATCACCACTGTCATCACCACAGCCATCACCACCACCATCATCACTACCACCACCTTCATCACTATCCTCATCACTACGATCACAACCCACAACACCGCCATCACCGCCACTGTTGCTATTCGTACCTCCGATTAGCAAGGTTGGCTATGTACGGTGCGAAAGAAGTTCAACATACACACACGTACATACACACACGCATACATTACTGCTACCACACCGTAACTTGCTGACCTGCCCGTACTGGACACCCGCAAAAAAGTGCTGCTCTCAGCTCGTTGGATTCCTCCTCGAGTCTAAATAAAGATTCTGATTCCAAACTTGCCACGAGTCTAATGGTGATCTTTGCGCGATCCGCCAACCCCCGCAGACGTCCGCCATGGACGAGGAGGAGCAGCGCCTGTACGTGGAGCGCCTGCGGGCCGAGTTCTACGCGTGCTGCTCGCCCCGCTCGCCCCGCTCGCCCTCACCGCACGGTCACCGCGACGATCACCGCGGCGATCACCGCGACGATCAACGCGGCGATCACCGCGGCGATCACCGCCGAGAGCCGGAGCTTCGCTCGGACCACGCGGACAGAACGACGTCCCGAGATGGAGACGGGGTAGACGGGAGGATAGACGAGCGGGCAGGCGTGAGGTCGAGCGAGCGGGTGGACGTGAGCCCCCCAGAAGGCGGAGCGGACCGGCGGCTCGGAGCGGACGGCCTCTGGGAGCTGTGCCGCCGGCTGGAGATGCAGGACAGCGCGCCGCTGCTGCTGCAGACGCTGCTGGGAGGAGGAGGCGGGAAGGTGTGTGCGTGTGCCGCTTTGTGTGTGGGTCTATGTGTGTGTGTGTGTGCGTGTGCCCGGGGGGTCAGGCTTTTATGACGTCTCCTGGCCAAACCCCATTTGGCGGAGCCAGGAGATTGAATTTTAACCCTCGGGGCTCCTCCAGTAACAACGAAAAACCATTGCGGATGGCCACGTGGAATGTTCGAACGCTCACTGCGGAGGAGAGGCTGCCACTCCTCTGTCGGGAGCTGGACCGGTACCGCCTGGATCTCTGTGGCATTCAGGAGGTCCGGTGGACCGGTTCTGGCTCCTGCCACCATGAGGGGTGGACAGTCCTCTACTCGGGGCAGGAGACTGCCAAACAACAGGGTGTGGCTCTTCTTCTGAACAAAAGAATGAAGGGGGCGTGGGAGCGTGGCGGTGAGGTGTGGGAAGCTGTAAGCCCCAGGATACTTTGGGCTCGCCTTCCCATCAACCAGAGGCGAGGAGTGGTGGTCGTGGTTACTTACGCCCCCACCGAAGACGAACATCCGTGGAGGGATGCAGGCAAAGCCGATGAGTCAGACGCTTTCTATGACCTACTGTCACAGGTGCTGGCTAAAGTGGCCACTCGGGACAGAGTCATCTTGTTGGGTGACTTCAATGCCCGAGTTGGTCATGATGCTGGCACCTGGTCTGGAGTGATTGGAAGGCATGGGCCAGATCAGCTCAATAACAACGGTAGGAGGCTGCTAGATTTCTGTGCAGCCCATGGGCTTGTAATTACCAACACGCTCTTCCGGCATCGGCGCATCCACACAACATCATGGATGCATGCCGGGTCCAAGCAAGAACATCTGCTGGACTACGTAGTGACGGACCAGCGGATGCGAGCCCATGTCCTTGACACCAGGACCTACCGTGGAGCTGATCTGCCCTCTGACCATCGACTAGTCATCTGTAAGATGCGCCTGCCATTCTTCCACTCCGGTGGTGGGTGTACACCCAGGATCCCATTCCAACCAAAAGTGGCCTGGTCTAAGTTAGCTGATGAAAGTTGCAAGCGAGAATTTCATCATCGCTTGCAGCTGGGGTTGGCATCGTCCCCCACTCCACCTGATGTCGAGGGTAAATGGGCGAGGTTTAAGACTGTGACTCATGCAGCTGCAATGGCTGCTTTGGGTACGCGGTCCAGACCTCCCCGGGAACCCTGGCTGACGGAGGAGGTGTTCAGGTTAATTGAGAAAAAGCGACAGGCCCACTCTCATCGCCTACAGCATCCCACGTCAGAGAATGAGGAGGTTTACCGCAGCCTTCGCTCGGAGGTTCGGAGAGCCGTAAGGCGCTGTAAGGATGGGTGGTGGTCGCGGGTTGCTGAGGAGATGGAGTCTGCCTCAGTGGCCCGCGATCACAAATCACTATTTAACTCCATCAAAAAAGTAACCTGCAGCGCCACACCTATTACCATCATTAGAGGAAAAAACGGTGATCCAATCTCCGACCCCCAGGAACAGGTTTGCAGATTTGCTGAGCATTTCTGTGAGGTCCTGGGGGAGGGAAAATCTCTCAGCCAGGAAAACATCATGGCACAAAGTGGGGATAACCCTGCTGAGGCTGCGGTGCCTCAAATATTGGAAGAGGTCACCCCCTGTGAGTGGCTGGCTGAGGTACCGGCTGTTGAGGAAGTACTGAGGGCGATCCGGAGTCTGAGACCAGGGAAGGCACCGGGCAGAGATGATCTCCCAGGCGAAATGCTGAGGGAGGGTGGCGTTTGTGCACAGACTGCCCTATATGACATCATAACAACAGTCTGGACCACTGGACGGGTTCCGCAGGACTGGAAGGATGCCCTGGTGGTCCCCCTCTTTAAGAAGGGGGACCGCACAGACTGTAACAACTACAGGGGCATCTCACTCCTCAGTGTGCCGGGTAAGGTCCTGGCAAGGATTATTCAACATCGCCTTGCTAGGCATGCTGAGGAGAGGCTTGCGGAGCCCCAATGTGGTTTCAGGAAAGGGCGGTCCTGCACAGATGCCATATTTTCTGTCCGTCTGCTACAGCAGAGGTGTAGGGAATTCCAAAAAGACCTACATCTCTGCTTTATTGACCTGGTCAAGGCCTATGATACCATCAGTAGGACTGGGCTCTGGGTTGTTCTTCGTGCTTTCGGAGTCCCTGACCCTCTGCTCACGATCATTAAGGACCTTCATGATGGTGAGCGGGCCCGGGTAAAACTACGTGGCCGGGAGTCGGAGCCTTTCCCTGTACACCTTGGGGTGCGACAGGGATGTCCTCTGGCTCCCACATTATTTAACATCTATTTCGACTGCGTAGTTCGTGAAGCCTTCAATAGCTGTACCGGGGGAATTACCATTTGGTACAGATATAATGGGAGGCTGATCGACGCCCGGGTGCGATCAAGGGATGGCTCCCTATTGGTCAACCACGTTATGTATGCCGATGATTTGGTAATAGCTGCTCATTCAGAAGAGGAGTTGGAGACGCTGCTGCTGAGGCTGGAGTGTGCCACTAAGAGGTGGGGCCTTACCATCAGCCCCACCAAAACTAAGCACCTGCCTGGGTATTTTGTACCATCGGGCACTCCGCCCCCACAACTCCCAATCGGTGATGGGGCAGTTGTGGAGAGAGTAGAGAGTTTCCCATACCTGGGCAGTGTGCTCATGACCAGCTCCAGTTTATCAGCAGAGGTCTCACTCCGAATCAGTCGAGCGGCAATATCTTTTCATCGGTTGCGTAACGCTGTGTGGAAGCTACCTGGTCTGTCGCTCCGCACGAAGCTTCAGGTCTTCTCGGCCACGGTCATTCCCTCCCTTCTCTACGCTTGCGAAACGTGGACCCCCCTAGTGGAGCATCTTCGCCGGTTGGAAACATTTAGGCTGGCCTGCCTACGATCCATCCTGGGTTTGACCAGGCTGGATTGTGTGAGGAGCTCACAAGTCCTTGAAAGATCTGGGCAAAGTCCCATCAGTGAGCTCCTCCGGCAGGCAAGGCTGCGTTGGCTGGGTCATGTAGCCCGCATGCCCAGCCACCGCATGCCTAAACAGCTTTTGTTCGGCCGGATCGAGGGGGCTAAACGGGCGCGGCACGGGCTAGAGAAGAGATGGAGTGATGTGGTACAGGAGGACGTGGAGCTGAGTGGACTTGCCGATGACTGGTACCAGCGGTGTCAAGATCGGCCTCAGTGGAGGAGGCTCGTGAAGGACGCTACTGGGCAGTTGGAGGCAGTCGCCCTCCAACAACAACGGAGGGCGGAGGAGCGACGCTCACAACAACGAGCGGAGCGCCGGGTGGCTAAAGCACAGCAAGTTGGCACAGTAGGGGGCACAGGTGGTGCATCAGCCAGTCATCTCGGTCATCTCGGTCAGTCGACCCGTGGCACCTGGGTCTGCCCCGTGACCTCCTGCCAGCGGGCGTTCGACACTTCACGTGGCCTCAAGGTGCACATGGCCTGGCACAAGCGTCGTGGTGACGTCACCGCCACTTAGTGGCGAATGGCGGTTGTTGTTGTTGTTGTGCCACTGTGTGTGTGGGTCTTTGTGTGTGTGTGTCTATGTGTGTGTGTCTGTGTGCGTGTGCCGCTGTGTGTGTGGGTCTTTGTGTGTGGGGAGCGGTAGTGTAGCGGTCAGCGCCGCTGCACAACGAACCCGGCGACCCGAGTTCGATTCCCGCTCACGGCCAACACCGTTGACGGTTTTCCGAACCGGTCCTGGCCCTCTCCTAGGGCGACTCGGTCTCAAATGAGTACCTGCGACGTGTAAACATCGCCACTGGAACAATGAGAATCCGAATATTTAAAGGTGGCCGGGCGTGGTGCTGGCCACCCACCCCCTCGTGTGCCGTGCCGGCCTTCATAGGTGCTACTCGCTAACGGCACTTGCCCCAACGGTCTGTTAACGCTACACAGGGGATCTTTGTCTCTGTGTGTGTGCCGCCGTACGTCGGCAGGTGTCGTTTGACGAGTTCAAGGAGGGATTCGTGGCTGTGCTGTCCAAGGTGCTGACACTGAGCTCCTCCTCGGACGAGGAGGACGATACCAGTTTCCTCGAGCCCGGTGCGTCGCGCAGAACCACACCGCAATCGCACCGCAACCAAACCGCAACTACAATGCAGCCACACCGCAACCAAACCGCAACCAAACCGCAACCACCCCACAACTACAATGCAGCCACACCGCAACCAAACCACACCGCAATCACACTGATACCACACCGAAACCGCACCGCAATTGCACCAAAATTACACTGCAGTCACACTCAAGCCGCACCAAAATCGCAACCGCACCCGAACTACACCGCTTATCACAGCGCAACCACACCGCCATCACGCCGCCATCACACCGCAGCGCAACCGAATCGCCTGTTAGGATCTCCGCGATACGGCGATGCTCCGAAACACCGTACGATGTCAGAGCCGCGACCATCGCCTCGTTCGTTTTTGGGAAGAACATCGTCGCGTCTTGATGAGCGTTCCTCGTTTAATATTGCTCAACGATTTCATTTCCCAACAAAATCATCCGTTCGAACGACGGACTTCGAGTGACTGCACTTGTCAATAAATCCAGCTGTCGTTTCCGTTAGTTTAGCGGGGTGCAAAATAGTGGGGCGTTTTTTTTCTTCCCCCCCGCCGACGCATTTGACGTCGCGGTTCGTCGCCCCATCGCTCGTGTGGCTGGCCGCACGTGTCTAGTAACGCACACGCGTGTCTAGTAATGCACACGCGTGTCTAGTAACGCACACGCGTGTCTAGTAACGCACACGCGTGTCTAGTAATGCACACGCGTGTCTAGTAACGCACACGCGTGTCTAGTAATGCACACGCGTGTCTAGTAATGCACACGCGTGTCTAGTAACGCACACGCGTGTCTAGTAATGCACACGCGTGTCTAGTAATGCACACGCGTGTCTAGTAACGCACACGCGTGTCTAGTAATGCACACGTGTGTCTAGTAAAGCACACGCGTGTCTAGTAACGCACACGCGTGTCTAGTAATGCACACGCGTGTCTAGTAAAGCACACGTGTGTCTAGTAACGCACACGCGTGCACGTGTCTAGTAACGCACACGCGTGTCTAGTAATGCACACGCGTGTCTAGTAAAGCACACGTGTGTCTAGTAACGCACACGCGTGCGCGTGTCTAGTAACGCACACGCGTGTCTAGTAACGCACACGCGTGTCTAGTAACGCACACGCGTGTCTAGTAACGCACACGCGTGTCTCATAACGCACACGCGTGCACGTGCCCAGTAATGCACACGCATGCGCGTGTCTAGTAACGCACACGCGTGTGCACGTGCGCGTGGCGGTTGAACATTTTTCGCCACCGCACGTGCCCAACCGTGCCGATCGGAGGTGCGGCGGCAGCGGTGGGAGCAGCCGCCGCCGTCGTCACCATCGCCGCAACGATGGTGACGACACGCGCCCCGTGCGCTTGCTCCGACTGTCGTTAATAATGCACGTCCGTTCACGCAGCACTCGGACAGCTGCTGTTGTCTAAACACAGCCAGACGCACGCACGAGACAATGACAAAATATCCCCCGTGTAGCCTTGAACAGACTGTCGGGGCAAGTGCTGTTAGCGAGTAGCACCTATGAAGTGGGTTCGTGGCCAGCACCGCGCCCGGCCGCCTTTGTCTCCCGAGGTATTCATTTGAGGCTGAGTCGACCTATGGGAAGGCCAGGATCGGTTCAGATAATTGTCACCGGTGTTGCCCGTGAGCGTCAATCGAACTCGGGTCGCGGGGTTCGTGGCGCGGCGGCGTAGCGCCGCCCGCTACGCTGACGCTCGCACACAGAAAGACAAAGTCACACGCGCCGACACACTCGCTCGCACGCACACCCACAGGCGCCGCCCTTTGTTCAGACGCACCACCCCCACCCGCCCGCCCACCCGCCCACCCGCCTCTGCTCGCAAAACAACATCTGTTGGCCCCGAAGCCAACTCGGAAGCAGCGCGTTGACTTTGAGAGTGCGCAGGCGGTGCAACTGCACGGGGTCCCGCTGGCCGGAGGGGCACAGACACAAAGCGGGGAATGGAAATTGCACAAAGAGGGGCGCCTCCCCCCCTCCCCCCCCCCATCCAATTACTTGCACCGGAGCTCGCGCCAACTGTGTGCCACGCCAGTAGCGGTGCCACCTGTCGCCCGCCACCCTCACGCCCACTCACGGCTCTCCCTGGCGGTGGCGGTGACGCCGCTGTTTTGCCGCCGTCTTCCACCGCGGCCGTGACTCGTGAGCGGTCCTTCGCGCTTGCTCCTGTGGGCGCCTGGTGGTCCTCCACCGATTCCTCCTCCTCCCGTTGATCATCCTCATCGTCGTCGTCCTCCTCCTCCTCCGTCGCCGCGCTGGTCCCGCGCGTGCGTGTTGCCCGTGCGTTTGTTTCTCCCATCTTCATATCATCGTCATCATCGTCGTCGGCGTGCGTGCGCGCGCAGTGCTGGAGACGCGGCCCCGCATGGTGAGGGGCGGGAAGCGCTACGGCCGTCGCTCCGTCCCGGAGGCCGCGCTGCGCCGCTCGCCGCCGAGCGGCACCGCAGCCACCGCCGGGGACACCGGGGGGGCGGCCGCCGTCGCGAGGGCCGGGGGGCGCGCGCCGTGCCGCTCCACCTCCCTCGACAGCGTCGACGTGAGTCCACGGCTCGGCAACGCGCACTCCCCGCAGCTCGCCAACACTCGCTCGCCAACACTCACCAACACTCACCAACACTCGCTCACCAACACTCGCTCGCCAACACTCGCTCGACAACACACTCACCAACATACACACTCATCAACCGAAGGGTCGCTGACAGCAGGTCTCGGGACAGACCCACCTGTGCCCCCTACTGTACCAACTTGCTGTATTTTAGCCGCCCGGCACTCTGCTCGTTGTTGTGAGTCTGAACCACCTTACCGGGTCCCCCCCCCCCCCCCGGCACTGACCGGCGCGGTGAAGTACGGTCAAATCACATCCGCGACCAACACGGCACGGAGGAAGCTCCCTGCCATTCAGCAGTCGGGCAACACGGAGAGCCGTAAAAACACATATTATAATAACGTCATTATAATAAATCCTCCTGTACAGAGTTTGCCGAGCGAGGAGGAGGAGGAGGAGCTGATGGGCGAACGCGACCTGGAAACCGAGACGCTGGAGTCTGAAGGTGACGCTCGACCCAGCTACACCGGCTCACCCGCGACCAGCACCGCGCTCGTGCCGGGCTGGTGCGGCGTGTTGCCGTGCCTGGCGCTGGCGGTAGTAGCCGTAGCAGGGGAGAGCGGTGGTGCAGCGGTTAGCGCGCTGTGCTGCGAACCCGGCGACCCGAGTTCGATTCCCGCTCACGGACCACCGGTGACGAATATTTGAAACGGTCCTGGGCCTCGCCTAGGTCGACTCAGCCTCAAGTGAGTACCTGGTGCGGTGTGTAGTGAACATCCCCACTGGGGAGACAAAGGCGGCAAGTCATGGTGCTGGCCACCCACCCCCTCGTGTGCCGTGCCGGCCTTCATAGGTGCTCGCTAACAGCACTTGCCCCAACGGTCTCTTAAGACTATACGGGGAATCTTTGTCTTCGGTAGTCGGAGTGGTCGTGGTGGTAATGATGGCACTGATAATGATGGTGGTGACGGTGGCAGCCTTGGGTGAAAGAGATGGTGGTTTCAATGTTGGTGGTATTGTGGGTAGTGCTGGTGGCAGTGATGGCTGCGTTGTGGGTAGTGCTGGTGGTGGCGTCGGCGCCGGCGGCCGTTGTTTGAATGGGAGTGGTGGCGGCAGCAGCAGCAGTGGCGTTCCGCTTGCCGCGTGTTCCCGCAGGCCGCCTGCCCTCCTCCGGAGTGGACTGCTACATCCGTTCGCCCACGCGCACCTCCACGCCTCGCAAGGTGGTGAGACCGTGCGCCACTGATGCCTCCCACGGCTGTCCACTGGTGCTTGTCCCTCGCAGTCCGTGCCAGGCGCTGTGCCGGCTCATTGGTCCATGTTATCATCGCGCTGACGAGATGTCAACTACCTCGCCTGGTGTACACGAGGTCGTGGGTTCGATCCCAACCCTGATGCCCGCTGCTGTATATTTTGAGTTTGCGTGTCTCTCTCTCTCTCTCCCCGTGGTCCTGTGGATGTTTCTCCGGGTCCTCCGGTTTTTCTTTCCACATTAAGAACCAACATTCCTTTAGAGTTATTGGCTGATATAAATTTCCACACGCTAAGCAATCATTCGTGATAGCCAGGTCGCTTCTGAAAAATAACTATATCGCTCAGTGGGCCTCAGCTGGTAAAATAAAAAATAATTTAGTTGAATAGCTTTAGATCTTGTCATCCAGTTTAACTTGGGTTGTATTACTTCTTACCTTTCACCATGCCTTGTAAGAAGGCGGCCGGGCGTGGTGCTGACCACCCACCCCCCTCGTGTGCCGTGCCGGCCTTCATACAGGTGCTTGCTTAACGGCACTTGCCCCAACAGTCTATTAGAGGCTACACGGGGGATCTTTCTCTTGTGTGCGTCAGGGCTGCCGGGCAGTGACCCCTCCCCTCTCCTTCCTCGACGATGGCTCTGGGCTCGTCCCGGCTGCCCGATTGGTCGACTTCTGGCAGCAGGAAGGAGTCCCCGATCCACAGGAAGTGCTGCAGGTAAGAGGCATTGTGGGTAACGAGTGTTAGAGCATTTGATGATGATGATGGTGGTGGTTTTGTATTCGTGTGTGTTTGTGTGTATGCGCAAAAACAGCGCTTGCCTCAACGGCCTGAATCTTTGTCTGTGTGTGCCGTGAAATATATTGGGGGGGGGACATTTTGAGCATATTTGAATATTGGGGGGGGGGGGGATATGTCCCCCCCCCCCCCAATATATATTATAATTACGGTGTTAGGCCTACTCTCCATCCATCCCCCACCAGGTCAATTTGGCTTTGAATGAGCATCTGGTGCGGTGTGTAGCAGTCTTCAAGGCTATATGGGCGTCTCTGTGTCTCTGTAGCTATGTGTCTGAGTGTGTGCGTCTGTGTCTATCTGTGTGAGTATCTTTGTTTCTAAGTGTGAGTGTGTGTGCAGTCTCTGCTTGTGCGGGGAGCAGTGGCACAGTGGTTAGCGCTGCGCTGCTGAACCAGTCGTGGGCCTCCCCTACGTCGACTCAGCCTGAAATGAGTACCTGGTGCGGTGTGTAAATGCATCGCGTGGTGCTGGCCACCCACCCCCTCGTGTGCCATGCCTGCCTTCACAGGTGTTACTCGCTAACAGCACTTGCCCCAACGGTCTGTTAAGGCAACACGGGGGATCTTTGTCTTTGTCTGCGTGCAGTCTCTGGGTGTGGGTGGTGGGGGGCTCGTGTCCCTGGCAGAGTTGTGGGGGGCCCTGGAGGGGGAGTTGAGAGCAAGCGGGCACCCCGCTCACAGGGCAGCCCTCGCCACCTTTACCCAGGAAGTGTCGCACACGCGGTGAGTGACACGCACACACACACACACAAAGACAAAGATCCCCCGTGTAGCCATAACAGACTGTTGGGGCAAGTGCTGTTAGCGAGTCGCACCTGTGAAGGCCGGCGCGGCACACGGAAGGGGTGGGTGCCCAGCACTTGCCCCGCAAGTCTGTTGAGGCTATCCAGGGGATCTTTGTCTTTGTCTCCGCAGTGCGCATGTGGGGAGCGGTAGTGTCACGGTCAGCGCGCCGCGCTGCGAACCCGGCGCCCCGAGTTCGATTCCCGCTCGCGGCCAACACCGGCGACGATTATCTGAACCGGTGCTGGGCCTCCCCTAGGTCGACTCGACCTCAAACGAGTACCCGGTGCGGCGTGTAAACGTCGCCACTGGGCAGACAAAGGCGGTCGGGCGCGGTGCCATCCACCCACCTCCTCGTGTGGCGTGCCGGCCTTCGTAGGTGCTCGCGCGCTAACAGCACTTGCCCCAACGGTCCGGTTGAGGCTACACGGGGCGTCTTTGCCTTTGCAGCGCGCACGCGTGGCGGGTGCGGCGTGAGCGCGCCGCCCTCAAGGCCGAGCTGGAGCGAGCGGAGAGGAACAGCGCCGAGTTGGCGCGGGAGGCCGACGAGCGGCTCGCGGCCAGCGCAGCACAAATACGGTACCGCCGCCAACGCCGTCGTCATCGTCGTCGTCGTCGTTATCGTCGTCATCGTCGTCATTGTCGTCATCGTCGTCATCGTTGTCTTCATCGTCACCGCCATCACAATGACCATCCTCGCCACCGTTGCCATCATCGCCATCACGATGATCAACGTCGTCGTCGTCGTCACCATCGTCATCGTTGTCTTCATTGCCACCGCCATCACAATGACCACCGTCGCCACCATTGCCATCATCGCCATCACGACGATCAATGTCGTCGTCGTCACCATCGTCATTGTCGTCTTCACCGTCACCGCCATCACAATGACCATCGTCGCCACCGTTGCCATCATCGCCATCACGATGATCAACGTCATCGTCGTCGTCGTCGTCATCATCGTTTTCATCGTCGTCTTCACCGTCACCGCCATCACAATGACCATCGTTGCCATCATCGCCATCACAATGATCAACGTCGTCGTCGTCACCATCGTCACTGCCATTACGACCAACACACACCTCGGGCACAAATCCAGCCTCAAATCAACACTCGGTGTGGCGAGCACCACTTCGGGCCGCCTTTGTCTCCCCACGCAAACTCCAAATATACAGCAGCAGGCGTCAGGTTCGGGATCAATCCCACGACCTCCTGTATAGCAGGCGAGGTAGTTAACATCTCATAGCCACCGTGATGATGATGATGAGATAGAAAGACGCAAACTCCAAATCTACAGCAGCAGGCATCAGGGTCGGGATCAATCCCACGCCCTCCCGCACACCAGGCGAGGTAGTCAACATCTCATAGCCACCATGCTGATGATGATGAGATAGAAAGACGCAAACTCCAAATATACAGCAGCAGGCGTCCGGATCGGGATCTGACCCCACGCCCTCCCGCACACCAGGGGAGGTAGTTAACATCTCATAGCCACCGTGATGATGTTGAGAGAGAGAGATGCAGACTCCAAATATACAACAGCAGGCGTCAGGGTCGGGATCGAACCCACGACCTCCTGTATACCAGGGGAGGTAGTCAACATCTCATAGCCACCGTGGGTGGGAAGCAGGGAGCTGGAGCAGGAGCGAGCGGCGCGGGGACGACGCGGCGAGCGTTGGCCGAGCTCCGGGGACCGTGAGGAGCTGGAGGCCTGCGCACGGCTGCAGGCGCAGCTGCAGGCGCAGCAGCTCGGGGAGGCGACGCTTCGCGCTCACATCGCGGCGCTCTGCAAGGTGCGCCGGCGCGTCGAGGGGGCGCCGCGGGTTGGCGAGATGTTAGCCACCTCGCCCGGTGCGCAGGAGGTCGTTGGTTCGATCCCGACCCTGACGCCTGGCGCGGTGTGGAGACGTCGCCGCTTGGGGGAGACAAAGGCGGCTGGGCGTGGTGGTGCCCGGCCACCCAGCCCCTCGTGCGCCGTGCCGGCCTTCGTAGGTGCTGCTGCTCGCTAACAGCACTTGCCCCGACGGTCTGTTCGGGCTATAGGGGGGATCTCGTCGGCGAGATGTTAACTACCTCTTAGTTCTTTCGGTAAAGTCACGTAGGTAAAAAATGAAATTAAAATTAATTAAAATAAAACAAAAATTTTTATTTCATTTTTTACCTACGTGACTTTATCGAAAGAACTAAGAGTAGGAATCCTTGCAGTCACGAAAGCTTCAAATCTAGAGTTAACTACCTCGCTTTGTATACAGGAGTTCGTGGGTTCAATCCCGACCCTGACGCCTGCTGTTTATTTGTCTCTGTCCCTGTGGTCGCGTGGATTTTCCCTCCCCACTTCCAATCAACATCACGCGTTCAGAGTATTTGGTTGCTATGTAAATTGCCACGTGACGACGATGAGCCGCTTCGTTGAGCTATCATTTGTGGTGGCCAGGTCGCTTCCCAAAGAGCTACGTAGCTTGAGTGGGGCCTTACCTGGTAAAATAAGAAATAGTTGATGGTGTCACACAGTCGGGACGAGTGCTGTTAGCGAGCAAGCGCCTCTTGAGTCCAGCACGGCACGCAATGGGGGGGGGGGGGGGGGGGGTGCGGGTGGCCAGCACCACGCCCGGGACGTTTACGCACCGCACGAGGTGTTCATTTGTGGCTGAGTCGACCTTGGGGAGGGAGGCCCAGCGCCGGTTTAGAAGAGGCCTGGACCAACCCCTCCTTAACACTCTCGTGCCTGTTCTCTTGTTTAACAACAACACCAACAACACCAACAACAACAGCAACAACAACCCCACGCTTCATCTCAAACCACTGTCATCTCGCGTGCAATTTTCTAATCGCTGTGAAGCGCCTTTGGAGTAGGCGCTGTCTCGATTTCGATCAGATCGTCGCCGGCGTTGGTGGCCGTGAGCGGGGATCGTCCCCGGCGCGCCGGGTCTTGTAGCGCAAGCGCGCTCGCCGCTGTGCCGCTGCTCGCCGCTAGTCATTATCACCACCAGCACGCGCAGAGCGGGGCTCTCCAAGGCCCTGCGCTCACAAGCACCCACACGCTCGCAGAGGTGTGACTGTGTGCATCATCAACAAAGACGAAGATCCCCCATACAGCCTCAACAGACTGTCGGGGCAAGTGCTGTAAGCTGACAGCACTTGTGAAGGCCGGCGCGGCACACGAGGGGATGGGGTGGCCAGCACCACGCCCGGCCGCCTTTGTCTCCTCAGTGCCGATGGTTACTACACCGCACCGGGGTACTCGTTAGAAGCTGAGTCGGCCCAGGACCGGTTCAGATAATCGTCACTGGTGTTGGCCATGACCGGGAGTGGAACCCGGGCCACCGGGTTCCTAGCGCAGCGTAGCGCTAACCGCTACGCTACCGCTCATCACCACCACACACACACGCACGTGCGTTACGAAGTCGACTCGCCCATTACACGAGTACCTGGTGCCGCCGTGGACACAAAAGCCTCGGGGAGACAAAGGTGCAGTAACCCTGGCTCGCCAGGAGAAGGCGGTGCTCAGCAAATGTGGACTCCCTCCACCCCCACACCAGAGGTCGCAAACGGGTTTTGATTCCTTACCCGTACCCGGCCGCACCAGGGTCGCAAACGGGTACCCGTACCCATACCTGGCCGGGTACGGGTAGCCGGGTATCGGGTAGGGTACGGGTATCGGGTACCCGGTTGCGACCTCTGGGATGAAGCCATGTTGCAGGCGCGGGTGGGTTGATTCTAGGAACTTGAATTGTGAGAAGAGACAAGACGTTGGGAAATGAGTGACAAACGGTGACTCACCACAGTGACTCACGGCCTACCCGTACCCAGCCACACCAGGGTCGCAAACGGCTACCCGTACCTGGCCGGGTACGGGTAGCCTGGTATCGGGTAGGGTGCGGGTATCGGGTACCCGGTTGCGACCTCTGCCTCCTGGACCACCTTGGGCACCGCTCTGAGCGTCGTCCCCTGCCACTGAGGTGGATGCGAGCCCAGGCTCCTGATCCCCCCGTGCGCCTCCAGGGCTTGACCTCTCACTCAACGCCGCCAGACCGGAGCACGTGTCACGTGACCAGTGGTAGCCGGAGCACGTGAGCCAGCGAGCGGGAGGGGTATACTGGATGTGGTGTGCCGCAGGGCAAGGAGTGTCTGGAGCGGGAGCTGCTGGACGTCTCGTCGCGGCTCTCCGAGTCCCAGGACTCGGTGCAGAGACTCGCGCAGGACGTGGAGACGCTGCTCACGGACAAGGTGGGGGGCAGGCGTGTGTGTGTGTGCGCGTGTGTGTGCGTGTGTGTGCGTGTGTGTGTGCGTGTGTGTGTGCGTGTGTGCGTGTGTGTGCGCGTTTATGTGTGTGGGGAGCGGTAGTGTAGCGGTTAACACGCTGCGCTATGAACCTGGCGACCCGGGTTGGATTCCCGCTTACAGCCAACACCAGTGACGATTATCTGAACCGGTCCTGGGCCTCCCCTAGGTCGACTCGGCCTCAAATTAGTACCTGGTGCGGTGTGTAAACATCGCCACTGGGGAGACAAAGGCGGCCGGGCGTGGTGCTGGCCACCCACCCCCTCGTGTTCCGTGCCGGCCTTCACAGGTGCTACTCGCTAACAGCACTTGCCCCTCCAGCCTGTTACAGGCTGTCCTGTGGATCTTTGTCTTTGCAGTTGGCGAGGAGCGATGAGGAGGTGGGGGACGATGTTCTCGTCGAAGAGGAGCGGTTTCAGCACCTCGTCGCCCAGTACGAGCAGCAGTGCAGGGTGGGGCCTCCCTCCTCTACGTATCACCAACTCCTCACCATCCCTCGCATCCTCTCACCTCATCGCCACCACCTCCTCACCATCCCTCTCCTCCTCCTCGTCACCGCCACCTCCTCAACGCACATCTCTCCGCTTAAATTTTGATTTAAAGCTTTCGTGACTGCAGGGATTCATCTTCTTGGTTCTTTCGGTAAAGTCACGTAGAAGGGAAATAATAAAATAATAAAAATAAAACATAATAAAATACAATTCTCACGACGTTTTGGCCACAACGCAAGCAGCCGTCCTCAGGTGAAGAACAGGTCTGTCGGAAAGACAGCGTCTGAATGAACACCACCACGCTTGGCAGCGTATATTTAAGCTCTTCCCCCTCCAACCCAGCTTAAATATACACTGCCAAGCCTGGTGGTGTTCATTCAGACGCTTTCTTTCAGACAGACCTGTTCTTCACCTGAGGACGGCTGCTTGAGTTGTGGCCGAAACGTCGTGAGAATTATTGTATTATGTTATATTTTTAATATTTTATTATTTCCCTTCTACGTGACTTTACCGAAAGAACCAAGAATATCTCTCCGCTTCTTCGTCATCGCCGCTTTGATCACCATCCCTCGCTGTCCCTCCCACGCACCTCTTCACCGTACATCTCTCCACCTCTCACCTCCTCCTCGCCGCCGTCTTCTCCCCACTTGCACGCACGCTGAACTCTCTTCGTTTCGCACCGCACGCTGAGCCAACCGTGACGATGGGAGGTGCGGGGTTCGTTGCGGTTGAACGGTGGAACGCCGGGAACGACGTTGGGTCAACGCTTTGCACGTTTACCAGGCCTACGCTCTGCGGGTGAGCGGCGTCGGCCTTAATAGGTGCTCGCTAACAGCGCCTGTCCAGACGGTGTCTTTTTGTGTCGCCTCTCGTCGTCGTCGTCATGTGTCCCCTCTGACACCCCCCATGTGACCCTTGACCTCTCACCCCTTGCCTCCTGCTGATGTGGCCCAGCGCGTCAAGGTGAGTGGCAGCGCAGCACGGCGCTGCTTCCTGTGACGACAATGACGATGACGACGATGACGACAATGATGACGATGATGACTGATGATGACGACGATGATGACGATGGTAACGATGGTGACGATGGTGACGATGATGACGATGATGACGATGATGACGACGATGATGACGACGATGACGACGACGATGATGACGACGATGATGATGATGATGATGACGATGGCGGTGACAATGATGACAATGGCGGTGGTAATGGTGGTGGCGCTGGTGGTGTGATGGCGGTGTATGTATTTTGAACTTATTTCGCACCATACGTAGCCAACTGCACTAATCGTAGGTGTGGTAGTAATCGTAACCACGATGACGGTGATGACCACGATGACGGTGCTGGTGGTGACCATGGTGATTACGACGATCGTCTTGGTTACGACGATGGTGTTGATATCCGCGACGATGGTGACGGTGTTGGTGATGATGTAGGAGCTGCGGGACAGGAACGATGAGTTGGAGGCTGAGCTGGAATCGGTGCGCAGAGCCGCACAGAGACAACACAGCGTCCACTCTGGTACGGGCACCCCCCCCCCCCGCACCCCCCTGCATCCCCCCACCCCTCCGCCCACCTCCCCGTACCTACCTGTACCCCCCCCCCGTACCCCCCCTTGTACCTCCCTGCACCTCCCTGCATCCCCCGCACCCCCCCTCCCGTACCTCCCAGCACCTCCCTGTACCCCCCCCCCCGTACCTCCCTGTACCATTAACAGCACCTGTGGTGAGAGTTGGTGAGGATTCTGTGTGTGTGCACGTACATGTGCGTGTGTGTGTGTGTGGTGCGTGTGTGTGTGCACGTACATGTGCGTGTGTGTGTGTGTGGTGCGTGTGTGTGTGCACGTACATGTGCGTGTGTGTGTGTTGTAAACATCGCCACTGGGGAGACAAACGCGGCCGGGCGGGGTGCTGGCCACCCACCCCCTCGTGTGCCGTGCCGGCCTTCATAGGTGCTGCTCGCTAACAGCACTTGCCCCTACAGTCTGTTGAGGCTACACGGGGGATCTTTGTCTTTGTGCAGACACCTCGGAGGTGGGAGACAGGAAGTCACCTGAGACGCGGGGAAAAACCCTCAACGGCACGCACAGCAGTAAGGGCAACCACCACCATCATCAGCAGCATCATCATCAGCAGCATCATCTTCACAACATCATCATCAGCAGCAGCATCATCAGCAGCATCATCTTCACAACATCATCATCATCATCAGCAGCAGCATCAGCAGCATCATCTTCACAACATCATCATCAGCAGCAGCATCATCAGCAGCATCATCTTCACAACATCATCATCAGCAGCAGCATCATCATCAGCAGCATCATCTTCACAACATCATCATCATCAGCAGCATCATCAGCAGCATCATCTTCACAACATCATCATCAGCAGCAGCATCATCAGCAGCATCATCTTCACAACATCATCATCATCAGCAGCAGCATCAGCAGCATCATCTTCACAACATCATCATCAGCAGCAGCAGCATCAGCAGCATCATCTTCACAACATCATCATCAGCAGCAGCATCATCATCAGCAGCATCATCTTCACAACATCATCATCATCAGCAGCATCATCAGCAGCATCATCTTCACAACATCAGCAGCAGCAGCAGCATCATCATCAGCAGCATCATCTTCACAACATCATCATCAGCAGCAGCATCATCAGCAGCATCATCTTCACAACATCATCATCATCAGCAGCAGCATCAGCAGCATCATCTTCACAATAACATCATCAGCAGCAGCATCATCAGCAGCATCATCTTCACAACATCATCATATATCAGCAGCAGCATCATCAGCAGCATCATCTTCACAACAACATCATCAGCAGCAGCAGCATCATCAGCAGCATCATCTTCACAACAACATCATCAGCAGCAGCATCATCAGCAGCATCATCTTCACAACAGCATCATCAGCAGCAGCAGCATCAGCAGCAGCAGCACCCACCGCACGAATTGCTACCTTCGTCGTCGACGTCGTCACCTGTCTACGTCGTCATCAGCGTCGTCATCGTCGTCATGCGTGCGTGTGTTCGCGCGTGTTGTCGGCCACCCACTCCCTCGTGCGCCGTGCCGGCCTTCATAGGTGCTGCTACTCGCTAACAGCACTTGCCCCGACAGTCTGTTAAGTCTTGTCCTGAGTGGAGCGGTAGTGTGTAGCGGTCAGCGCTACGCTTAGCTACGAATCCGGCGACCCGAGTTCGATTCCCGGTCACGGCCAACACCGGTGACGATTATCAGAACCGGTCCTGGGCCTCCTCTAGGTCGACTCGGCCTAAAATGAGTACCTGGTGCGGTGTGTAAACATCGCCAATGGGGAGACAAAGGCGACCGGGCGTGGTGTTGGCCACCCGCCCCCTCGTGCGCCGTGCCGGCCTTCGCAAATAGCACTTGCCCCAAACCGTCTGTTAAGGCTACACGGGGGACCTTTGTTTTTTTTTTGTTTTGTTCTCGCGGCAGGCCTTGGCTCGCCTAGCCCGAGCCTGCCGCTGGAGGCCGAGATGGCGATGGAGCGGCTGAGGCAGCGACACCAGGAGGAGGTGCAGGACCTGAGGATCAAGCTGGAAACCAAGGTGACCGTCTCCACGGCAACCATCACCGGTGGCGACCGTTGGCAGGGACACTCGTGGCAGACGGGAGGGGGCGGGGGATTTCCGAATCTGACAAATGTGATGGGCCCTCTTGTAGGTCCGCTCAGACTGAAATGAGCAGCCGCTCATGGCAAGTCGGAGTGGAGCCGTTTGCGTGCTCAATGAGCATGCAGCGGCAATAACTTCCCGATTGTAACTGTCTGTGATTGGACGGAATCTGTCACGTGTGGCTTATGCACGCTTCCCGAATGTAACTGTGTTGTCGATTATGGGTATTGTTAACGACGATGATGATGACAATGACGATGACGATGATGATGACGATGATGATGACGACGACGATGATGACAACGATGATGACAACGATGACGACGAGATGATGACGGTGATGTCGACGATGATGACGATGACGATGATGATGACGACGACAACGATGATGATAATGATGATGACAATGACGATGATGATGACGATGATGATGACGACGACGATGATGACAACGATGATGACGATGATGTCGACGATGATGACGATGACGATGATGATGACGACGACAACGATGATGATGATGATGATGATGACGGCTATCACGACGATGATGACGACGATGATGACGACGATGATGACGACGATGATGATGACGACGATGATGATGACGACGATGATGAAGATAATAACAACGATGATGACGACGACGACGATGATGACAACGATGATGACGACGATGATGATGACGATGTCGACCGCAGACCAACTACTACGAGCGCGAGCTGGAGCGCGTGCAGCGCGGCGCGGAGGAGCTGCGGCGCAGCGTGGAGCAGAGCTTCAAGCTGGAGCTGAGCGACCTGGAGGAGCAGCTCTGCCAGAGGGACTCGGACCTCCGCGACGGGGACCTCCGCCACAGGGACGCTTGGCAGCGGGAGGCGGCGCGCAGAGACGGCCTGGAGGCGGAGCTCCGCGGGGAGACCAAGACGATGAGGTTGGTAGATGGCGTCGTGCGGGCGGGGAGGGTTTTGCGTTACCACCGAATCTTCTCCCTCCGTACGGCCGCTGATGTAGACGCAAGGCAGCAACAACTACTGCCTCACAGCCGTGTCAGGAGCAGCGGTGTATCGTTGCTGTGATGTCTCCTTCGTATTTGTGTATCAGGCATTGCGTCGTTATACGTTAGTGGGCAGTGTTGAGTCTGTGGGCAGTGTTGAGTCTGTGGGCAGTGTTGAGTCTGTGGGCAGTGTTGAGTCTGTGGGCAGTGTTGAGTCTATGGGCAGTGTTGAGTCTGTGGGTAGTGTTGAGTCTATGGGCAGTGTTGAGTCTGTGGGTAGTGTTGAGTCTGTGGGCAGTGTTGAGTCTGTGGGCAGTGTTGATTCTATGGGCAGTGTTGAGTCTGTGGGCAGTGTTGAGTCTGTGGGTAGTGTTGAGTCTGTGGGCAGTGTTGAGTCTGTGGGCAGTGTTGAGTCTGTGGGCAGTGTTGAGTCTGTGCGCAGTGTTGAGTCTGTGGGCAGTGTTGAGTCTGTGGGCAGTGTTGAGTCTGTGGGCAGTGTTGAGTCTGTGGGCAGTGTTGAGTCTGTGGGTAGTGTTGAGTCTGTGGGTAGTGTTGAGTCTGTGGGTAGTGTTGAGTCTGTGGGCAGTGTTGAGTCTGTGGGCAGTGTTGAGTCTGTGGGCAGTGTTGAGTCTGTGGGTAGTGTTGAGTCTGTGGGCAGTGTTGAGTCTGTGGGCAGTGTTGAGTCTGTGGGTAGTGTTGAGTCTGTGGGTAGTGTTGAGTCTGTGGGCAGTGTTGAGTCTGTGGGCAGTGTTGAGTCTGTGGGCAGTGTTGAGTCTGTGGGCAGTGTTGAGTCTGTGGGCAGTGTTGAGTCTGTGGGCAGTGTTGAGTCTGTGCGCAGTGTTGAGTCTGTGGGCAGTGTTGAGTCTGTGGGCAGTGTTGAGTCTGTGGGCAGTGTTGAGTCTGTGGGTAGTGTTGAGTCTGTGGGCAGTGTTGAGTCTGTGGGTAGTGTTGAGTCTATGGGCAGTGTTGAGTCTGTGGGCAGTGTTGAGTCTGTGGGCAGTGTTGAGTCTATGGGCAGTGTTGAGTGTATGGGCAGTGTTGAGTGTATGGGCAGTGTTGAGTCTGTGGGCAGTGTTGAGTCTGTGGGTAGTCTTCTTGGTTCTTTCGGTAAAGTCACGTAGAAGGGAAATAATAAAATAATAAAAATAAAACATAATAAAATAATTCTCACGACGTTTCGGCCACAACGCAAGCAGCCGTCCTCAGGTGCAAACCAGGTCTGTCGAGGCGACAGCGTCTGAATGAAACAGCACCATGCTTGGAGCATATATTTAAGCTGGGTTGGAAGAGGGGGAAAGGGCGCCTTGACAAAATAATTTGCATATCCTGCATAATGCACGGGCATAAGTAGTACTAATCACATACCTGCATTACTCATATCCCCTCCCTTTGAGGCTGCTAATCCTGCATAATGCACGGGTATAAGTAGTACTAATCACATACCTGCATTTCCCATAAATATGCAAAATTCTTCTTGATATGCAAATTATTTTGTCAAGGCGCCCTTTCCCCCCCTTCCAACCCAGCTTAAATATATGCTCCAAGCACGTGTGCTGTTTCATTCAGACTCTGTCGCCTCGACAGACCTGTTCTTCACCTGAGGACGGCTGCTTGCGTTGTGGCCGAAACGTCGTGAGAATTATTTTATTATGTTTTATTTTTATTATTTTATTACTTCCCTTCTACGTGACTTTACCGAAAGAACCAAGAAGATGAATCCCTGCAGTCACGAAAGCTTTACATCGAAATCTATGGGTAGTGTTGAGTCTGTGTCTATCACCATCGCTGTGGCGTCTCCGTCGTGTTTGCGGATCGGGGCATCGCGTCGTTGTACGTTGTCACGCTGCATTCTAGATGACGCTGCCTGATCGCGACTCTTAAATAAAAAAATAAAAAAGCCTTTCTTTAGTTTTTTTCCAGTTGTCATTAAGGAAGATGTAAACTTGTGTCAGACGGCCCCGGTGCGTACACACACACGCACGTAAATAGTCTGCATCTACAAGGGCCGTACGCGTGTTTGTGCAGCTTTAAGCGACAAGGGGGGAGCTGCTGAGGTGGGCTCCTGGTCCAGAGGTCGCCGGTTCAAACGGCCGGAGAAAGTGTGGGGACTCCCACCTCTGCCGTGATACCAGTAGAAGATGATGTCTCCACTTTGGGTGCGATCTCCCTCCTGAGCAAGCGGTTGCAGGGGCTGCGTCTTTGCCTTGCTGTGAAGGTCAAGGGGTCAAGGGGTCAAGGGGTCAAAGGGTCGAGGGGGGCGGTCGCTGATGCTGGTTTGTGGTCACAGGGCACAGCTGGAGGCTGCGACCTCTGACCTCTCGGAGCTGCGGGCCCGGACAGGGGCAGCGCAGGAACTGCAGGCGCAGGCAAGACCCCTCACCCTCCTCACCCTCACCTCCTCACCCTCCTCACCCTCACCTCCTCACCCTCCTCACCCTCACCTCCTCACCCTCACCTCGTCACCCTCACCTCCTCACCCTCACCTCCTCACCCCCACCTCGTCACCCTCACCTCGTCACCCTCACCTCCTCACCTCCTCACCCTCACCTCGTCACTCTCACCTCCTCTCCCTCACCTCACCCTCACCTCCTCACCCTCACCCTCACCTCCTCACCCTCCTCACCCTCACCTCCTCACCCTCCTCACCCTCACCTCGTCACCCTCACCTCCTCACCCTCACCTCCTCACCCCCACCTCGTCACCCTCACCTCGTCACCCTCACCTCCTCACCTCCTCACCCTCACCTCCTCTCCCTCACCTCCTCACCCTCACCTCCTCACCCTCACCTCGTCACCCTCACCTCGTCACCCTCACCTCCTCACCTCCTCACCCTCACCTCGTCACTCTCACCTCCTCTCCCTCACCTCCTCACCCTCACCTCGTCACCCTCACCTCGTCACCCTCACCTCCTCACCTCCTCACCCTCACCTCCTCACCCTCACCTCCTCACCCTCACCTCGTCACTCTCACCTCCTCTCCCTCACCTCGTCACCCTCACCTCGTCACCCTCACCTCGTCACCCTCACCTCGTCACCCTCACCTCGTCACCCTCACCTCCTCACCCTCACCTCGTCACCCTCACCTCCTCACCCTCACCTCCTCACCCTCACCTCCTCACCCTCACCTCCTCACCCCCACCTCGTCACCCTCACCTCCTCACCCTCACCTCGTCACCCTCACCTCGTCACCCTCACCTCGTCACCCTCACCTCGTCACCCTCACCTCCTCACCCTCACCTCCTCACCCTCACCTCCTCTCCCTCATCTCCTCCACCATCCCCCCTACCTCGTCACCCTCACCTCCTCTCCCTCACCTCCTCTCCCTCACCTCCTCACCCCCACCTCCTCACCCTCACCTCCTCACCCTCACCTCCTCTCCCTCATCTCCTCCACCATCCCCCCTACCTCGTCACCCTCACCTCGTCACCCTCACCTCCTCACCCTCACCTCCTCACCCTCACCTTCTCTCCCTCATCTCCTCCACCATCCCCCCTACCTCGTCACCCTCACCTCGTCACCCTCACCTCCTCTCCCTCACCTCCTCACCCCCACCTCCTCACCCTCACCTCCTCACCCTCACCTCCTCACCCTCACCTCCTCTCCCTCACCTCCTCACCCCCACCTCCTCACCCTCACCTCCTCACCCTCACCTCCTCTCCCTCATCTCCTCCACCATCCCCCCCACCTCGTCACCCTCACCTCCTCTCCCTCACCTCGTCACCCTCACCCTCGTCACCCCCACCTCGTCACCCTCACCTCGTCACCCTCACCTCCTCACCCTCACCTCCTCACCCTCACCTCCTCACCCTCACCTTCTCTCCCTCATCTCCTCCACCATCCCCCCCACCTCGTCATTCTCACCTCGCGCTTGTGCCGTCGTCACCGCGGTCCGCTCGTGCAGGTGCAGCAGGAAAGCACGCAGAGACAGAGGCTTGAGACGGAGCTCCGCGAGGGGACCAAGCAGGCTGCGGAGCTGGAGTCGGAGCTCCGCGAAAGGGCCCAGAGGGTCGTTGGGCTGGAGGCGGAGCTCCACGAGAAGGCCCAGCAGGTTAGCAGGCTCGAGGTGAAGCTCCGTAAGGAAGCCCAGTGCCTGGACAGACTGAAGGAGGAACTTCGTGAAGGAGCTCGACAAGCCAGTGGCTTGGAGGTGGAGCTCCGCGACAGGGCCCAGAAGATTGTTGGGCTCGAGACGGAGCTGCGTGAAAAGTCTCAGAATGTTGTCGGCCTGGAGGCGGAGCTCCGTGACAGGGCCCAGCAGGTCGCTGGGCTGGAGGCGGAGCTCCACGGGAGGGGAGAGGCGGTGAATGGCCTCACGGCGGAGGTGGACAGGCTGAAGCAAGAGAACGAGGAGCTGGTGACGGAGCGGCATGTGCTCCGCACGGAGGTGCGTGGTGACGGGGCTGTGTGTCCGTGTGGGGGGGCGGGCGGGTGCGGGGAGTGGTGGCGCAGCGGTTAGCGCATCGCGCGACAATCTCAGCGACCCGAGTTCGATTCGCACTCACGGCCAACGTCGGTGACGAGTTTCTGAACCGGTCCTGGGTCCTCCTGTAGGTCGGCTCAGCCTTAAATGATTACCTGGTGCGGTATGGATCAGACGAGCGGGCTGCGGGCTGTGAAGAGGGTTGCTGTTGCTAACGATGACGACGACGATGATGATGATGATGCTGATGATGCTGCTGATGATGCTGATGATGACGATGACGATGCTGATGCTGTTGCTAACGATAATGACGACGATGATGATGATGCTGATGAAGCTGATGATGCTGTTGCTGATGGTGTTGCTAACGATGACGACGACGATGATGCTGATGCTGATGCTGTTGCTGATGATGATGTCAGACGAGCCTGCTGCAGGCTATGAAGAGGGAGTTGTTGCTAACGATGACGATGATGCTGATGCTGTTGCTAGCGATGACGATGATGCGGATGCTGTTGCTAACGACGACGACGACGATGATGCTGATGCTGTTGCTAACGATGACGACGATGCTGATGATGATGCTGATGATGATGCTGACGATGCTGATGCTGCTGATGATGATGTCAGACGAGCGGGCTGCAGGCTGTGAAGAGGGAGTTGTTGCTAACGATGGCGATGATGATGATGCTGATGCTGTTGATGACGATGACGATGATGCTGATGCTGTTGCTAACGATGACGATGATGATGACGATGATGCTGATGATGTCAGACGAGCGGGCTGCAGGCTGTGAAGAGGGAGCTGTCGTCTCTGCATGAGGAGAGGAGTCTCCTCCTGGAACAAAACCAAGCGGCGCTCTCGCGCCTGGGCTCACTGCAGCACAAGGTGATACACTACTTCCTCCACGAGTCTGTGGTGGGTCTCTGTGCGAGTCTGTGGGTCTCTGTGCGAGTCTGTGGGTCTCCGTGCGAGTCTATGGGTCTCTGTGTGAGTCTGTGGGTCTCTGCGAGTCTGTGGGTCTCCGTGCGAGTCTGTGGGTCTCTGTGTGAGTCTGTGGGTCTCCGTGCGAGTCTGTGGGTCTCCGTGCGAGTCTGTGGGTCTCTGTGTGAGTCTGTGGGTCTCCGTGTGAGTCTGTGGGTCTCTGTGCGAGTCTGTGGGTCTCTGTGCGAGTCTGTGGCTCTCTGTGTGAGTCTGTGGGTCTCTGTTCGAGTCTGTGGGTCTCCGTGCGAGTCTGTGGGTCTCTGTGCGAGTCTGTGGGTCTCTGTGTGAGTCTGTGGGTCTCCGTGTGAGTCTGTGGGTCTCTGTGTGAGTCTGTGGGTCTCCGTGCGAGTCTATGATTTGGATCTCCATGCGAGTCTGTGGGTCTCCGTGCGAGTCTATGTGTGAGGTCATGGTGAGGTCATGTTCTCTGTGACCCCCGCCCCCCGTTCCACAGGCCCTCTCCGCAGAGGGCTCTCTCCGTAGCCGCGAGCTGGAGCTAGCGCGCCTACAAACGGAGCTCCGCCGCGGGGCGCAGGACAAGGAGGGCCTCACGGCGGAGGTCGCGGCCCTCCGCGAGGAGGCCGCGGCGCTGGGCGGCGAGGTCACGACCCTCAGGCGGCGTCTGCGCTCGGCCGAGGAGCAGGCGAAGCGGTGTCCGCGGCTGGAGCAGGAGCTGAAGATTGTGCGGGCCGAGCGGGACGCGCTCACGCAGGACGCGCAGGAGGCACGCGACAAGGTGAGGGCCCAGTGAGCCGGGCGACGTGTCACTCGCTGGGTGACGTGTCACTGGCTGGGCTGGCTGGGCGACGTGTCACTCACTGGGCTGGCTGGGTGACGTGTCACTCACTGGGCTGGCTGTGTGGCGTGTCACTCACTGCGTGGCATGTCACTCGCTGGGTTAGCTGGGTGACGTGTCACTCGCTGGGTTAGCTGGGTGACGTGTCACTCGCTGGGCTGGCTGGGTGACGTGTCACTCGCTGGGCTGGCTGCGTGGCGTGTCACTCGCTGGGTTAGCTGGGTGACGTGTCACTCGCTGGGCTGGCTGGGTGACGTGTCACTCGCTGGGCTGGCTGCGTGACGTGTCACTCGCTGGGCTGGCTGGGTGACGTGTCACTCGCTGGGCTGGCTGGGTGACGTGTCACTCGCTGGGCTGGCTGCGTGACGTGTCACTCGCTGGGCTGGCTGTGTGATTTGTCACTCGCTGGGCTGGCTGGGTGACGTGTCACTCGCTGGGCTGGCTGGGTGACGTGTCACCCGCTGGGCTGGCTACGTGGCGTGTCACTGGCTGGGTGGCGTGTCACTCGCTGCGTGACGTGTCACTCGCTGGGCTGGCTGGGTGGCGTGTCACTCGCTGCGTGACGTGTCACTCGCCGGGCTGGCTGTGTGATGTGTCACTCGCTGCGTGACGTGTCACTCGCCGGGCTGGCTGGGTGGCGTGTCACTCGCTGCGTGACGTGTCACTCGCCGGGCTGGCTGCGTGGCGTGTCACTGGCTGGGTGGCGTGTCACTCGCTGCGTGACGTGTCACTCGCTGGGCTGGCTGTGTGATGTGTCACTCGCCGTGTGACGTGTCACTCGCCGTGTGACGTGTGACTCGCTGGGTTAGCTGGGTCTGAAGGCTACACCGGGGATCCTTTGTCGTTGCGTACATACTCAGTTACCTGTGTGTGTGTGCTGTGTGTGTGTGTTGTGTGTGTACTGTGTGTGTGCTGTGTGTCTGTGTGCTGTGTGTGCGTGTGCTGTGTGTGTATGTGCTGTGTGTGTGCTGTGTGTGTGCTACAGATTTTGGAGCTGAACGCCGAGCTCTGCCTGGCCCAGTCCCAGCACCAGAGGGAGCTGCAGCGAGTGCGAGCGGACACACAGGGGGAGCTGCACGGGGAGACGGGGGGGGACAGGGGGGGGGGACAGGGGGGGGGGCCGACGGGGCGAGGGAGAGGGCGGCCGCGGCAGCAGCGGCGGCGGAGAGCGACTTGAGGGCCGAGTTCCAGAAAGTCGTCGCCACGCAGCAGGTGTGGGTGTGTGTGGGTGTGTGTGTGTGTGGGTGTGTGTGTGTCCGCGTGTGTGTGGGTGTGAGTGTGCGTGGGCGTCCGCGTGTGTGTGGGTGTGCGTGGGCGTCCGCGTGTGTGTGGGTGTGGGTGTGTGTGTGTCCGCGTGTGTGTGGGTGTGGGTGTGCGTGGGCGTCCGCGTGTGTGTGGGTGTGTGTGGGCGTCCGCGTGTGTGTGGGTGTGGGTGTGTGTGTGTCCGCGTGTGTGTGGGTGTGGGTGTGCGTGGGCGTCCGCGTGTGTGTGGGTGTGTGTGGGCGTCCGCGTGTGTGTGGGTGTGGGTGTGTGTGTGTCCGCGTGTGTGTGGGTGTGTGTGTGCGTGGGCGTCCGCGTGTGTGTGGGTGTGTGTGTGGGTGTGCGTGGGCGTCCGCGTGTGTGTGGGTGTGTGTGTGTGCGTGGGCGTGTGTGTGGGTGTGTGTGTGTGTGTGTGCGTGGGCGTCCGCGTGTGTGTGGGTGTGTGTGTGTGTGTGCGTGGGCGTCCGCGTGTGTGTGGGTGTGTGTGTGCGTGGGCGTCCGCGTGTGTGTGGGTGTGTGTGTGTGTGTGTGCGTGGGCGTCCGCGTGTGTGTGGGTGTGTGTGTGTGTGTGTGCGTGGGCGTCCGCGTGTGTGTGGGTGTGTGTGTGTGTGTGTGCGTGGGCGTGTGTGTGGGTGTGTGGGTGTGTGTGTGCGTGGGCGTCCGCGTGTGTGTGGGTGTGTGTGTGTGTGTGCGTGGGCGTCCGCGTGTGTGTGGGTGTGTGTGTGCGTGGGCGTCCGCGTGTGTGTGGGTGTGTGTGTGTGTGCGTGGGCGTCCGCGTGTGTGTGGGTGTGTGTGTGTGTGTGCGTGGGCGTGTGTGTGAGTGTGTGTGTGTGTGTGCGTGGGCGTCCGCGTGTGTGTGGGTGTGTGTGTGCGTGGGCGTCCGCGTGTGTGTGGGTGTGTGTGTGTGTGCGTGGGCGTCCGCGTGTGTGTGGGTGTGTGTGTGTGTGTGCGTGGGCGTCCGCGTGTGTGTGGGTGTGTGTGTGTGTGTGCGTGGGCGTCCGCGTGTGTGTGGGTGTGTGTGTGTGTGTGTGGGCGTCCGCGTGTGTGTGGGCGTGCGTGTCCGTGTGTGCATGTGGGGAGCGGTGGTGTAGTGGTTAGCGCGCTGCGCTACGAACCCGGCGACCCGGGTTCAATTCCCGCTCACGGCCAACACCGGTGGTGATTATCTGAACCAGTCCTGGGCCTCCCCTAGGTCGACTCAGCCTCAAATGAGTACCTGGTGCGGTGTGCAAACATCGCCACTAGGGAGACAAAGGCGGTCGGGCGTGGTACTGGCCACCCACCCCCTCGTGTGCCGTTGCGGCCTTCATAGGTGCCTGTGTGCATCGGCCCAGTCATCTCGGTCATCTCAGTCATCTCAGTCATCTCAGTCATCTCAGTCGTCTCAGTCAGTCGACCCGTGGCACCTGCTGGGTCTGCCCCGTGACCTCCTGACGGCGGGCGTCCGACGCTTCACGTGGTAGCCTCAACGTGCACCTAGCCTGGCACAGGCGCCGTGGTGACGTGGCCGCCAGTTGGTGTCTAATGGCGGTTGTTGTTGTTGTTGTCCTTGTGTGTGTGTAGGAGGAGCACACTGTGGCTCTGCGTGTGATGGAGCAGAAGCTGCAGGAAGTGGAGATGAACCTGAGGAACGTGCGCGCCATGCTGCAGGAGAAGGTGGAGCAGCTCAAGGGGCAGGTGAGACGTGGGCCTCACCACTCGCTGCACACACCCCGAGCTAACCACACGCCACTAACCACACAACACTAGTTACACACCACTAACCACACGCCCCCCCCGGGCTGCCCCCCCCCCCCCCCGCGTCACAGACGGTGCGTTCGTCACGCTCCGACGTGGCGCTGCGCGAGCTCTACGTGGAGAACGCGGCGCTCTCGCGACTCGTGGCCCACGCCGAGGGGCGGCTGAGCGCGGCGGCGCTGAGCGAGCACCGCCTGCACGAGCGGCTGGGCGCGCTGCACCGTGTGCTGCGCCGCGTGGCGCCAGCGGCGCTCTCCGCCGCGTGACCGGCGGGGGGGGGGGGGGTGGTGAGGGGGGAGGAGTGGGGGGAGACACGGGGTGGTGCGGAGGAGAGAGAGAGGGAGGGAGGGAGATTGAGAGAGAGGGACTTGACACTAAACTGGGCCCCTCTACCTTACCCTACACCTACACACTAACCCTCGTCCTAACCCGAGATCTAACACACTAACCCTCGACCTTACCCTACACCTACACACTAACCCTCTACCTTACCCTACACACTAACCCTCTACCTTACCCTACACCTTCACACTAACCCTCGTCCTAACCCTACACCTAACACACTAACCCTCACCCTAACCATTACAACTTCCCCCTCGACTTAACACCAACATGAGCCCCTACACCTCACCCGAACCCTCCATCACCGTCATCACCACGATCCGCTCGCCTCCACTGTCGACACTCACCCCTAACCCCGTAGCCTTCATCCTGGGCCCTTGAGCCCTAACCCCCTGTGCCTAAACCCTAACCCTGGTCTGAACTCCCAACCCCTAGCGCCGTGGGGGTGTGTCTGTCGGGCCCGCGCGTGATGCAGTATTTAAAGCAATCATTCCAAAGAGTCGGAGCTGGGCGTGACCCCGGCTCCGGGCAGTAACCACAGTCGATGCTGATTGTGTTGTTTTTATTTGTATTCTCGTGAAACTCCGCGTGATAACGAAATTAACATTCGACGACGATGACGACGATGACGACGATGACGACGACGACGACGTCGCAACCCGAAAAGCGCTCGCAACCCGCTGCTAGCGCCGTTCCGCTTGAGTTGTGCGTGCGCTGATCTTCCTTCGCACCGTGCGTAGCCGACCGCGCTACATCGCAGGTGCGCGGGTAAGGAGGAGAAACTCAACACAAAAAAGCGGTTCTTAACTAATGGGTTGTCAATCGTGATGAATTAAAAGTGCATGGCTGTCAGTGGCTTCCTCGTATCGGAAGGACTCTGAGGCCCAGCGAGAGACCCACGGAGATCCAGAGACTCGTATAGAACCACAGAGACCCACAGAGAGCCATCGAGACCCAGACCCACATGTACGTATGTTGAACTTCTTTCGCACCGTACGTAGCCAATCGGAGGTGAAAGACAACAAACTAGACACACAAATCTATCCTAAAGAAATGAGTTTGTCAATCTCGATGATGATGATCATTTTAAAGTGCCACAGCTGCCAGTGCCTTGCTAATATCGGTAAGGGGAAGAGCGTTCCAGACGGCCACGGAAGCAGCGCAGCCGCGTGCGGTGACCCTCGGCCTCATGAAAAATGTGCGGCAGTCACCCCGCAGCAGTAGCGCTGGGGGGCGCTATCGCCGTGCCGCGAGTGGTCTTAGTGATTCACTTATCACGTGGATGAAACTTGAACCGGTTTTTGTGGCACGGCGTGTTCTGTAACACGGTAGGAGCTGCGTTCCTGAGGAACATCGCGTTATGGGAAAATCTCGTTATCACAATGTATGGATTCGGGTAAAGCGCAGTCCGCGATAACGCGTGAGATGCGTACGCAGGCCGGACAAAGATTGAGGCGTGTAAGGGTAGCCTTCTGGAAGTCATTCGGCAGCATCCCGCCCCGTGCGATCGCGTTGTACCCAATCCGCATCGGCGTTGTAACAAACAAAAAACGCATTCCCGAATTACGTTCCTCACCGCGTTGTCCCCAATTCGCGTCGTCAAAGCAACAGGCGGCGTCCCAGGAGAACCGGGGGGCTGTGTTGGACAACCCCGAGACACACGCGGAGTACGAGGCGTCGGTCAACAAGCTGCGGTGGGGCTTGTGGGTCGTGACTTCCTGTCGAGCCGGGCCGCCCCCCCCAACGCACCTGAGCACTCGGGTTGCGCGACCGCACGGCTCTCTCGAAGTCTCGCGGCTCACAATCGTCACCCCCCCCCCCCCCTTGAGTCTGCACGGCGCGCCCGGAGCGGTTTGCGAGGACGTTGGGAAGTGAACCGAATACGTTGAGACGATCGTAACGGCCCGTTGCTTGTCGCGTGCGCGGCGCGTGGCGTGACAGTCCGTCGCTGCGTCGATCGGCGCTTGAAATGTAGCTCGCTGCGAGAAGCTGCTCGCAACCTGTTGCAGAGACGTCGGCGTGCAAGCGATTCGGTTGCGTGCCAACCAAGTTGCGTGCAACCGATTTGCCACTGCAGTCAACCGGTTGCGCAACCACATGCAACCGCTTGATTATAACCAGGTTGATTGCAAGCGGTTGCGCGAGCTAATCAGTTGCACGCAACCAGGTTGCAACCGGTTGCCTGAGTAGCAACCAGGTCGCAGGCGGCAGCTGTGGGACACGCAGTTCAAGGTGCGGATGAGCAACAAGTTGCGCTGGTGGGGTTGCGCCGAGTTGCACGCAACTCGGCGCAACCCCAAGTGTCGAGCGAGCACTCTCCGGCTCGGGTGTGGAACTTGTTATTGTTATTGGCTGTGCCGGTGACGTCGTCGTCGTAGTCGTCACGTGTCGCGTGTTGTTCTCGTTATTCACGACGCAGTATTTCGGGGTGTCGTGGGCGGTGGCCCCTTCCGCCATCTTGCCCGGTGATCATGTTGGTAAATGTCCGTTTTGGTACCGAATTTGTTTGTTTTTTAAATAAAGTGTTGGTTTTGTGGTTTGCTTGTTTAAAGAAAATGTTTTGTTCATAAGTAGCCGCCTGCGCCGTGCTTTTCGGACGTGGCCGTCAATGCGTCAGTCCGTCCAGCCAGCCAGCCAGCGAAACTTTTGATTTGCGCGGGGTAACATGGCCGGGATGGAGGGCCTTTGTGACGTCAGCGTGACGTATGAACCCGGCTCAATGCTGTGGGGGGGTGCGGGTGACGTCATCACCGCGCACGTGCCTGCATGCCAGCCAGCCCTCCAGCCAGCAAAACACGACAGCAGTGCAAAGTAACGAGAAAGGTAAACGGATCACCCAAACACGTGCGAACACAACTGAACCATTCCCATCCTAACAAGGCAAAGCCATCTGAGGTATTAACCAATTAGTGAGGTGTCACGTAAATAAGTAATATTTAAAATACTTTTTTTTAAACACGCTTTCATTAAATGTACCGTACGAGTAATGGCAGAACTCCACGACTCCAGGAAGTGGCCCCGAAGCTTCCCACAACGTAAGGGACTGTGGTGATTTACAGCCAACGTCAGTTGAGCGTGGACAATTAGACCCAAGCCGAAACATAACGTAAAAAAGATTGTTTAAAATTGTTTTTTTAATGATATAATATAGTATTGTCATCAGTATGACATAAGTATACCAAGTTTGCAGTCGATAGCACATTGGGAAGTGGGTTAAAATTGAGTTAGAAGATTTGAGGATGTGACAACAAGACCGAGTGAGTTGCATAAAAGCGTGTAATAACAAAATGTGCCCATTCGTGACGAGTACAGCACACACCGATTGTGTGTTGGAGAGTAAACCCACTACAACATTTACAAATCAAGTACCGTGACATGTACACGGTGCCTGTACTAAACGTCACAGTGCATGTGCGGTGTCGTAGGTTTCTTCCTTCTCGAGGCTTGTGTGTGGGTGGCGTGTGTCGCGCACACACTCAGTCCGAGACGATGTCGTCCATCGCGGGAGGCACCGTCCTCATTCTTATTGAGTCCACGCCACCGACTCCGGCCCCCTCTCTCTCGCGACCACGCTGCCGCACGGCCCAGACACGACCCCGTCCGCACCGCCGGTGTCGACCGGGACGGCCAATCGCTGTCCGGCCGCGCGATGATCGGGTGAAGACGACGAGACGAGTCGACTCCCAGAACCGGCAGCCCAGAGCTCCCCGCTCTCCGTTGCTTTTATTCCCCTCGGCGCGGCCTGGCTCTGCCCCTGGCCACGCCTCCCTTCTCGAACCCTCCAGAGGGTGATCCAGGGGCCTCCCCACGAGGTCTACTGTGACCCCTTGCCCAGAGGTCGCAACCGGGTACCTGATACCCGTACCCTACCCGATACCCGGCTACCCGTACCCGGCCAGGTACGGGTAGCCGTTTGCGACCCTGGTGCGGCCGGGTACGGGTAAGGAATCAAAACCCGTTTGCGACCTCTGCCCTTGCCCCAGTTCCTCCGCCCTGCCGGCACCCACACACACACAGCCGTGGACATGCTCGACGGCGTGTGCGCCAAGTGTCCACCTGCAGTTGCAGTTGCTGTACAACAGCGCTGTGTCACTACACTCTGCTCATCAGTATGATGAGCAGAGTGTATTTGAGATTATCCTGAGGAATGTCTGGTGCCGTGTACATTAAAAGTGTTATCATACAACGCCCAACGCATTCGTCAGTAACAAGTATCCGGCTTTCAAAATAAATATATAATAGGCGACCTTTGATTCTAAATGTGGAGGGACAGAGACCGGGAGAAAAATCCACAACCACAGGGAGCGAGAGAGATACACCAAACTACAGCAGCAGGCATCGTCAGGGTCGGGATCGTACCCACGACCTCCTGTATACCAGGCGAGGTAGTTAACATCTCCTAGCCTCCGTGATGATGAGAGAGAAAGAGACGCAAATTCCAAATACACAGCATGCGTCAGGCTCTGGATCGAACCCACGACCTCCTGCACACCAGGCGAGGTAGTTAACATCTCCTAGCCACCGTGGCGCCCACAATGTAGTAGTATTGAGGTATTGTATCTTTACATTTTAGCGGTAGTGGCAGTTGTGGTGTTGGTAATGGTTATCGGAATCTTGATTTTGGCTTCTGCTGCAGGAGGAGGAGGAGGAATCCGATGAGCTATGAAGCTCTTTGTCAACAGAGATGTCCAGGATGGGGCGGGTTAGCAAGTTACAACAACAAGATGTCGAGTTTTAGTCATGGTTATGCTAGTTACGGTAGTGGTGGTGGCGTTCGTGGTTACAACAGCGGTTTCAATATGCATGGTGGTGGTATTTTGGTGGTTGTGACCGTAGTGGTGGTGGCATCCGTGGTGGTGGTGGAGTTCTCTGTAATATTCTGCGCGCGTGTCGCGCACTCATGAAAACAAACAGAAGCCACGTGCACTCGCATTTAATATTCAGCCCTGCGCCCCACACACACACAGAGAAACACAAAGACAAAGATCCCCCGTGTAGCCTGTGACAGACTGTTGGGGCATGTGGCTGTCAGCGAGTTGCACCTGTGAAGGCCGGCACGGCACACGAGGGGGTGGGTGGCCAGCACCACGCCCGGCCGCCTTTGTCTTCCCAGCGACGATGTTTGCTGCAGATCGCACCAGGTGCTCATTTGAGGCTGAGTCGACCTAGAGGAGGCCCACGGCCGGTTCAGATAATCGTCACCGGTGTTGGCCGTGAGCAGGAATCGAACCCGGGTCGCCAGGTTTATAGCGCAGCGCGATAACCGCTACACTACCGCTCCCCACTACACACACACACTCCCCTACACACACACTCACACACTCCCCTACACACACACTCCTCTACACACTCCCCTACACACACTCCCCTACACACACACACTCCCCTACACACACTCCCCTACACACTCCCCTACACACACACTCCCCTACACACACTCCCCTACACACACACACTCCCCTACACACACTCCCCTACACACTCCCCTACACACACTCCCCTACACACACTCCTCTACACACTCCCCTACACACACTCCCCTACACACACACACACTCCCCTACACACACACCCCCCACACACACTCCCCTACACACACACACACACACTCCCCTACACACACACTCCTCTACACACTCCCCTACACACACACTCCCCTACACACACTCCCCTACACACACACACTCCCCTACACACACACTCCCCTACACACACACACTCGCCTACACTCACACACTCCCCTACACACACACACTCCCCTACACACACACACTCCCCTACACACACACACATCCCCTACACACACACACTCCCCTACACTCACACACTCCCCTACACACACACACTCCCCTACACACACACACTCCCCTACACACACACACTCCCCTACACACACTCCCCTACACACACACACACACTGCCCTACACACACACACCCCTACACACACACTCCCCTACACACACACACTCCCACACACACTCACACACACACACTCCCCTACACACACTCCCCTACACACACACACCCCTACACACACACTCCCCTACACACACACACTCCCACACACACTCCCCTACACACACTCCCCTACACACACTCCCCTACACACACACACTCCCCTACACACACACCCCTACACACACTCCCCTACACACAAACACCCCTACACACTCCCCTACACACACACCCCTACACACACACACACTCCCCTACACACACACACTCCCCTACACACACTCCCCTACACACACACCCCTACACACACACACACTCCCCTACACACACTCCCCTACACACACACCCCTACACACACACCCCTACACATACACACTCCCCTACACACACACACACACACCCCTACACACACACCCCTACACACACACACACTCCCCTACACACACACACCCCTACACACTCCCCTACACACACACACACCCCTACACACACACACACTCCCCTACACACACACACTCCCCTACACACACACACTCCCCTACACACACACCCCTACACACACACACACTCCCCTACACACACACCCCTACACACACACACTCCCCTACACACACTCCCCTACACACACACCCCTACACACACACCCCTACACACACACACTCCCCTACACACACACACTCCCCTACACACACTCCCCTACACACACACACACCCCTACACACACACACACTCCCCTACACACACACACTCCCCTACACACACTCCCCTACACACACACCCCTACACACACACCCCTACACACACACACTCCCCTACACACACACACTCCCCTACACACACACACACCCCTACACACACACACTCCCCTACACACACACACTCCCCTACACACACTCCCCTACACACACACCCCTACACACACACACTCCCCTACACACACTCACACACTCCCCTACACACACTCACACACTCCCCTACACACACACACTCCCCCGTCCCCACGTGCGTCTGTAGGCGGCTCCGCGCCGCCACGCTCCGCATATTGAAGAGAAGGACGAGACACGGGGGGGGGGGCAGAGAGAGAGGAAGGGGGGGGCACAGGGAGAGACAGGGGGAGGGAGAGAGGGGGTACAGGGAGAGAGAGGGGGAGTGAGATAGGAGGGGGGGGGGTTACAGGGAGAGAGGAAGGGGGGGGGCACAGGGAGAGACAGAGGGAGAGAGAGGGAGGGGGAGACTGGGACCGCATACGTTGTGGTTTATTTTATAATCGCCCATGCAGTCTGCGAGAAACCCTCACCACCACCACCAACAACACTCATCATCATCATCAGCGCCATCATCAGTGACAGCAAGCCAGCAGCAGCACCAGCGATCTCATCAAGAGCAACAATCGTCAACGACATCAACATTTGTATCTGCAACAGCGGCAGCAGCAGCCGCAGCAGCAGCTGCAACAGCAACATCAAGAGCAGGGGCAAAATCATTAGCTGTCAATTGAGCAGCAGCAACAACGATTGCAGCAACATCGTAGAAGCAGCAGCAGCAGCATCAGTAGGAGTGAGAGTAACATCGCAGAAGCAACAGCGTCGTCAACCGTAGCCGCAGAAGTCGCACCAACTACAACAAGCAACGACTGATCAACACCGTCGCTTGCTGGCAACATCGCCAACACCACCAGCAGCAGAACCACCACCACCACCATCATCATCTCAATCACTTCAAGCATCACCATCACAACCGGCATCACCATCAGTACCACCATCATCAACAGCACTTCCTACACCTTCAGTATCATCACTGTCATCACCCCTCCAACATCATCACCGTCACAACAACGAACACCACCACCCCATCACCACCACCACCCCATCACCACCACCACCCCATCACTCCTCCTCCACCACCACCCCATCACCACCACCCCATCACCACCACCACCCCATCACCACCATCACCACCACCCCATCACCACGACCACCATCACTCCTCCTCCTCCACCACCACCCCATCACCACCACCACCACCCCCCATCACCACCACCACCCCCACCACCCCATCACCACCAACCCATCAACCCCATCACTACTCCACCACCACCCCATCACCACCACCACCACCCCATCACCACCACCCCCATCGCAGCATCACCACCACCCCCATCACCACCACCACCCCACCCCCATCACCCCACCACCACCACCCCATCACCCCACCACCATCACCCCATCACCACCACCACCCCCACCACCCCACCACCACCACCCCATCACCCCACCACCACCACCCCATCACCCCACCACCACCACCCCATCACCCCACCACCATCACCCCATCACCCCACCACCACCACCCCATCACCCCACCACCATCACCCCATCACCACCACCACCACCACCGTGGTCGTGGCGATGTTGAGACGAGAACGCGTGAGGATGTCGGAGCGTCTGGAGGCGACCGTGGCGGCTCTCTGTGAGCTGCGCATTCTGCGCGAGCGACAGGACCGCCTCGTCCACCGCGAGTTGACGGCTGCGCGGGGCCCCGAGCCCGAAACGTCGGAGTCGAGCCCGGGGTCGAGCCCGGGGGGGTCCCGGGGGGGTCCCGGCGACACGGAGAGGCCGCTGGGAGAGGCGCTCGAGCTGCTGCGGGATCAGCTGGTGAGAGACACACACACACACGCACACGTACACACACACACGTACACACACACACATACACACACATACACACACACGCACATACACACACATACACACACATACACGCACACATACACACACACACGCACACGCACATACACACACATGCACACACATACCCACGTACACACACACACGTACACACACACACGTACACACACACACGTACACACACATACACACACACATACACACACATGCATACACACACACACGTACACACACACGTACACACACACACACACGTACACACACACACGTACACACACACGTACACACATACACACGTACACACACGTGTACACACACACGTACACACACGTACACACACACGTACACACACACACGTACCCACACGTACCCACACGTACCCACACGTACACACGCGTACATACACACACACGTACACACACACGCACACACACGTGCACACACGTACACACGTACACACACGTACACACACACGTACACACACGCACACGTGTGTTTGTGTACGTGCGTGTGCATTATATTTTCATCGGTTGCGTAACGCTGTGTGGAAGCTACCTGGTCTGTCGGTCCGCACGAAGCTTCGGGTCTTCTCGGCCACGGTCATTCCCTCCCTTCTCTACGCTTGCGAAACGTTGACCCACCCCCCCCTAATGAAGCATCTTCGCCGGTTAGAAACATTTAGGCTGGCCCTGCCTACGATCCTTCCTGGGTTTAACCAGCAGGCTGGATTGTGTGAGGAGCTCACAGATCCTTGAAAGATCTGGGCAAAGTCCCATCGGTGAGCTCCTCCGGCAGGCAAGGCTGCGTTGGCTGGGTCATGTAGACCGCATGCCCAGCCATCGCATGCCTAAACAGCTTCTGTTCGGCCGGATCGAGGGGGCTAGACGGGTACGGCACGGGCTAGAGAAGAGATGGAGTGATGTGGTACAGGAGGACGTGGAGCTGAGTGGACTTGCCGATGACTGGTACCAGCGGTGTCAAGATCGGCCTCTGTGGAGGAGGCTCGTGAAGGACGCTACTGGGCAGTTGGAGGCAGTCGCCCTCCAACAACGGAGGGCGGAGGAGCGACGCTCACAACAACGAGCGGAGCGCCGGGCGACTAAAGCACAGCAAGTTGGCACAGTAGGGGGCACCTGCTGGATCTGTCCCGTGACCTCCTGCACCTAGCCTGGCACAGTTGGGGGTACGGCGTGTGTATGTGCGGTGGGGAGCGGTGGTGTAGCGGTTAGCGTGCTGCACTACGGAATTCCATTCCCGCTCACGGCCAACAACAACAGTGATGATTATCTGAACCGGTCCCCTAGGTCGACTCAGCCTAAAACGAGTACCTGGTGCGATGCGAAATTTCGCCACTATAGGGAGACAAAGGCGGCCGGGTGTGGTGCTGGCCACCCATCCCCTTGTGTGCCGTGCCGGCCTTCAGAGGTGCTGCTCGCTAACATCACTTGCCCCGACAGTCTGTTGAGGCTGTATGGGGGATCTTTGTTTTGTTTGTGTATGTTGTTGACCTTCTTTCGCACCGTACGTAGCCAATCGGAGGTGCAGTGTTGAGTCTATGGGCAGTGTTCGTCTATGGGTAGTGTTAGTCTATGGGCAATTAGTCGATGGCCAGTGTCTATATAAGTCTATGGGTCTGTTTATAAGTCTCTGGGTCTGTGTGAGTCTATGGGTCTCTGGTGAGTCTATGGGTGTGTATATAATGCTGTGAGTCTCTACGTGAGTCTATGGGTCTCTACGTGAGTCTATGGGTCTCTACGTGAGTCTCTATGTGAGTCGCTACCAGCAAGCAGGCTGAGACCACCATCAGTTCACTCGACCCCCACCGACCCGGTTCAATCGCAGGCAGTGGCCCACACCCGGTTTCGAGCCCAGGCTCTGAGCGGTTTGCCGGCTGGAACGTCTCTGAAAGCCCTCGGCTCCGTCCCAGGGACGCCTCGTGGTGAGTTTTCGGTTTTCCAGTCGCGGCCGCTGGGCGCAACGACCTCTGACCCCCCCTCGTCCCAAAAAGAGGCCACCACGGGAACGGCACCCTCGGAGGAGGTGCACGAGACGAGGAGGGGTCGGCACGCCGCCCTTGAGCTGCGCGACGTCACGGGGCCCAGGGCGGACGGCGGCGGCAGCGGGGGGGAGGGGGGAGGGGGGCATGAGAGGCAGAAATCGTGGATTTGTCCTCGAGAAATCCGATGAGGTGTAAAGCTCTTTTTGCACGGAATGTCCAGCAGTGTCGCGGTTGTCCCAGTAGAAGGGGCGGCGGTGGTGGTGGTGGTGAGGAAGGTGGTGGAGCTAGGGGTTGGTGGGACGCGAGGCGATGGGGGGGGGGGAGCTGGTGATGGTGTCTGGCAGCTGCCCCACGGCTCGAATTATCCCGCGGTAAAAATAAAACTCGGATCCCCTTTCCAACGCCAGCCGGCGGCGGTGGCGGTGGAGGCTGTGGTGGAGGCGGTGGTGGTGGCGGTGGTGGTGGCGGCGGCGGTGGTGGAGGCGGTGGTGGTGGCGGTGGTGGTGGAGGCTGTGGTGGAGGCTGTGGTGGTGGCGGCGGTGGTGGCGGCGGTGGTGGTGGAGGCTGTGGTGGAGGCGGTGGTGGTGGCGGTGGTGGTGGCGGCGGCGGTGGTGGAGGCGGTGGTGGTGGCGGTGGTGGTGGAGGCTGTGGTGGAGGCTGTGGTGGTGGCGGCGGTGGTGGTGGCGGCGGTGGTGGAGGCGGTGGTGGAGGCTGTGGTGGAGGCGGTGGTGGTGGCGGCGGTGGTGGCGGTGGTGGAGGCTGTGGTGGAGGCTGTGGTGGTGGAGGCGGTGGTGGTGGCGGCGGTGGTGGAGGCGGTGGTGGTGGCGGTGGTGGAGGCTGTGGTGGAGGCTGTGGTGGTGGAGGCGGTGGTGGTGGGGCGGCGGTGGTGGTGGCGGTGGTGGTGGTGGTGGTGGTGGCGGCGGTGGTGGTGGCGGTGGTGGAGGCGGTGGTGGTGGCGGTGGTGGAGGCGGTGGTGGTGGCGGCGGTGGTGGTGGCGGCGGTGGTGGAGGCGGTGGTGGTGGCGGTGGTGGAGGCTGTGGTGGAGGCTGTGGTGGAGGCGGTGGTGGTGGAGGCTGTGGTGGAGGCTGTGGTGGAGGCGGTGGTGGTGGCGGTGGTGGTGGTGGTGGTGGCGGTGCTGGTGGTGGCGCAGTGGCAACACTCGCGCCTCGAGCTCCCTGGGTTCCAATCCCGACACGTGGTTCGGTTCCCCCCCCCCCTCCCAACAGCGACTCGAAGCAAGCGACGTGAACCGCTTTTCATCAAACAGCCAAATGTAGCGGGACCTCTTGTAGTGTAAAAGAACAAACCTAACCCTTCTCATCGTGTATATATGTGTGTGATACATAGATGATGTGGAGTGATTCGGAGTCGGCATGTTTGCTCTGGGTGGAATCCGCGAGTTTGCAGCTCCCAGAGCCGCCACCACAGCGGCGTGCTGCGATAATTCAACACAGAACTCACTTCCTGCAGCACACAGCCTCGACACCACCACCCCCACCCACTCAGCCCAGCACACCACACCACCACCACCACCACCCCACCCCCCACCACCACCACACCACCCCCACCACCACCCCCCACCACCACCCCACCATCACCACCCACCACCCCCACCCCCCACCACCACCATCACCCCACCACCCCCCCACCACCACCACCCCACCACCACCCACCACCCCCCACCACCACCACCCACCACACCACCACCACCCCCCCCACCACCACCACCATCACCTCCCACCACCACCCCACCACCACCACCACCCCCCCACCACCACCACCACCTCCCACCACCACCACCCACCACCCCCCACCACCACCACCCCTCACCACCACCACCACCACCCCCCACCATCACCCCCCCCACCACCCCACCACCACCACCACCACCACCACCCCCCCCCACCACCATCACCACCACCACCCCCCCACCACCATCACCACCCCTCACCACCACCCCCCACCACCACCCCACCATCACCACCACCACCCCACCACCCCACCACCACCATCACCCCACCACCCCCCCCACCACCACCACCCCCACCACCACCCACCACCCCCCACCACCCACCACCCCCCACACCACCACCACCCCCCCACCACCACCCACCATCACCTCCCACCACCACCCCCACCACCACCACCACCCCCCCACCACCACCACCACCTCCCACCACCACCACCCACCACCCCCCACCACCACCACCCCTCACCACCACCACCACCACCCCCCACACCATCACCCCCCCCACCACCCCACCACCACCATCACCACCACCACCCCCCCCCACCACCATCACCACCACCACCCCCCCACCACCATCACCACCCCCTCACCACCACCCCCCACCACCACCCCACCATCACCACCACCACCCACCACCCCATCACCACCATCACCCCACCACCCCCCCACCACCACCACCCCACCACCACCCACCACCCCCCACCACCACCACCCCCCACACCACCACCACCCCCCCCACCACCACCACCATCACCTCCCACCACCACCCCACCACCACCACCACCCCCCACCACCACCACCACCTCCCACCACCACCACCCACCACCCCCCACCACCACCACCCCTCACCACCACCACCCCCCCACCATCACCCCCCCACCACCCCACCACCACCACCACCACCCCACCACCACCACCACCACCCCTCACCACCACCCCCCACCACCACCCCACCATCACCACCACCACCCCACCACCCCACCACCACCATCACCCCACCACCCCCCACCACCACCACCCCACCCACCACCACCCCCCACCACCACCACCCCCCACACCACCACCACCCCCCCACCACCACCACCATCACCTCCCACCACCACCACCACCCCCCCACCACCACCACCACCTCCCACCACCACCACCCACCACCCCCCACCACCACCACCCCTCACCACCACCACCACCACCCCCCACCATCACCCCCCCACCACCCCACCACCACCACCACCCCACCACCACCACCACCACCCCTCACCACCACCACCATCACCACCACCCCCCACCACCACCCCCCCACCATTACCACTCACTCACCACCACCACCCCCCCCCACACCACCACCACCCACCACCACCCCACCACCACCACCCACCACCACTCCACCACCACCACCTCCCACCATCAGGAACCACGCGAATTCGCGTGGTTCCTGATGGCCGATTGATGAACGATCCCTACCCCGGGCTGACACGTGCGTGACGAGGGGGGGGGAGGGCAGGCCCTGGGGGCAGCTCCGGCACGGCCGCTGTGAACCTTCTCTCCACGACCACCCGCCCACCCGCCAGCCCCTCCACTCTTCACGGTGTAACGTTAACCTGCACCTCCTCGCCCTCCGCATTTCATCAATTCATGAATTGATCGACGCATTCGGCGTTTGCATCTGAGATGACCCTCAGTCGAACGCCGTCGCCGTTCCGTTATCCGAGATGCGTTCGTCCAGGGCTCAGTTAGGCGGTGGCAGCAGCCCCGTGCCCTCAGGGCAAGACCCGTGCCCTCAGGGCAAGACCCGTGCCGTCAGGGCAGGCCCCGTGCCCTCAGGGCAGGCCCCGTGCCCTCAGGGCAAAGCCCCGTGCCCTCAGGGCAAGGCCCCGTGCCCTCAGGGCAGCTCCCGTGCCCTCAGGGCAAGGTCCCGTGCCCTCAGGGCAGCTCCCGTGCCCTCAGGGCAAGGCCCCGTGCCCTCAGGGCAAGGCCCCGTGCCCTCAGGGCGGGCGTTCTGGGAGCGCTTTTTGGCTGCGCAACCGCCCGCCCAGATGTGGACAGAGCAGTCGCGGGCGGCGATTTGAGTTGCACGACGTCGACGGCGGTGCGGGTGAGCGGCTGATCGCTCTAGGTGTGGTCACCGCTTAATGTCTCCCCCCCACCGTCCCCTCCCCACCGTCTCCCCACCGTCTCCTCCCCACCGTCCCCACCGTCTCCTCCCCACCCTCCCCACCGTCCCCACCGTCTCCTCCGTCTCCTCCGTCTCCTCCCCACCGTCTCCCCCCCCACCGTCTCCCCCCACCATCTCCCCCCCACCGTCTCCTCCCCACCATCTCCTCCCCACCGTCTCCCCCCCACCGTCTCCTCCCACCTCCTCCCCACCCTCCCCACCGTCTCCTCCCCACCCTCCCCACCGTCTCCTCCCCACCCTCCCCACCGTCTCTACCCGGCAGCGCTCGCTGCGCCGTCGTGACGCCAGCCTCTACCTGCAGCTCAAGAGTCTGGGGGACCGACTCGGGGAGATGGGACTCGGTGGGCCAGCACAGGCGCTGGATCGGTAAGGGCTCCCCCCCCCTTACCCTGACCTCAGGGCGCCACGGTGGCCATGAGATGTTAACTACCTCGCCTGGTATGGAGGAGGTCGTGGGTTCGATCTCTGGACCCTGACACCTGCTGTATATTTGGAGTTTGCGTGTCTCTCTTTCTCATCATCATCATCATCATCACGGTGGCTAGGAGATGTTAACTACCTCGCCTGGTATGCAGGAAGTCGTGGGTTCGATCCCGACCCTGACGATGCCTGCTCATGGTGGCGCCAGTTTGTTTGTTTTTCCACTGCAGGAGTCATGCTGGCTGACGTCACACGCGCGTAGCAAACACATCGTTAGCCCCCGCCCCTGGCCCTGCTTGGCCCCGTGAGCCCGGATTCTGACGTCTTTCCCGTGAGGTCCAGGGTCTTTGTTGTTGAGAAAGCGTTTTGTCAATCGTCTGTAACCCCCCCCCCCCCCACCTCTCCTCCCCTGTCTCTGCCCCCTGCCCCACTCACCAACGAAGACGGCGAGAGGAAGCCATGTTCGAGCAACTAGGCGAGGAGAGGCCTGGGCGCGTCACGCAGGCCCCGCCGCGGTTGCCGGGCGGAGCCGAGAAGCGGAGCAGCCGGAGGAGGCCGAGCTCCGGTGGGGGCTTCCCCCCCCCCCCTAACCCCCTCGCCCCCTCGCCCCCCCCCACCCCCCCGCCCACCAATGCCCCCCGCGCCGTGTCGCTACGTTTGAGGGGGCTCCGCTGTGCACGCTCGGGGAATGCAGCAGAGGTTGTGGCTTTAGCTGGGATAGCTGAGAGAGCTGGGTTAGGTAGGGTAGCCGGGTTAGGTAGGACAGCCGGGTTAGGTAGGGTAGCCGGGTTAGGTAGGACAGCCGGGTTAGGTAGGGTAGCCGGGTTAGGTAGGGTAGCCGGGTTAGGTAGCGTAGCTGGGTTAGGTAGGATAGCCGGGTTAGGTAGGGTAGCCGGGTTATGTAGGGTAGCCGGGTTAGGTAGGGTAGCCGGGTTAGGTAGGGTAGCCGGGTTATGTAGGGTAGCCGGGTTAGGTAGGGTAGCCGGGTTAGGTAGGGTAGCCGGGTTAGGTAGGATAGCCGGGTTAGGTAGGGTAGCCGGGTTAGGTAGGGTAGCCGGGTTAGGTAGGGTAGCCGGGTTAGGTAGGGTAGCCGGGTTAGGTAGGATAGCCGGGTTAGGTAGGGTAGCCAGGTTAGGTAGGGTAGCCGGGTTAGGTAGGGTAGCCGGGTTAGGTAGGGTAGCCGGGTTAGGTAGGGTAGCCGGGTTAGGTAGGGTAGCCGGGTTAGGTAGGGTAGCCGGGTTATGTAGGGTAGCCGGGTTAGGTAGGGTAGCCGGGTTAGGTAGGGTAGCCGGGTTAGGTAGGGTAGCCGGGTTAGGTAGGGTAGCCGGGTTAGGTAGGGAAGCCGGGTTAGGTAGGGTAGCCGGGTTAGGTAGGGTAGCCGGGTTAGGTAGGATAGCCGGGTTAGGTAGGGTAGCCGGGTTAGGTAGGGTAGCCGGGTTAGGTAGGGTAGCCGGGTTAGGTAGGGTAGCTGCGTTAGGTAGGGTAGCCGGGTTAGGTAGGGTAGCCGGGTTATGTAGGGTAGCCGGGTTAGGTAGGGTAGCCGGGTTAGGTAGGGTAGCCGGGTTAGGTAGGGTAGCCGGGTTAGGTAGGGTAGCCGGGTTAGGTAGGGTAGCCGGGTTAGGTAGGGTAGCCGGGTTAGGTAGGGTAGCCGGGTTAGGTAGGATAGCCGGGTTAGGTAGGGTAGCCGGGTTAGGTAGGGTAGCTGGGTTATGTAGGATAGCCGGGTTAGGTAGGGTAGCCGGGTTAGGTAGGGTAGCCGGGTTAGGTAGGGTAGCCGGGTTAGGTAGGATAGCCGGGTTAGGTAGGGTAGCCGGGTTAGGTAGGGTAGCTGGGTTATGTAGGATAGCCGGGTTAGGTAGGGAAGCCGGGTTAGGTAGGGTAGCCGGGTTAGGTAGGGTAGCCAGGTTAGATGGGACAGCGTGTTGAGCAATCATTGGGCACGTGTAGTGTGCAACTCCCCACGACCCGCACGGCTCGGGGAGGCCATCATCCAGCAGTGGACTGACTAAAGTCGGGGCTAGTTTCTGGACTCAAATTGGTCCACTCGTTCCCCGCCTGCAGCGTGCGCGAGTGAGTGCGTGTTGTCCCGGGCTTCCCTTAGGTCGACTCGACCTTAAATCAATAACCGGTGCGGAGTGTAAACATCCCCACTGGGGAGACAAAGACGGCCGGGCGTGGCGCTGTCCACCCGCCCCCTCGTGCGCCGTGCCGGCCTTCATCGGTGGCTGCCACTCGCTAGCAGCCACTTACCCCAAGAGCTACACGGGGGATCTTTGTCTTTGTGCGCGTGAGTGTGCACGAGGAACCGTGGCGTAGTGGTTAGCGCACTGCACCTCAAAGAACCGGCGACCCGAGTTGAGTTCCCGCTCGCGACCAGTACCAGCGGCGACTTTGTGAACCCGGCAGGTTTCTCCGAGTGGAGCGGAGGCCCCGATCGCCGCGTCGGCTCCGAATCCGACGAATCAGAGGGCAGCGACGAGCACGTCACGACCCCGGGCAGCTGGGGTCACAGCGATCCTGGTGAGTGAGCTGAGAGAGAGACTTTTGGCCACGTCCATCGCCACAGCGCGCGTGTTTTTATTGTGTCTTTGTATTGCGTATCGAAATCGCCTCCAGTGCTGTTGCTGCTAGTCTATGGGTAGTGTTAGTCTATGGATAGTGTGAGTCTATGGGTAGTGTTGAGTCTATGGTGCAGTGTTGAGTCTATGGGCAGTGTTGAGTCTATGGGTAGTGTTGAGTCTATGGTGCAGTGTTGAGTCTATGGGCAGTGTTGAGTCTATGGGTAGTGTTGAGTCTATGGTGCAGTGTTGAGTCTATGGGCAGTGTTGAGTCTATGGGTAGTGTTGAGTCTATGGTGCAGTGTTGAGTCTATGGGCAGTGTTGAGTCTATGGGTAGTGTTGAATCTATGGTGCAGTGTTGAGTCTATGGTGCAGTGTTGAGTCTATGGTGCAGTGTTGAGTCTATGGTGCAGTGTTGAGTCTATGGGCAGTGTTGAGTCTATGGTGCAGTGTTGAGTCTATGGGCAGTGTTGAGTCTATGGTGCAGTGTTGAGTCTATGGTGCAGTGTTGAGTCTATGGTGCAGTGTTGAGTCTATGGTGCAGTGTTGAGTCTATGGTGCAGTGTTGAGTCTATGGGTAGTTCTAGATTTGAAGCTTTCGTGACTGCAAGGAATCATATTCTTAGGTTTTTTTTTTTCGGTAAAGTCACGTAGGTAAAACATCAAAATTAATGAAAATAAAATAAAATAAAACAAAAATCACGACGTTTCGGAGGCAACACAAGTCTCCGTCATCAGGTGGGACCGTCACATCAGGTGGGACCATCACAGCCGAATTAGCTGCATCAAGTGATGATGGGACCATCACAGCCGAATTAGCTGCATCAAGTGATGCAGCTAATTCGGCTGTGACGGTCCCACCTGATGACGGAGACTTGTGTTGCCTCCGAAACGTCGTGATTTTTGTTTTATTTTATTCTATGGGTAGTGTTAGTCTATGAGTCTATGGGCAGTGTTGAGTCTATGGGCAGTGTGTATGTTGAACTTCTTTCGCACCGTACGTAGCCAACCGCGCGAAACGGAGGTGCGGGGGAGAAGGAACAACAAAACTAAACACAACGCAGTTTAAAATAAATTGGTGTTCAATCGAGATGATTTAGAACTGCATAGCTCCAGTGTCTTCCTAATAATGAGGTTTCATTGGGGGGGGGGGTCTTTGCACGATTGTTGGTGACCGTCACCTCCCTTAACCCCCCTCTCCCACCGGGCCCCTCCCCCCCGTAGCATCCCCGGTGAGCCCCGGCACGCGCCGCTTCGCTCGGGACGTGCCCAGCCTGGACGGCTCGGGGCTGTACCGCTACCCGAGCGCGCTGCACGCCGTGGCCATCCAGAGCCCCGCGCTGCTGCTGCTCCGTGACGGCGACGCCCCCCCCGGCGATCCCACCGAATCCGGCGAACCCAGAGGAGCCGGTGCACTTGACACGTCCGGCACGCCCCCAACACCTCGCGCGTCTGCCGATTCCGGCGCGGCCGGAGCTCTACGCGCATCCGGCGCGTCTGGGGGATCCGGCACGTCCGGCAAGTCCGGCAAATCTGGCCAGTCCGGCATGACGTCCGGCATATCAAGCCGATCGAGCACGTCCGGGGAAGCCGGCACATCATCCGGCACATCATCCGGCGGAGCGTGCACGACTGAAGAATCCGCCGTCCCTGCCGCAACTTCCACCGACGGAGGAGCCGCGCCGCGCTCCCCGCCGTTTGCCGAGCGTTTCCCGTCGGCCGGCAAGCCGGACGATTACATCGCCCGCCTCCTGGAGAGGAGGAAGTGGCGGCAAGCGGCGGCGGCGAAGGCCCCGGCGCTCGCCTCGTCGAAGGCCGCCGCCGCCTCGTTCTCCTCCTCGCTGTCCTCGTCCTCGTCGTCGTCCGGCAGGGGCTCCTCCGTGCCGTCGCTCCCGGCCGCGGCGAACGCCGCCGCCGGAGAAGAGTCCGAGACGAGCGTGAGGTTGTCGCTGCGCTCCCCCCCTCCTCCTCCTCCTTTCCTGCTGCCTCCCTTCCTCCCGACCGCATCGCCGTTGCCGTCGTCGTCATTATCGTCCGGTTCGAAAGCTTCCCTCCCCCATCCGCCACCGGCACCGGCAGCACCGCCGCCGCCGTCGCCGCCGCCGTCCCCGTCGCCGCCGCCGGGTCGGCGCGCGACGCGGCTGGTAGCGAGCGTGCCGCCGATGAAGCACGGCATCGTGCGCGGCGTCTCGCAGTTCCTCACCGGCGGGCGCCTGCACGCGGGCAAGCGCGCGGCAAACAAACAGCAGCAACAGCCGCAACAACAGCGGCAGCCACCGCCGCCGTCGAAGGCCGCCGTGCGCCGCTGCAAGTCGGCGTCGCTCGACCGCGTCGCTGAGTGGCGGCCGCCGCCGCCCATCGAGTCGGCACCGTTCAAACGCGCCACCACGTTCGGGGCGCCGGGCCGGAACAGGGACGACGGCGGTGGCGGTTTTGGCAGCGGCACGGGGCGTCCACTCGTCTCCGCGTCCTCCCGCTCCATCTGGGATTTCTTTGCCGCCGAGAGGGGGAAGATGGCGGCGGCGGCCGCGGCCTCGGCCGAGTGCGCGGACTACGCGGCGCCGCTGTCCGTGCGCCGCCTGTGCCGGGCCGGCGACGCCGGCGGGGACTGGGCGCCGCTCGTCGGCGGAAGCTGCGGCAGCTGCTGCTGCTGCTGCGAGGAAGTGACGAGCTGCGGCTGCCCGGGGTCCTGCGACGGCGACAACGACGACGACAATGACGATGGCGGCGGTGACGACGATGGTGGTGGTGGTGGTGGCTTCGCCTCGGCCGACCGCTGTTACCCCAGTGCGGCTGGTTTCCACGACAACCGCTTCGGCAGCGGAGGACCCCTGCAAGGGAATGCCGGTTTCCGCGGCGACGGCTTTTGTTTTAACGATGGCGGCGGCGGAAACGGTTTCCGCGGCAACAGTTTCCACGGCAACGGTTTCCGCGGCGACGGTTTCCACACCGACGGTTTCCACGCCGACGGTTTCCACGCCGACGGTTTCCCCCGCAGCGGTTTCCAGGGGCACAGTTTCCACGGCGTCGCCAAGCTCCCCCGCGGCAGCAACGGTCTCCGCGGCAACCCGATGCACGCGGGTAGCGCCGGTTGCCTCAGGGACGGTTTCCTCGGAGACGGTTACCGTGGCGACGCCTGGCGCCGCGGCGACGCGAGGCCGCAGCAAGGCAAGGCGAGCACGGGGTTCGGACCGGGCTGGGGGCGGCCGGGCGCTGGAGGGGCCGGGCCGCAGGCCGGCGGTGGCTGGTGGGGGGCCGGCCCCGGCGGCCTGGGGGTCGCGGGGGGCCGGTCCAACGGGCCGGGGCCCCAGGTGAGCGTGGCCCACGTGGTGCCCGTGGGGCCGGCAGGGCTGGATGGCCCCGCCGCGCGCAGGAGGGCGCTGCTGCGGTGCCACTCGGTGGAGCCGGCGCTCACCACCACCGTCTAAAGCGGCCGCCATTGCTCCCCGCATCTTCCGGCGTGTCTCCCGGCGTGTCTCCCGGCGTGTCTCCCGGCGTGTCTCCCGCCGTGTCTCCCGGCATGTCTCCCTGCGAGTCTTCCGGCACGGTCTTTGAATCTTAATGGCTGTCCCTGGGTGTCCCTGGGTGTCTCTGGGTGTCTGTGTGTGTCCCTGGGTGTCATTGGGTGTCTCTGGGTGTCCCTGGGTGTCTGTGTGTGTCCCTGGGTGTCCCTGGGTGTCCCTGTGTGTCCCTGGGTGTCTGTGTGTGTCCCTGGGTGTCTGTGTGTGTCCCTGGGTGTCCCTGGGTGTCCCTGGGTGTCCCTGGGTGTATCGAGGGTGTCCATGTGTATCCCTGGATGTCCCTGAGTCTCTCCAAACTCGCTGGGTGTCCCTGAGCATCTCTGGGGTTGTCTCGAGGTGTCTTCAAAGTTTGGGGTGTCTCTGCGTCTCCAGTTTTCTTGAATCCAAATCTTCCTAAGTGTCCCTGACGGTCTCTGGGGAGTCTTGAGTATCTCCAAGTCTCCCTGCGTTCTCCCCCTCTCTCCCTCTCTCTCTCTCTCTCGAGGTGCCCAAGGCTTTCTCCAGACGTCTTGGACGTGTCTCTCGATGTCTTCAATCATCTGGTGGCTGTACACCCAAAGGTGTCTCTGTGTTTTAGACCTCCTTGAATGTCTCCGGGTGTCCCGGAGTTTTAGTTTATTTTAGTTGTTACACGGACGATGACGCTGATGACGACAACGATGATGACGACGATGATGATGCTGACGACGATGATGACGATGATGATGACGACGATGACGACGATGATGACGACGACGATGACGATGATGATGACGATGATGACGATGATGATGATGATGACGACGATGATGACGATGATGACGACGATGATGACGATGACAATGACGACGATGATGATAACGATGATGATGACGATGATAATGACGATGATGATGACGATGATAATGACGATGATGATGACGACGATGATGACGATGATGATGACGATGATGATGACGATGATCCCACCGTGTAGCCGCATTTGCCCGGCTATTTCACAAAAGGGAAATCCGTGGTTCATGCACGAGCACAACAATAACAACAAACATATCCTAAACACCGTGATGATGATGATGAGACTCGCAAACTCCAAATATACAGCAGCAGGCGTCAGGGTCAGGATCGAACCCACGATCTCCTCTATACCAGGCGAGGTAGTTAACATCTCCTAGCCACCATGATGATGATGATGAGAGAGAGACGCAGGCTCCAAATATACAGCAGCAGCAGGCGTCAGGGTCGGGATCGAATCCACGACCTCCTGTAAACCAGGCGAGGCAGTTAACATCTCCTAGCCACCGTGATGATGATGATGATGAGAGAGAGAGACACGCAAACTCCAAATATACAGCAGCAGGCATCAGGGTCGGGATCTAACCCACGACCTCCTGTACACCAGGCGAGGTAGTTAACATCTCCTAGCCACCGTGATGATGATGAGAGACACGCAAACTCCAAATATACAGCAGCAGGCGTCAGGGTCGGGATCGAACCCACGACCTCCTGTACACCAGGCGAGGTAGTTAACATCTCCTAGCCACCGTGATGATGATGAGAGAGAGACACGCAAACTTCAAATATACAGAAGGCGTCAGGGTTGGGATCGAACCCACGACCTCCTGTACACCAGGCAAGGTAGTCAACATCTCCTAGCCACTGTGATGATGATGATGATGAGAGAGAGACACGCAAACTTCAAATATACAGAAGGCGTCAGGGACGAGATCGAACACATGACCTCCTGAATACCAGGCGAGGTAGTTAACATCTCCTAGCCAGCGTGATGATGAGAGAGAGAGAGAGACACGCAAACTCCAAATATACAGCAGCAGGCGTCAAGGGTCGAGATCGAACCCACGACCTCCTGTACACCAGGCGAGGTAGTTAACATCTCCTGGCCACCGTGATGATGATGAGAGACACGCAAACTCCAAATATACAGCAGCAGGCGTCAGGGTCGGGATCGAACCCACGACCTCCTGTGCACCAGGCGAGGTAGTCAACATCTCCTGGCCAAAGTGGCACCGCAGTGTGGACCGCGGCGTTTGGCGCCAGGCGCACCGTCACTTTTTAAATCCCCGCGGTGAGAACGGTCGGCGCAAACTCGCGACAGCTTCACCTCCCTTCTCCACTGGACACAACCGAGCCGAGCCCTGCCCACTGACGTCACGCGCGATGGGCGTGGCCAACTGACGTCACGCGCGATGGGCGTGGCCAACGGACGAACGCGCCGTTCTGGCCACGCCCCCTGGCCCTGCTTGGCCCCCACCCCCTCCCCGGCCTGCAGACGCGGTTTCGCTTCCCCGCTCGGCACGGGCGAGCAGCCGCTAGGGGGGGGGGGGAATAAAAACCTTCCCCGTGTGTACGTAGCGTGCGTATGAACGCACGTGCGTTGAACTTCTTTCGCACCGTACGTAACCAACCGCGCCAATCGGTCAGTATCTCATGCGCACCACCCCCCCACCGCCAACCCGTGCCCCCCCCCCCCCCGCAAGGCAACTTACTGCCCTCGCGGTCGCGACGGATCTTACTGGATGTCCCCAAGTGTCTCTGCGTGTGGTGGAGGGGGGGGGGGTCTAACCGGCGCCGTTGAGTGCACGAGCCGACCACGTGGTCGGGGTGATCGGTGAGGTCTGCGGATGTCTCCCGTGACGCGTTACGGGGGGGGGAAGATGACCTCTGACATGGGAAGGGGGCGGCGGTGGAAGGGGGGGGGTAAAAGATCAGGGTTCAAATAAGCCTGTTTTAAATAATTATTTTCAAAAGTAATAATGTTCAATAATAATATGAAATAATACTTTAAATAATAATTTTGAATAACTATAATTTTTAATAAGAATTTGTGCTAATTTTAAATAACAAATTTTCTAAGAATAATAATAAATAATAACCATTTTAAATTATAATAATTTGCAATTATTATTTTAAAGAGTTATTTCAATAATCATTTTAAACAATAAATAAATAACAATTGTTAATTTTTATAATTTTAAATAACGTTTTTCAACAATCATTTTCAACAATAAATTAATAAATAATAATTGTTAATCTTCATAATTTTTAATGACGTTTTTCAACAATCATTTTCAACCCCCTTCGTCAAAAGATCGCGATCCGCGTCTTCGCCCGCCGCTCCGCCATCGTCATCGCCATCGTCATTGTCTCCGTCATCACCATCGCCATCACCATCATCATCGTCATCGCCATCGTCATTGTCTCCGTCATCACCTTCGTCTCCGTCATCACCATCGTCTCCGTCATCGTCATCGGCTCTCGCCAGGGAGCTGCTGCTGCTGCCGATGCGCCTGGGCGCTCCCTCCCACACGAGCCCCTCCACCCCTGAGAGAGAGAGACACCTGCTGTGTGCACTTCTTTCGCGCCGTACGTAGCCCTCTATGGGTCTCTGTGTGGTGAGTCTATGGGTCTCTGTGTGATGAGTTTATTGGTCTCTGTGTGGTGAGTCTATGGGTCTCTGTGTGATGAGTCTATGGGTCTCTGTGTGGTGAGTCTATGGGTCTCTGTGTGGTGAGTCTGGGTCTCTGTGTGAGGAGTCTATGGGTCTCTGTGTGATGAGTCTATGGGTCTCTGTGTGATGAGTTTATGGGTCTCTGTGTGATGAGTTTATGGGTCTCTGTGTGGTGAGTCTATGGGTCTCTGTGTGGTGAGTCTATGGGTCTATGTGTGGTGAGTCTATGGGTCTATGTGTGGTGAGTCTATGGGTCTCTGTGTGGTGAGTCTATGGGTCTCTGTGTGATGAGTCTATGGGTGTTTGTGTGAGGAGTCTATGGGTCTCTGTGTGATGAGTCTATGGGTCTCTGTGTGATGAGTCTATAGGTCTCTGTGCGATGAGTCTATGGGTTCTGTGTGAGTCTATGGGTCTCTGTGTGAGGAGTCTATGGGTCTCTGTGTGAGGAGTCTATGGGTCTCTGTGTGATGAGTCTATGGGTCTCTGTGTGATGAGTTTATGGGTCTCTGTGTGATGAGTTTATGGGTCTCTGTGTGGTGAGTCTATGGGTCTATGTGTGGTGAGTCTATGGGTCTTTGTGTGATGAGTCTATGGGTCTCTGTGTGGTGAGTCTATGGGTCTCTGTGTGGTGAGTCTATGGGTCTATGTGTGGTGAGTCTATGGGTGTTTGTGTGAGGAGTCTATGGGTCTCTGTGTGATGAGTCTATGGGTCTCTGTGTGATGAGTCTATAGGTCTCTGTGCGATGAGTCTATGGGTCTCTGTGTGAGTCTATGGGTCTCTGTGTGAGGAGTCTATGGGTCTCTGTGTGATGAGTCTATGGGTTTTTGTGCGATAAGTCTATGGGTCTCTGTGTGAGTCTATGGGTCTCTGTGTGAGGAGTCTATGGGTCTCTGTGTGATGAGTCTATGGGTCTCTGTGCGATGAGTCTATGGGTCTCTGTGTGAGTCTATGGGTCTTTGTATGATGAGTCTGTGAGTCTCTGTATGATGAGTCTGGGTCTCTGTGTGATGAGTCTATGAGTCTCTGTATGATGAGTCTATGAGTCTCTGTGTGATGAGTCTATGGGTCTCTGTGTGATGAGTCTGTGAGTCTCTGTGTGATGAGTCTATGGGTCTCTGTGTGATGAATCTATGGGTCTCTGTGTGATGAGTCTATGAGTCTCTGTGTGATGAGTCTATGGGTCTCTGTATGATGAGTCTATGAGTCTCTGTGTGGTGAGTCTATGGGTCTCTGTGTGATGAGTCTATGAGTCTCTGTGTGGTGAGTCTATGGGTCTCTGTGTGAGGAGTCTTTGGGTATCCATGTATGTAAGTTGAACTTCTTTCACACCGTACGTAGCCAACCGTGGTAATCTGAGGTGCCGGGGGGGCAGAAAGACAACGAACTAGACGCAAGCAGCAGATCTAAAGTAACGAGTTTGTCAATCTCGATGACGACGATGACGACGACGACGATGATGATTTAAGAATTGCAAAGTTCCCAATCGCAGGGAAGAGCGTTCCAGACGGCCGCGGTGACCGCCGCATTTGTTCGATGTCGGCGTGCCGACGTGCCGTTTGTGCGCTTTGAATTAAGGTCTGTAGCCCGAAACGTCGCCTGTAATATATATATTTTCCTTTTAAGGCCACACACACACACGCACGCAGTTGTTCTTGACGGATGTGCGCAGGCCATTGTCATCGTTGTGCTTTTGAAACCACTGCCAACGCAGCGGCGGCAGCAATCGCCAAAATAATTATCGTCAGTTTCTTGTGTGTTTTTTTTTAAAGATGGGTCACGGTAAATAAACAATGTGGAGAGTTGTAAGAGGGGAAAAAGAGCCTTAATGATGATTGTTGTTGTTGAAAGTAGAGAGAGGGTGGTGTGGGCTGCTTTGTCCTCTCTTGGTATGCAGGCGTCGTGTGGAAGGGCAGCAGGGAGTTGATGGGGTGATGAGGGGCAGCAGGAAGATGATGGGGCTGTCAGGGCAGCAGGATGATGATGAGACTGTCAGGGGCAGCAGGGAGATGCTGGGGCTGTCAGGGCAGCAGGGAGATGATGGGGCTGTCAGGGCAGCAGGGAGATGATGGAGTGATGAGGGCAGCAGGGAGATGATGGAGTGATGAGGGCAGCAGGGAGATGCTGGGGCTGTCAGGGCAGCAGGGAGTTGATGGGGCTGTTAGGGCAGCAGGGAGATGATGGGGTGATGAGGGGCAGCAGGGAGATGATGAGGTTGTCAGGGCAGCAGGGAGTTGATGAGGCTGTCAGAGCAGCAGGGAGTTGATGGGGCTGTGAGGGCAGCAGGGAGATGATGAGGCTGTCAGGGCAGCAGGAAGATGCTGGGGCTGTTAGGGCAGCAGGGAGATGATGAGGCTGTGAGGGCAGCAGGGAGTTGATGGGGCTGTCAGGGCAGCAGGGAGATGGTGGGGTTGTCAGGGCAGCAGGGAGATGATGAGGCTGTCAGGGCAGCAGGGAGTGGATGGGGCTGTCAGGGCAGCAGAGATATGATGAGGTGATGAGGGCAGCAGGGAGTTGATGAGGCTGTCAGGGCAGCAGGGAGATGATGAGTTGATGAGGGCAGCAGGAAGATGATGAGGCAGTCAGGGCAGCAGGAAGATGGTGGAGTGATGAGGGCAGCAGGGAGTTGATGGGGCTGTCAGGGCAGCAGAGAGATGATGGGGCTGTCAGGGCAGCAGGGAGATGATGGGGCTGTAAGGGCAGCAGGGAGATGGTGGAGTGATGAGGGCAGCAGGGAGATGCTGGGGCTGTGAGGGCAGCAGGGTGATGCTGGAGTGATGAGGGCAGCAGGGAGATGATGGGGCTGTAAGGGCAGCAGGGAGATGGTGGAGTGATGAGGGCAGCAGGGAGTGGATGGGGCTGTCAGGGCAGCAGTGATGCTCTCTCGGGGTGTTCGTGCCGAGTGACAATCGCGAGGAGACGTGGGGGGGGTGGCGAGGCCTCCCAAGCAGCACGTGGGCGAGCTTCACCCTTGTCGGTCGCAAAATGTTAAAATATAAAAAAAATATATAAATAGGCAATGCACCTATTAAAGTATATTTTATGTCGCCAAAATACAAACATTAAACATATATATTAAACAAAAGTCACTTTTTTTCTTCTCTCGTTGCGTTTCTTGTTATCTGTGTTGTCTATCTGGTCCACAGTTACCCCATCTGGTTCACAGTTACTCCATCTGGTTCACGGTTACCCCATCTGGTTCACAGTTACTCCATCTGGTTCACAGTTACCCCATCTGGTTCACGGTTACCCCATCTGGTTCACAGTTACTCCATCTGGTCCACGGTTACTCCATCTGGTGCACAGTTACTCCATCTGGTTCACAGTTACCCCATCTGGTTCACAGTTACTCCATCTGGTTCACGGTTACCCCATCTGGTTCACAGTTACCCCATCTGGTTCACAGTTACTCCATCTGGTCCACGGTTACTCCATCTGGTGCACAGTTACCCCATCGGGCAGAGATGATCTCCCAAGCGAAATGCTCAGGGAGGGTGGCGTTTGTGCACAGACTGCCCTATATGACATCATAACAACAGTCTGGACCGCTGGACGGGTTCCGCAGGATTGGAAGGATGTCCTGGTGGTCCCCCTCTTTAAGAAGGGGGGCCTCACAGACTGTAACAACTACAGGGGCATCTCACTCCTCAGTGTGCCGGGTAAGGTCCTGGCAAGGATTATTCAACATCGCCTTGCTAGGTACGCTGAGGAGAGGCTTGCGGAGCCCCAATGCGGTTTCAGGAAAGGGCGGTCCTGCACAGATGCCATATTTTCTGTCCGTCTGCTACAGCAGAGGTGTAGGGAATTCCAACAAGACCTACATCTCTGCTTTATTGACCTGGTCAAGGCCTATGATACCATCAGTAGGCCTGGGCTCTGGGTTGTTCTTCGTGCTTTCGGAGTCCCTGACCCTCTGCTCACGATCATTAAGGACCTTCATGATGGTGAGCGGGCCCGGGTTAAACTACTTGGCCGGGAGTCAGAGCCATTCCCTGTACAACTTGGGGTGCGACAGGGATGTCCTCTGGCTCCCACATTATTTAACATCTATTTTGACCACGTAGTTCGTGAAGCCTTCAATAGCTGTACCGGGGGAATCTCCATTTGGTACAGATATAATGGGAGGCTGATCGATGTCCGGGTGCAATCAAGGGATGGCTCCCTATTGGTCAACCACGTTATGTATGCCGATGATTTGGTAATAGCTGCTCATTCAGAGGAGGAGTTGGAGACGCTGCTGCTGAGACTGGAGTGGCGAATGGCGGTTGTTGTGTGTAGGTGTGGGTGTGTGTGTGCGGGTGTGTGTGCGGGTGTGTGTGTGGGTGGGTGTGTGGGTGTATATATGTGTGGGTGTGTGTGGGTTTGTGTGTGGGTGTGTGTGTGGGTGTGTGTGTGTGGGTGTGTGTGTGTGTAGGTGTTTGTGTGTGGGTGTTTGTGTGTGGGTGTATATGTGTGTGGGTGTGTGTGTGGGTGTGTGTGTGTGAGTGTGTGGGTGTGTGTGTGGGTGTGTGTGTGTGGGTGTGTGTGTGTAGGTGTTTGTGTGTGGGTGTTTGTGTGTGAGTGTATATGTGTGTGGGTGTGTGTGTGTGAGTGTGTGGGTGTGTGTGTGGGTGTGGGTGTGTGTGTGTGTGGGTGTGTGTGTGTAGGTGTTTGTGTGTGGGTGTTTGTGTGTGGGTGTATATGTGTGTGTGTGTGTGGGTGTGTGTGTGTGTGGGTGTGTGTGTGTAGGTGTTTGTGTGTGGGTGTTTGTGTGTGGGTGTATATGTGTGTGGGTGTATATGTGTGTGGGTGTGTGAGTGTGTGGGTGTGTGTGTGGGTGTGTGTGTGTGGGTGTGTGTGTGTGTGTAGGTGTTTGTGTGTGGGTGTTTGTGTTTGGGTGTATATGTGTGTGGCTGTGGGTGTGTGTGTGTGGGTGTGTGTGGGTGTGTGTGTGCGGGTGTATATGTGTGGGTGTGTGTGTGTGTGGATGTGTGGGTGTCCGTCTACACTCTACAGGATGGAGACCGACAAGACCCCCCCGCCCCCGAGCGTGAGCGTGTGGGGCCTCCTGCCAGAGTGTTTATTCCTGGACACTTAAAAATAGATCGCTCATGACCGTCGCAGGATGTGTCTGTGCGTGTATCTGTGTGTGTGTGCGTGTATCTGTGTGTATGTGCGTGTATCTGTGTGTGTGTGTGTGTATCTGTGTGTATGTGCGTGTATCTGTGTGTGTGTGCGTGTATCTGTGTGTATCTGTGTGTCTGTGCGTGTATCTGCGTGTGTGTATCTGTGTGTGTGTCTGTGTGTCTGTTTGTGTATCTGTGTGTCTGTTTGTGTATCTGTGTGTCTGTGTGTGTGTGCGTGTATCTGTGTGTCAGTGCGTGTATCTGTGTGTCTGTGTGTGTGTCTGTGTGTGTCTGTGTGCATCTGTGTGTGTCTGTGCGTGCATCTGTGTGTGTGTCTGTGCGTGCATCTGTGTGTGTGTGCGTGTATCTGTGTGCATCTGTGTGTGTGTCTGTGTGCATCTGTGTGTGTGTCTGTGCGTGCATCTGTGTCTGTGCGTGCATCTGTGTGTGTGTGCGTGTATCTGTCTGTGTGTGTCTGTGTATGTCTGTGTGTGTGTCTGTGCGTGTATCTGTCTGTGTCTGTGCTTGTGTCTATGTGTCTGTGCCTGCATCTGTGTGTGTGTGTCTGTGCGTGTATCTGTCTGTGTCTGTGCTTGTGTCTATGTGTCTGTGCGTGCATCTGTGTGTGTGTGTCTGTGCGTGCATCTGTGTCTGTGTGTGTCTGTGTGTATGTCTTTGTGTCTGCGTCTGTGCATGTATCTGTATGTATCTGTGTGTGTCTGTGTGTGTATCTGTATGTGTCTGTGTGTATGTCTCTGTGTATGTCTGTGTGTGTGTCTGTGCGTGTATCTGTCTGTGTGTGTCTGTGTGTATGTCTTTGTGTCTGCGTCTGTGCATGTTTCTGTATGTATCTGTGTGTGTCTGTGTGTGTATATGTGTGTGTCTGTGCTTGTGTCTATGTGGCTGTGTGTATGTCTGTGTGTGTGTCTGTGCGTGTATCTGTCTGTGTCTGTGTGTGTCTGTGTGTATGTCTTTGTGTCTGCGTCTGTGCATGTATCTGTATGTATCTGTGTGTGTCTGTGTGTGTATATGTGTGTGTCTGTGCTTGTGTCTATGTGGCTGTGTGTATGTCTGTGTGTGTGTCTGTGCGTGTATCTGTCTGTGTCTGTGTGTGTCTGTGTGTATGTCTTTGTGTGTGCGTCTGTGCACGTATCTGTGTGTATCTGTGGTAGTGTAGCGGTTAGCGCGCTGCGCTACACATCTGGCAAAACGAGTTCCATTCCTGCTCACGGCCAACACGGGCAGTGGGAGCGTGGCGGTGAGGTGTGGGAAGCTGTAAGCCCCAGGATACTTTGGGCTCGCCTTCCCATCAACCGGAGGCGAGGAGTGGTGGTCGTGGTTACTTATGCCCCCACCGAAGATGAACATCCGTGGAGGGATGCAGGCAAAGCCGATGAGTCAGATGCCTTCTATGACCTCCTGTCACAGGTGCTGGCTAAAGTGGCCACTCGGGACAGAGTCATCTTGTTGGGTGACTCCAATGCCCGAGTTGGTCATGATGCTGGCACCTGGTCTGGAGTGATTGGAAGGCATGGGCCAGATCAGTTCAATAACAACGGTAGGAGGCTGCTAGATTTTTGTGCAGCCCATGGGCTTGTAATTACCAACACGCTGTTCCGGCATCGGCGCATCCACACAACATCATGGATGCATGCCGGGTCCAAGCAAGAACATCTGCTGGACTACATAGTAACGGACCAGTGGATGCGAGCCCATGTCCTTGACACCAGGACCTACCGTGGAGCTGATCTGCCCTCTGATCATCGACTTGTCATCTGTAATATGCGCCTGCCTTTCTTCCACTCCGGTGGTGGGTGTACACCCAGGACCCCATTCCAACTTAAGGTGGCCTGGTCTCAGCTGATGGAAGTTGCAAGCGAGAATTTCATCATCGCTTGCGGCTGGGGTTGGTATCGCCCCCCACTCCTCCTGATGTCGAGGGTAATCTCACTCCTCAGTGTGCCAGGAAAGGTCATGGCAATGATTATTCAACATCGCCTTGCTAGGCACGCTGAGGAGAGGCTTGCAGAGCCCCAATGCGGTTTCTGGAAAGGGCGGTTTTGCACAGATGCCATATTTTCTGTCCGTCAAATCAATTTATAACATTTTTGACATACGTTTTTCTGGATTTTGTTGTTGTTATTCTGTCTCTCACTGTTCAAATAAACCTACCATAAAAATTATAGACTGATCATTTCTTTGTCAGTGGGGAAACGTACAAAATCAGCAGGGGATAAAATACTTTTTTCCCTCACTGTAGGTGTGTGTGTAGGTGTGTGTGTAGTTGTGTGTGTGTGGGTGAGTGTGTAGGTGTGTGTGTGTAGATGAGTGTGTGTGTAGGTGAGTGTGTGTGTAGGTGTGTGTGTAGCTGAATGTGTGTGTGTAGGTGAGTGTGTGTGTGTGTAGGTGTGTGTGTAGGTGAGTGTGTGTGTGTGTAGGTGAGTGTGTGTGTGTAGGTGTGTGTGTAGGTGTATATGTATGTAGTTGTGTGTGTGGGTGAGTGTAGGTGAGTGTGTGTAGGTGTGTGTGTAGGTGAGTGTGTGTGTGTGTAGGTGTGTGTGTAGGTGAGTGTGTGAGTGTGTAGGTCAGTGTGTGTGTAGGTGAGTGTGTGTGTGTAGGTGTGTGTGTAGGTGAGTGTGTGTGTAGGTGAGTGTGTGTGTAGGTGAGTGTGTGTGTGTGTAGGTGAGAGTGTCGGTGTGTATGTAGGTGAGTGTGTGTGTGTGTGTGTAGGTGTGTGTGTAGGTGAGTGTGTGTGTGTGTGTAGGTGTGTGTGTAGGTGAGTGAGTGTGTGTGTGTGTGAGCTTCGTGTCTGCACAATGCACGGTGAGGTCACGCCGCTGTTTGTTATTTCCCGTGCGGGGGGAGGATTTGTCCGGAGCACAAAAAACAATGACAGAGCCCCCCCCGTCTCCCACCGCGGCTTCCCGTACACGTCGGCATAGGCGCCTCCACGTCTGTGCTCGAGCAACCAGCTCCCATCATCATCACCATCATCATCATCAGCATCATCATCATCACCACCACCATCATCAGCATCATCATCAGCATCACCATCAGCATCATCATCATCACCACCACCATCATCAGCATCATCATCATCATCATCACCATCAGCATCATCATCATCACCACCACCATCATCAGCATCATCATAACCATCATCATCATCAGCATCATCATCATCATCACCACCACCATCATCATCATCACCACCACCACCATCATCAGCATCGTCAACATCACCAACGGCATGTCCACCGCTGTCACGATCAGCATCATCATCAGCATCATCATCACACCACCATCACCACCATCATCAGCATCATCATCATCACCACCACCATCACCAACATCATCAACATCATCATCACCACCATCATCATCACCACCATCATCATCACCACCATCATCACCACCACCACCATCATCATCACCACCACCATCATCACCATCATCAGCATCGTCAACATCACCAACGGCATCTCCACCCCTGTCACGATCAGCATCATCATCACCATCATCATCAGCATCATCATCACACCACCATCACCACCATCATCAGCATCATCATCATCACCACCACCATCACCAACATCATCAACATCATCATCACCACCATCATCATCACCACCATCATCATCACCACCATCATCACCACCACCACCATCATCATCACCACCACCATCATCACCATCATCAGCATCGTCAACATCACCAACGGCATCTCCACCCCTGTCACGATCAGCATCATCATCACCATCATCATCAGCATCATCATCACCACCACCACCATCACCACCATCATCAGCATCATCATCATCACCACCACCATCACCACCATCATCACCATCATCATCACCACCATCATCATCACCACCATCATCACCACCACCACCATCATCATCACCACCACCACCACCATCATCAGCATCGTCAACATCACCAACGGCATCTCCACCCCTGTCACGATCAGCATCATCAGCATCATGGTCACCATCACCAGCATCGGCCCTCATCACCATCCATCAGCATGATCACAACACAACGAGCAACGGGCTCCCATCATCATCACCACCATCCTCATCAACATCGTCAACACACGGGCATCACCACCGGCGTCAACATCATTAACCGCATCACCATCGCAGTCATCGTCGGCATCATCACCACCAGCATCGTTGTCAATCGTCATCACTATCATCAGCAGCTTCATCACAGCACAATGAGCAGCCAGCTGTTATCACACCTCATCGACACTGGCATCACGACAAATCACCAGCATCGCCATCACTGTCAGAATTGATTGATTGATTGATGACAGATCAATGATGATGACAGTGATGATCGTGACACATTCAGATCGTCATCGGCATCAGTGTGATTGTGATCAGCATCAGCGTCATCACCCTTACCGGTACCACCACTTTCATCAACATCATCATCACTTATCAATAACATCGTCACGATCATCATCATCACCACCACCATTGTCATGTTCAAAATGTCAATTAATAAACAGCCCTTTATTGATCCACTGCTGGACTAAGGCCTCCCCGCCACACCATGTCTGTGGTCTTGCCGATTGATTGACCAATCTTCACCACGGTGTCCATGGCGGGTCAGTGAACGGAACCTCGCCCCCCAAGATCCTCATTCTCATCGGCCCCAAATCTTCGTCCGGTGCAACAAAAGAAATGCGCGGAAGTTTCCACTTCCTTAAACAAACTTCCGCAGATTTTTTTTTTACACTTTATTTTTTACCAAACAAGCCAAAGCTCTTCTTGGCGAGTAACTAGACGATACTATTATAAACAAAACTATTTTTCATTTCCCAGGTAAGACCCACCGAGCTATGTAATAGCTCTTTTTCAGAAGCGACCTGGTCACAGATGATAACTCAACGAAGTTGCTTATCGTCATCATCAAGTGGAAATTGATAGCAGCCCAATACTCTACAATGCGTGATGGTGATTCTTTAATGTGGAGGTAAAAACGCGGAGGATCCGGACAAAAATCCACGCGACCACGGGGAGAAGCAGAGGAAGAGAGAGACACGCGCACTCCAAATATACAGCAGCAGGCGTCAGGGTCGGGATCGAATGCCCATGCCCTCCTGTACACCAGGCGAGGGAGTTAACATCTCATAGCCACCGTGGTTCAGGAAGATCTTGCTGAGTCTCGAGACTCGTCGTCAAGAGGGCCCCAGCCTTGCGATTTAGAAGAAAGTGTTGATCTCAGGCCCAAAATACCCACGGGCCAGTAACAAACGGCACTGTTTGAGGTTGCACGTCACAGACAAGGAGTTGTGTGTGACGCCCTTCTTGAATCGAGCAAGGTTCGTGTGAGCACTTGGTGCAAGATACGATGATGAGAGGGAGGTGCGGAAAGACACGTGGCACGGGCTGTAGTGTGGTGAGTGAGTGGGTGAGTGAGTGGGTGAGTGAGAGGGTGAGTGAGAGGGTGAGTGAGCGGGTGAGTGAGTGTGTGAATGAGTTTTGCAGTGACGGGCAGTGTGGTGAATGAGTTAGTAGATGGGTGGGCGAGTGTGTCGTTGGGTGATGGAGTGGGTGAGTGTTGTTGTAGTGACGTGCAGTGTGCGGAGTGAGTTAGTGGGTGGGTGAGTGTGTCAGTGGGTGAGTGTGTCAGTGGGTGAGTGAGTGAGCGTCGTTGTGTTGACGTGCAGTGTGCTGAGTGAGTTAGTAAGTGGGTGAGTAAGTGGGTGAGTAAGTGGGTGAGTAAGTGGATGAGTGTGTCAGCGGGTGAGTGTGTCAGTGGGTGAGTGAGTGAGCGTCGTTGTGTTGACGTGCAGTGTGATGAGTGAGTTAGTGGGTGGGTGAGTTAGTAAGTGGGTGAGTGTGTCAGTGGGTGAGTGTGTCAGTGGGTGAGTGTGTCAGTGGGTGAGCTATCATTTGTGGCGGCCAGGTCGCTTCTGAAAAATAATTGAATAGCTCAGAAGACTTTTCCTGGTAAGATTGTTTTTGGAATGGTTTAGTTTGATTTGTTTGTTGTTGTTTACATTTCCTAAACGTTTCCCTCCCATCGTGTTTTGTGTACTGTTGATTGTTGTGACGTTCTGACCACGTGCCCCTACTTGGACGTCTGTGGGGGAAACAGAGCTTGAAAGCTCATCGGATTTCTCCTGCAGTATAAACACCGATTCTGAATCCTGACCTCTGGTGGTCTCCCTGTAGCATATGTTAGAAAGTGGCCCTAATATAAAAACATGTAAATATTAAAACACACATGTTTAACTTGCATAGTAAAGTAATTGTAATGTTTTCATTTGCTATACAGCCATATAATACGACAAATCGCTCACCTTAAACACCCAGTCGTTCATAAAAGTTGGAGGCGGTATAGTACTATAGTCATAGAGCAAGTGCAGAATCACTGAACCGGAACTCATAGCTTGAAAGCATTTTAGCGGGGGGCCCTTGAAAGTGGGGGGGGGGGGGGGGAGCATATGTAGCTACTTTTAACACATTCCTGCGGAGGGAGCTGGTAGGAACGTTGGGTTGCTCGGTCAATGGCCAGGGTCAACGGCGGCGTGGTGTATTCCGCAAATATGCCCGACTATGAGGGCAGGCACAAGCCGGTGTGAGTAGGTTAAACGTTGAGTTTTATAAGGGCACCACGGGGTGAGCAGCCCCTCCCCACCCAGCCCCTCCCTGCACAACGGACGGACACAATAATCCCCTGTGGGCTGGTGGAACCAGTGAGTTCCTAGCAGCACTAGGATATAATCCGGCACTGATTGATTGATCGACACCCCCCGCCCATTCCCACATCTGTTGCTGGCTCGCTAACAACGGCGCCCCTAGTGGAGGGGAGGCCCTGGGTGGTGATTCGGGTCTGCCTAAGCCTGTGAACAGTAGGCGAGAGGGGCCGTCCATAAATGACGTCACACACCATTTGAAACAATTGGGGTGGGGGTGGGACAGCAGAGGTGTTATCACCATTTGTGTATTGTCGGGGGGTGGGGGGGCTTTGGGGCCGTCCATAAATGACGTCACGCGATTTTGGACGATTTTTGACCCCCCCTCCCCCTTGTCACACGGCGTCACGAAAAGTCAGACCCCCACCCTCAAATATGACGTCACAAAGCTCTGCCCCCCCCCCCTCCCAAAATAATAAAACATGCTTCAAATCGCTTTAAACTATTGTCATTGTAGTGCGTATTTGATGTGGCGCTGCACTCTGATCTTGTAGGAGAAAACATTTATTAAAACGTCTATTTAATTCAGTAGAACTTATTGTCTAAATTCATTTAAAGTTGCGCATTTTGATGTGACGTCACATTTCTCACCCCCCCCCCCCACCTCGTCACACATCGTCACAAATGTCTGACCCCCCCCCCCCCCACTAGGTGCGTGACGTCATATATGGACGGCCCCTTTGGCCTGGCCTCTCTCTCTCTCCGACTGGAAATGCTTCGTCGAGTCCACGAGGTGGCGATGTTGATCTTCACGAAGAGGCGCTCGGCTCGTCACGCAAGATGACAACCCCTGGTCATTGTTGTTGTTGTTGAATGTCGCTTTTTTCTCCTTTTTCTTTTGGCTGCAAGAGAAGGAGGAGGGAGAGGAAGCAGGAGGTACGATCGGATCTGAAAGTGACAAGTAGACCGAGATGATTGGAGAGTAAGGCGTTCGCCTGCCATCGAAAGTTCTTTGGTTCGTCGCCTAACTGTGGTGCAAGGTTTGTGTTTTAGAATTGGTTCTGACCAAAAGGCTTGACTATGATTTGGTTGGTGTGACGATGATGATTGCGATGGTACAATGATCGTGGTTAAACTGACGCTGATGATGATGATGGTGACGATTATTATGATTGGACACTGTCAATGATGCATTCATTATGATGATGGTGTTGTAATTAGACGATGATGATGATGATGGCAGTGATGTTGCAGATCTTGACTTAAAGCTTTCGTGACTGCACGAATTAAATGTTGCAGATGCTTATGAAACTCCGATGATGATGATGATGGTCGTGCTGCTGCTGATGATGACACTAGTGCTGCAGCTAGTGGTGATGTGACAATGTGACACTGATTATAAAGAGTGATTATGATTGCAACGAGTGATTATGATTGTAATGCTGCTGCTGATGCTGATAACGAGACAATGATAATGCCACTTGTTACTACCGATGATGCTGTCACATTGATGAGGATGATGAAACACAAGGGATGATGATTACATTGCTGCTGCTGCTGATGATGATGAGGATTATCGATCACGAGACGCCAATGACGGCGATGAAGTGTGGTTGATGATGGTGAGACAGTGAATTGAAAGTTGTTTAAACGAGCACAGAAGACGCGGTCATTACGCCTAATGTGACCGGACACACCGGAGACAATGCTTGGTGGGTCAGGTGATCAGGAGATGGCAGTAAAGCAATTGTATTCTTGAATCCATCTGTGCGGAGCGAACGAGATGTATACCTTCGATTTAAAGCTTTCGTGACTGCAGGGATTCACGTTCATTCAGACGCTGTCTTTCCGACAGACCTGGTCTTCACCTGAGGACGGCTGCTTGCGTTGTGGCCGAAACGTCGTGAGAATTATTTTATTGGTTTATTTTTATTAATTTATTATTTCCCTTCTACGTGACTTTACCGAAAGAACCAAGAAGAGATGTATACCGTGATAGATGCACTGTTCCACGCGGTATGTCCACACCAAATATTCATCGATGGAATGGGACAAAGAACAGAGCCTTGTGACAGCCTTGTCCTTGAGACTCAAGGACACGGCTGTCAACCCACGTGGGTTTCACGCCGTATTCCTGTACAGGGGAATTGAGTTTTCAGGTCCACACGGCGTACAGCCGTTTCAATGCGGGCACATAAAAAATAAATGTTGTGTCCTTTTGTTTGTGTTTCTCCCTTGTGATGGGAACTTTGTAGGATGAACGTTGAGATTCATAAGGGACCACGTGGGGTGACCAATACGGTCTGAGTTGGTCTTCAACAAGGTAGGGCACTGATAAGGGGTTGACAGGTATGCAACAAGGCCTTCCTGGGTAAAGTGAAAGGCATTATGAATCATTATTATAATAAGTTCACTCATGCCCTGTATATTGTGTCAATTTCAAGGGTGCCAATTCAATTGTATCTCTTTCAAACGTTGGGGGGGGGGTCACGTTGGACCCACGTGAGCCCAAAGTTCCACGTTTACTGTGATAACTCTTGTAACGATATGAACACACCTGCAGTGTATAAAGCTGTGTTACTAATTTAAGGAACTCAGCCTATCTATGGGGCGCCACGGTTATCGAGATGTTAACTACCTCGCCTGGTATACAGGAGGTCGTGGGTTCGATCCAGACCCTGGCCATGTCTCTTTCTCTCTCCCCGTGGTCGCGTGGATTTTTCTCCAGGTCTTCCGTGTTTACAAGCATGCACACACCGATTAGCACGGTTGGATACGTACGGTGCGAAAAAGGTTAAACGTAGATACTGCCCAGTTTAACACGTAGGCTTTTTGGGTTAGATGGCGTAAGTATTAATGTGTCGTTAACCCTCCACCACCCTTTATTATGGATACATACTGCCCATAGACTAACACTGCCCATAGACTAACACTGCCCATAGACTCAACACTGCCCATAGACTAACACTAACCATAGACTAACACTACCCATAGACTAACACTACCCATAGACTCAACACTGCCCATAGACTCAACACTGCCCATAGACTCAACACTGCCCATAGACTAACACTACCCATAGACTAACACTACCCATAGACTAACACTACCCATAGACTCAACACTACCCATAGACTCAACACTGCCCATAGACTCAACACTGCCCATAGACTCAACACTGCCCATAGACTAACACTACCCATAGACTAACACTACCCATAGACTAACACTACCCATAGACTCAACACTACCCATAGACTCAACACTGCCCATAGACTCAACACTACCCAAAGACTCAACACTACCCATAAACTCAACACTGTCCATAGACTCAACACTGCCCATAGACTCAACACTACCCATAGACTCAACACTGCCCATAGACTAACACTACCCATAGACTAACACTACCCATAGACTCAACACTACCCATAGACTCAACACTGCCCATAGACTCAACACTGCCCATAGACTCAACACTGTCCATAGACTCAACACTACCCAAAGACTCAACACTACCCATAGACTCAACACTGCCCATAGACTCAACACTGCCCATAGACTCAACACTACCCAAAGACTCAACACTACCCATAGACTCAACACTACCCAAAGACTCAACACTACCCAAAGACTCAACACTGCCCATAGACTAACACTACCCATAGACTAACACTACCCATAGACTCAACACTACCCATAGACTCAACACTACCCATAGACTCAGCACTACTCATAGACTCAACACTACCCATAGACTCGACACTACCCATGTACGGTGCAAGCCAGCCACAAAGCAATGAACGAAACATGGAGATAAACAACCGGTGCTAAAAGAACTAAAGTATTCAGAATCATATTAATTCATACTGGAGGAATCCGATGAGCTATAAAGGCCTTTTTCACAGGTGTCCAATAGGGGCGGGTAATGACATTGCAACAACAAACAGTACAATGACACAACAGCAGTGCAAAGTACAAAAAAGGTAAACAAATCACCCAAACACAAACAAATAAAAGTAAACCAGCCCACCGAGGTATTCACTTACGTTTCAAAAGCCACCTGGCCATCAAAACTGATAGCCGCTCAACAAAGTGGCCCCATCGTTTGGACATTTATAGCGGCAAATGTATCTCAATTCTGCAAACACATTCTCATCTATACTCTTAGTTCTTTCGGTAAAGTCACCATGTAGGTAAAAAATGAAATTAAAATTAATAAAAAATAAATACAATAAAATCACGACGTTTCGGAGGCAACACAAGCTTCTGTCTTCAGGTGAAACTGTCACAGCAAAAAATCTGTATCAAGTATCAATATTCTGATATTTTTTTTTGCTGTGACAGTTTCACCTGAAGACGGAAGCTTGTGTTGCCTCCGAAACATCGTGATTTTATTGTTTTTATTTTTTATTAATTTTAATTTCATTTTTTACCTACGTGACTTTACCGAAATAACTAAAGAGTATGAATCATTGCAGTCACGAAAGCTTCAAATCTACATTCTTATCTAGCAGCAGCAAACGGTCGGTCGAATTTCCGTTCTTGCTGCTAATTATATTAATCGATTTCCAAAGACAAAACTAGCGTTGGAAATCATTACGCTATACCTCTTCTTGGTTCTTTCGGTAAAGTCACGTAGAAGGGAAATAATAAAATAAGAAAAATAAAACATAATAAAATAATAATATAATAAAATAATATTATAAAATCATATTATAAAGCCTTATCAGTGCCTCCTAACTTATTACGGACCAACTCAGACTCTATTGGTCACCTCGTACCCCTTTATACATCTCAACGTTCTTCCTACAAAGTCCCATCACAAGGGAGAAACACAAACCAATGGACACTTGTTTGTGCCCCTAATGAATCTGAAAACTCAATTTGCCCTGTACCGGAATACGGGGTACAACGTAATGTTGCACGTACTCTAGGAATCCATGCGTGTGCATGATTTTATCTCCAACTTGTATTCGACAAATGCCCCTTGCTAAAGTTGAAAATCACATTTTAAGAAGGGGTTCCTATTGAATGTGTTGTCATAAGTGTCCACAAAATCATGCGATGAAGAAGTTACGTCTAGCATTTGATTTCTTTTTTGTTCAAATCACTTTAACCAATATCAGAATCTTAATTTTTAGAACTTTCGTGACTGCAGGAATTATTATTTGTTTCTTTCGGTTAAGTCACGTCTAAAGATAAAATAATAAATTAAATTAAATAATAGAATACGACGTTTCGATTGCAACACAAGCAATCATCATCAGGTATAATGAAATAGGTAACCTGTGTTGCTCTCTCTATGTATCTTGGTGATATCTGTCTGCTAATATGTCTGTGTCTATAGTTTTCTGGTTAGATTTTATGTCGCTATTTCATTATACCCGATGATGATTGCTTGTGTTGCAATCGAAACGTCGTATTCTATTATTTAATTTAATTTATTATTTTATCTTTAGACGTGACTTAACCGAAAGAAACAAATAACAATATCAGAATGATGATACTGCAGGAATCCGATGAGCGAGATATTTCTCCTTATCAAGAGAATTATTCAACATGACGGACCGTTGCAAATTCATATTGTTAGGTTTTTTCGGTAAAGTCACGTAGGTAAAACATTAAAATTAATGAAAGTAAAATAAAATAAAAATCACGACGTTTCGGAGGCAACACAAGCTTCCGTCATCAGGTGGGACCGTCACAGCCGTTGCAAGTTTGTACAATGCCAAGGTTGCTGTTACAGCAAAGTTTCGCTCAATTAAACCGGAAAATTACAGTGAAATAAATGTTACTCAATAATTTCCAGATAAATATATTGTTCAATATTGCAATATTTTGTCCCCAAAAATTATTTCATAAATAAATAAAAAGGTTAAATATTTCACCGCGCAAACGACAACATAAGCACAATTACCACGGACAAAATATATAACAACAACCACAAAGGATATGCACATTGAACTAAAATTGCATTTTATTATGAAGTCATTCAAATTCCATTGACGGAATGGACCAATAGGAGGAGGAGGATGCGGTGGGGGCGGCGGGGGAACGCTTTGTACACACAGAGCACCGAACTCTTTTTTTTCTCTCACATCACCACGTGACGCTCTTGGGGCCAATCGCATCGCCGTTGCTACGGCCGGTTGCTATGGAGGGGTTTTCTGGTCGCTTCCCCCCCCACCCCTAAAAAAATATTCACGGGGGGAGGGGGGGGTAAGTAATAAATAAATAAATAAGGCGCCGACTGCGCATGCGCGGCCAATAGCGGCTCGAACACGACGGTGACTGCCGAAGCAGTCACGCGGAACCCCCCCCCCCGCTCGACCCCCCCGCTTGCCCCCCCCTCACCGTCACGTTATAAGGGACCCCCCCCGCTTCCCCCCCCCCTTCACCGTCACGTGGGACCCCCCCCCCCCGCTTGCCCCCCGCTCTTCACCGTCACGCGGGACACCCCCCACCGCTCGCCCCCCCTCACCGTCAAGGGGGACCCCTCCCCCCGCTCGCCCCCCCCCCCCCTCACGTGGGACCCCCCCCCCGCTCGCCCCCTCCCCTCACCGTCACGTTGGACCCCCCCCCCGCTTGCCCCCCGCCCTTCACCGTCACGCGGGACCCCCCCCCCGCTCGCCCCCCCTCACCGTCACGTGGGACCCCCGCCCCCCTCTCAGTGACCACGCGTTCCGTGACCACGCGTTCCGTGACCACGCGTTCCGTGACCACGCGTTCCGTGACCACGCGTTCCGTGACCACGCGTTCCGTGACCACGCGTTCCGTGACCACGCGTTCCGTGACCACATTGCCACAAGCGACTTCATCCCCCATCGCGGTCACCGTCTACGACTGCAGGATTATTATCATCAACATCATCAACATTAGCAGCAGCAACAGCAATTGTGCTTGCTGAGGTGAAGTCCATTGTTGTTTGTCTGCTGGTAGAGGGACATCTCGTTGTGTTTGTCCGGCTGCGTCGGTGCACACGTCTGCGTGGTTAATATTTGTTGTTATTTTTAGAGGCGGCCGCTGCGTACCTGTGAGGGAATGTGATTGCGCCTCGGGACAGTGGCCGCTACGGCGAGGCTGTCGAAGCTTCATTAGCACGCGGGGAACGAGGTCAGCCACCACACACTTATTTTTGGGTGAGCGCCTCGAGGGACGAGGGCGGGGAAACGGCGATGGTTGTTTAATAATAATGACGACGATGGTTGTTTAATAATAATGATGATGATGGTGGTGTGGGGACAAGAGGTGGTGGTGGGGACGTCTCGAGTGAGCCGAGAGCAAGAAGGGCGAGGGAATCGAGACGAGAGCGTGTGAGGAGGTAGAGCGATGGAGGAGGTTAGAGTGGTTGAAGAGGAAGTAGAGAGGAGTGGCTGAGGTAGAGTGGTAGTGGAGTGGTTAAAGAGGTAGTGGAGGAGTGGTTGAGGTAGTGGAGTGGTTCAGGTAGAGTGGTAGAGGTAGTGGAGGAGGTAGAGTGGTTGAGGAGTGGTTGAGGTAGTGGAGTGGTTGAGGTAGTGGAGGAGGTAGAGTGATTGAGGAGTGGTTGGGGTAGAGTGGGAGTGGTTGAGGTAGAGTGGTAGTGGAGTGGTTGAAGAGGTAGTGGAGGAGGTTGAGGGTGAGTAGATGGAGTGGTTGAGGTAGAAGGTAGAGGAGTGGTTGAGGTAGTGGAGGAGGTAGAGTGGTTGAGGTAGTGGAGGAGTAGATGGAGTGGTTGAGGGTGAGGAGTAGATGGAGTGGTTGAGGGTGAGTAGACGGAGTGGTTGATGAAGAGTGACCAAGGGCCGCCAGCGGGGCTCCGGGTTGACGAGGATCTGTCGACGCTGGGCTTCCTCGCCTCCACGAGGGCGGCGGTTGACGGGGTGGGTGGAGGGGTTGCCGCGGGGGGGTGGGGGTGGGTTGCCGCGGGGGGGTTGCCGGGGTGGGTGGGGGGGTTGCCGCGGGGGGGTGGGGTTGGGGTGGGGGGGTTGCCGCGGGGGGGTTGACGGGGTGGGTGGGGGGGTTGCCGCAGGGGGGTGGGTTGCCGCGGGGGGTTGCCGGGGTGGGTGGGGGGGTTGCCGCGGGGGGGTGGGGTTGGGGTGGGGGGGTTGCCGCGGGGGGGTTGCCGGGGTGGGTGGGGGGGTTGCCGCGGGGGGGTGGGGTTGGGGTGGGGGGGTTGCCGCGGGGGGGTTGCCGGGGTGGGTGGGGGGGTTGCCGCGGGGGGGTGGGGTTGGGGTGGGGGGGTTGCCGCGGGGGGGGTGCCGCGGGGGGGTGGGGGGGTTACCGGGGGTTGGGGGGGGGGTCGAGACGACCTCGACGCGGCGACCCCACAGCAACCAACAGCAAAAAAAGGCGGGAAGCGCGAGACGGGCGGAGGAGGAGGGGGGGGGGCGAGCGGGGGGTGAGGAGGTGGGGGCGAGCGAGGGGAGGGGGGTTCGTGAATCCGTTGCGCATCACAGTTCGTGTCGTGCGCTGCTCACAACGCGAGGCTCGTGGTCGTGGTGGACACGACAACGGGGAGTCGTCGTCTTCGTATAGGAAGAGGAGGTGGTTGTGGTTCTTGTGGGTTCGCGTGTTCATCGCTGTTGTAACGAGCCACGGGTGCGACTTTGTGGTGTGGACGCCGTCGTTTTCTGAGGTAAAATTTCGACGGCGGTTCGGCGACATTTTTGTGTTTGCCGCTGTCAAAAGGCTACGGGCGGCATGCGATGTGTAGCTTGTGTTCGTCACACGGTGTAACTTGTGTTCGTCACGATGCATCCATCGTAAGTTCATTGCAATTATAACGCCTTTTGTGTAAGTCGACCTTGGCCGCTTTTGACGACGACTTTCTTGAGTAGGCCCGTGTCACAAGCACCACCACAACAACAACGTGTACAGGAAACATGATTTTTGAATGATTTACCGGTTATCTAAGCTAGAGAAGAATTTAGGGCATTTGTTTACCGATTAAATGAGTAACTCAGGCGACTTTGTGCGCTAATCGCGTGTGTGGAACTTCTTTCGCACCGTACCTTTGTTGCGTTTTTAACGAAAGTTAACGGACAATGTTGCGTGCAACTTTTATCAGGTGACATCGACAGCGATTAAGCGACAACTGTTGTTGTTTGAGTGGTGTCAAAAGTATGTGAGGTAGTGTAATATACACTTAGTGTTGTGTTTAGTATCGTACAACATTCGTGTTACGTCTTTGTGTTTAGTATCGTACAACATTACGTGTCTACTTTGTTTTTAGTATCGTACGTCGTCTTTGTGTTTAGTATCGTTCAACTGTAATACTTTGTGTTTAGTATCGTACAACATTCCGTATTATGTCTCCTTCGTGCGTAAACATAACTTGGCAGCTGTTTTGTGTTGACTTTTGTGTCTTTTTGAAGATAAAAAACGACGTCCCACCGTTTTGTACGTCTTGAGTACTGTATACAAAGTCGTTTAATTATCAATCGTTAATTTTAAATGTTTAACGGGGGTTTTCTGGCGCGAATAGCGAACAAATTATGTCGTGCGGGTGAATATAACGGGAATAAACAGTACAGTATTTGGTTTGTTTTAAACAAATCGTGGTAAAATTCGGAATAATAATGCAACGTTAACAATAGGTTGGTTGTTCCATTTCAGCGAAACGATTCGTATTGTTTTAACTTGTTAATTCTTAATGAAGGGAGAGGAAAATAAAATAATTGCTCGCCCTACTTTGTAAGCCGTGTGAAACAACGATAATGTTTAACAATTGTTTATCTGAGGAGGAGGAGGAGTGATCATTTACACCTTGAGAGTTTACATTAAATAAAGGTTAACATCAAAGATGTTTATGGCCGAGAAGTTTGACGCGATTGTAAGTTTGTGTTGGAACCATTTACTACAATTAATGTAAGTCGATATCAATCATTGATACCGTTTCCACGTCCACAATTGTGTTGTGTTTTGTTGCATCGTGCGTTATAAGGGTCTACTACGTATTGCAATGAATACTGTTAAAACATAAATGCGATGCAGTCTTCTAGTATTGCATTGATGTACATTTGTATCCCTTGTATAATATTGTATTGTGCATTATACTGCGTATGATTAATGTTGCTAAAACGCAAGGCTGTGTATTGTGTTGCATGCTAATGCATAGGCGTTGTACTGTGCGTATTGTATAGTTTCTATAGAACGACATTCTATAACTACGGTATATCCCATGGCATTTCATTGTGTGTGTTTATGTTATGCTGTCACAGTGTTTTATTGGAATAAAACAGCTGCGTATTAGCACCCTGTAACATTTTATTACGTTCCTGGAAGACATTCTTTGTTATTCCGAAATGCTGCGTAAATTATGGAACTCTTTCGCACCGTACGTAGTCAACCGTGCTAATCGTAGGTGCATTAGCTCTGTCGTCTTGCAGACTGTTGCTTGACAATGTGTTATTGCATCGTACTTTCTTAAAATATATTGTATTGCAATACAGTACGTTGCAATACAGTACGTTGCAGTACAGTCCGTTGCAATACAGTACATTGTATTGCAATACAGTACGTTACATTGCAATACAGTACGTTACATTGCAATACAGTACGTTACATTGCAATACAGTACGTTGCAATACAGTACGTAGCAGTACAGTACGTTGCAGTACAGTACGTTGCAATACAGTACGTTGTATTTAATACTTATTACATGGTATCGTAAGTATTGCATTGCTGTGTTTTCATGTTGTAATACGTTGCTGTGTATTGTATTGCTTGGAATGCTGCGTTTGTATGTCTTACATATCCATGTACAATATTAAATAGTACAGCTATTGCATGCATTGTATTGCATGGTATTCTTGACAATTCCTTTAATGTGTATGTGTGTATCATACAGTACTGCTGCTAAATATTATATCATTGATAATATTTTATTGTATTATGTCAGGCTGCAAACTCTACATACCCTTCTATACTAGAGTATATAATTACGTTTGCGTTGCACGCTACCGTATTCAAATCCAGTCTATAGTATGGTGTGTACTGGAGTATATCATTGATTACGTTGCATTTCTAGAGAACTATAACATTTTGCCGTCCAAGATGGGGTGTATTGCAGTAAATCTGAAACTTGCAAGCCATATTCAGACCGCGACGTGATATATTCATTGCATCAATTCGTGTGCAATTTGTAAGGGCGCGGTGACACAGACCTATTTCATTTTAAGGTTATAATCCCTCGTTCATCATGACGTCCTTTTTACTTCGATGTCTCAACAGCGTGACGGAGATCGCGTGACGTGAGGGTTCTGCCTTTGTAGTGAGGGTTGTGAGTTGACGCCGAGGAGGGGGTAGGAGGCGCCTCGGCCCCCCAATGTGTCAGCCGCTAATGATTATGAATGGGGGGGGGGTGTGTCAATTTGGAAGACGTCACCTGCTCATGAATATTAATGAGGGGGGCTGGTCTATGTGGGGTGACGTCACGAGCGTTAAGGACAGACATTCCTGGGTGATTATAGTAAGTATTACATTCCACATCGCTGTGGTCCACGCCCGTGGGGGTGTCTTTGACCATACTTCACCTCGATGTTCATTGCGGGTTTACTACTATTATTCACAGCATTTGTGTCAGTTCGCTGCTGAATGAGACATCCCCCCCCTCCCCCGTGCCATATCGGTCATAGGTCGTTTGAACCGTCCTTACCGACAATGGTTCATGCTGGTTTGGTGCACGGTGAGAAACAAAACCTGTTAATGTCTCGTCACTTGCTACCGATGTTAGCCGTGGCCGGAATTCTAACTCGGCTGGCCGAGTTCATGGCAGGGCGTAAACCAGCGTGGCGTGATCAATGTCTGTAGGGTATGTGATCTATGCAATGTGTGTGTGTTATTCCATTTCTGTGTAAATATTGTGGGGAGCGGTAGTGTAGTGGTTAGCGCTACGCTGCGCTACGAACCCGGCGACCAGAGTTCGATTCTTGCTCACGGCCAACACCGGTGACGATTATCTGAACCGGTCCTGGGCCTCTGCTAGGTCGACTCAGCCTCAAATGAGTACCCGGTGTGGTGTGTAGTGGTGCTGGCCACCCACTCCCCCGTGTGCCGTGCCGGCCTTCATCGGCGTCAGCACTTTCCCTTACAATTGCTGTGTAAATATTGCACGTAATACAGTACGACTGCAAATCACGGTACAGTATATTGCACAGCAGCAGTAGTCGCCAACATATCTGAACCTCCCCCCCCTACTGACCAAGCGCTCGATAAAGACGTGCGGACTACGACGCCTCTTCCTCAGTCAAACGAGACGACGTACGACGAACATTAAAACGGGGGCTCTCTTTAAAGTCTAAAGTGTAAGAGCGTATGCAGACACTTCCGCGAGCGACCGCCGTATAACACCACACACACACAAAACGCAAGGCCTGTGCGAGTGCCACGCGGTGTTTTGTGAAACCGCGCACGACTGCTTCTCTCGCGAGGCCATCCCCTCGGGGTCACCACCGCCGCGTGTTTGCGACTGCGTGCGCAGGCGAGAGGAGACGAGGAAGAGGAGGAGGAAGAGGAGGAGGAGGAAGGGGGGGTGGGAAGGCGGGCAGGGAAGATGTCGGCGCAGTCACGTCGCCAGTCGTGCTACCTGTGCGACCTGCCGCGCATGCCGTGGGCCATGCTGTGGGACTTCTCGGAGGCCGTGTGCCGCGGCTGCGTCAACTACGAGGGCGCCGACCGCATCGAGCTGGTCATCGAGGCCACCCGCGCCATGAAACGCGGGGCCAACGGGCCCTCGGCGGCCGCCTCCGCTCACAACAAGCAGCCCAAGGACGGCGGCGGCGGCGGCTACGGGCCCGGCGGGGGCGGGTCGGGGTCGGTCGGCGGATCGGGCGGCGGGCCTCCCGGGGTCGGCGCGGCCTCGCCTCATTCGGCCGCTGCGGCGGCCGCGGCGGCGGCGAGGATTTTCTTCGGCAACGGCCACGGAGGCCACGGGGGCCACGGCGGCGCGCACGGCAAGGACGAGCCGCCCGAGCTGAGCCGGCACAGCCCCACCCTGGGGCAGCAGCAGCAGCAGCGCGGGCGGACGGCCGGGGTCGGCGCGGGCACCGTGGGACACGCGGGCAGCTCGCTCTTGCAAGGTGCGGACTGCGTCGGGTGTTGTGTGTGTGTCAGACGATCCTGCAAGGTTGTATAAGAGTGCGTGTTATATGCCCCAATGTGTCACGTGTGCAGTGTTCTGTTTTCTAAAGATGCGTGTGTGTTAGAAGTTCGTGCAAGGTGTGGAGAGTTTGTGTGACTTGTTCAAGTGCGTGTGTAATGTGTGGGGAGACAAAGGCGGCCGGGCGAGGTGCTGGCCTTCATCGGTGCTCGCTGACAGCACTTGACCAAACAGTCTGTTATGGCTACACGGGGCATCTGTCTCTTTTACGTGCTGATGTAAAGGTGTGTTCCGTTTGTATTACATATAGGGTGTGGGGGAGGGTATGTATTACATATATCACACGCTCCTACTAGCTATATGTCGAGGGTGTTACTGGATTGTGTCACACTGCTAGGTTTTGTGTATGTTAATGTATGCCCCCTATGATGATGTGTCGAAGTGTTTCGGTTGTGTTCCATATTCTTACGAAGTGTGTGAAGTATGTGTTATTTCGCCTGTGTTTTGAAGGGTGTGTATGGTGCGTTACATGCTCCTCCTACAAGATGTGTTTCCATTTTTTCTATAGACATGCTTTTGAAAATGTGTGTGTGTAGGGTTTGAGTGTTGTTTGCCTTCAAAAGGTTTGGGTGCAAGAATGCGTTTTGCCCCCTGTAAATCCTTTGGCCGTGTGTGCGTCCCCCCCCCCCACTGCATTGTGGGGTGTTTGTGAGGTGTATGTCACGCGGGGAGTGGTAGTGCAGCGGTTAGCGCACTGCGCTACGAACCCGGTGACCCGAGTTCGATTCCTTCTCACGGCCATCCGAGTTCGATTCCCGCTCACGGCCAACACCAGTGACGATTATCTGAACCGGTCCTGGGCCTCCCTTAGGTCGACTAAGCCTCAAATAAATACCTGGTTTTGGTGTGTAAACATCGCCACTCGGGAGACAAAGGCGGCCGGGCGTGGTGTTGGCCACCCACCCCCTCGTTGCCGTGCCGGTCTTCATAGGTGCTACTCGCTAACAGCACTTGCCGCAACAGTTTGTTGAGGCTATACGGGGGTGTTTGTCTTTGAATGTCACATGGCCGTGCAAGGCGTGTTTGAGGCATCCCCTGCAGGCAAATTGTGTACAGTGTATTGTTTTGTCTATGCTGGTGCCATGGTTTCCCACAAGGTGTGTGTTGTGGCAGGGGATTACATACCATTGCAAGGTGTGTGTGTGTATTGTACTGTGTGAGACACTTCACGTGTCCTCAAAGTGCACCAGGCCTGGCACAGGCGCCGTGTTGACGTCACCGTCACTTAGTGGAGAATGGCCGGGTATTGGTGAGGTGTAGGTGTGCGTGTCGGTGTGTTTGTGGGAGTGGTAGTGTCACGGTTCGCTTCGAACCCTGCTAGCCGAGTTTGATTCGCGCTCGCAGTACCACTGGCAATTATTCGAACCGGTCCAGGGCCATCCCCTATGTCGACGCAGCCTCAAATGAGTACCTAGTGCGGCCTCTCCTAGGTCGACTCGGCCTCAAATGAGTACTTAGTGCGATGTGTAAACATTGTACTGGGGAAACAAAGGCGACTGGGCGTGGTTCTGGCCACCCACCCCCTCGTGTGCCGTTCGGGCCTTAATAGGTGCCACTCGCTAACAGCTCTTGCCCCAACAGTCTATCAAAGGCTATCTGGGGGATCTTTGTATTTGTGTTAGAGGCCCCTATAATGTGTACGAGGAAGTGACAGTAGGCGGGTAAATAAACACAGTGCCTGGCACTTGTTCCTACAAATCTTTCTACAATAATAGACCAGATTTTCGTCCATCGTGGGTCGTGTGTTTTTAGTTGATGAAACGGTAATGGACGACGTTCCTTGAATTTCGTCTAGGGTTCGGAGTTAACACTTCAGGTTCAAGATTTACAGGTCACGCTTAGGAAAGGGTTTCTGCTTAGGGTGTTTGGTGTAGCAATGGTCGTACCTTAGACCTTTATCACATATCTGTTAGGGACGGTAGTCTCCGCCACTTGATAAGAATTCAAGGTGGTACCATGTCACCTGCTCCTTCAAGGTACTGTAGTTGTCGTCTCTAAAGTGTTGCAGAAGTGTATATATATGATAAAGGGAAGACACGAATATCATTTTCGATGTAGTAAGCTATCGTCTTGCAAATGCTGTGTGTCCTGGGCCGTCCGATACAAGTTTACAGCATTGCTCATCAGAAGGAAATACTTGAAAGTTATGCTTCAAGAGTTCCATTATAGCGCTCTGGTGATGTCACTGCAATGGAACGTCGTACGTGTTAATGCAATGCGCATCATATCCGGAAGACTGAAACCGACACCAATCCCCTGGCTCTGCGTTTGGGCGAACATTCTGTCACCAAATTACCGCGGAGACATGAAAGGACGTTTACACAGCTTCTTGCCAACAACAGCCTGCCTACCCATTAACCAGTACATCTCGACAGCGCCTGCCTACCCATTAACCAGTACATCTCGACAGCGCCTGCCTACCCATTAACCAGTACATCTCGACAGCGCCTGCTTACCCATTAACCAGTACATCTCGACAGCGCCTGCCTACCCATTAACCAGTACATCTCGACAGCGCCTGCCTACCCATTAACCAGTACATCTCGACAGCGTCCCTCGGCGTAGACTCCAAGTCCCCCATCCCCTACGTGGAGATCGCGCTGCCCGTCACCAACCTAGAATCTCGCTCCGATGCGGAAGGATGCTGGAACGAGGCGGACGTACCCCAAACAAAAACATTCGAGACCCAAACATCGCACCTCCTGTCTTTGACATTCCTCGAGCCACTGGTGTGTAACCATCGAATGCATCAGAACATCAACGGACCGATGCGTACATCTGCTGGACAATTTAAGGAAATCCACAGTGCGGTGGCCATGCAACCAAAATTATGGACCATGTAGCAAACCACTGTCGTCTTTGCTTTAATGGAGGAGGAGGAGGAATAACAAAACTCTCTCCTGAAGCCCTCTCGTGGCAATAGCAGACCTCCACATTGACACTTAGCTCCTGAACAAGAATGTGTAGCTCCTGAACCAGAATAGAATAGATTGCAGTGCCACTGAAGTGACATCACAACCAATGTTATGGCGGGCTTCAACATAACGTTAGAGTCTTTATTTCTCCTTACTTTTTCAAACTCGTATCTACAAGATCAGAGATGTTTTTGTTTCAGTCTTCCTCGTCTCTTGTGCATGTATATTTTCTCCCAAGTGATGTATTAAGACATATGCCTTTTAAAAATGTCTAGCTAGGTATAAAATGAACCGAATGTTGTGTTCGTTCCTGTGAGAGATACGATGAGGCAAACACGCTTGCATGGGGTATAAGACGTGTGCAGAGGCCGGAGGCAGGAATTGTAATGGTCTCCACGGGTCAGGCGACCAAGGGAAAGACCTTAAACCACCAAGTGTTGCGTGGGCTACTGTTAGGGCAGATGTTGGACAAGTCACGTGGCCTACAGGATAACACAGGTCCAGGTTCTTGGCAGAGAGGGTATTGAACATTGCCTAGGTGTGATGGCATCGACAGCTTTGGCCATGATGACACGAGATCCTGCAAATAGTTTAATAGTTGGTGTACCCATAAATGTGTCTGGTGTGTAAAGTGGTGTTTTGCTCGGAGTGGTAATGTTTTCAGTTCAGGGAGATTCATGTGGTTTGCAGTGTTATGCATTGTGTGGCAATGGTGAGCAGTTTTTTTGGTGTGTAGTGTTGCCAAAACACTTGTGTGGTGAATTATGATGATGGTGCTTCTGATGCTGCTGTGGTGCCTGTGATGTGTGTGGTGTCTTGTGATGTGGTTTGGTATCCCATGTGAAACAGAACCCCCGTTCTGCATCGCTTGTTCCCCATGATATATATAACTCCTGTTCTGTATCACTTGTTGGCCATGATATGTGCAGTTGGCCATGATGCCTTTTAGTGCCAACGATGTGTTTAATGGGGTGGTGCCCGCCATCGCCTATCATGCACGCGGTGCCTGTGATATTTGAGTGGTGGGCACCAGTGGTTAGTGCACTAACCACCAACCCTAAAATGAGTACTTAGTGTGGCGTGTAGACATCGGCACTGAGGGCGGCCGGCTCCTGGTTACCACCCTATTGTATGCACCGCGACGACCCTAATAGGTGCTCGCCAACGGCACTTGCCCCTACAATCTGTGTCGGCTATACCGTGAGAGTAGTCTCTTTGTCTTGTGTGTGTGCGCGCTGCTTGTGAATCCTGGACAGTGTCTCTGCTTTAGAGCCGAGTGTGGAACGGCACGGCCGCTGTTGACGTGACATCGTCCTTCAATGCCGAGTATTCTACCCCCCCTTCTCCCTGGGGTTGCTTTTCCATTATAAAACCCAGGATATGTGGCAGCGCCGGAGTGACGTAGGCTTCTATAAATATTTCACGCGGCTGCCGGTTTTTCTTTCTTCAAAAAGGATGCTGGCACAGCTGAATGACGGAATGGAAAGAGCCCTCGTGTACCGTATATTTATATTTTATGCGAGAAATGTGAACGTCCTCGATAATGGATTAGGTGCTGTAATGCATCGAATGCGGTGGGTTACAACTCGTCGCGAGTGATCGCGTAGAAGCGCCAGGGCGGCGTTTGTTGTGCCCATCACCCACACGGCGATGTGCAAGCAACCACCAACCAACCCCCACCACAACCCACGTGAGCTGCCCGCAAAAATGCACACAGCAGCACGTACAGTAATAGCGCGAGGCTTATTGGGGGCATTTAATCGCGGGGGGAAGGAAGGAAGGAGGATTGTGAAAGCGCGCGCTTTAAGCTGATGGGACAGACGATAGCAGCAGCATGCTGAAGCCATTATTGCCAGCGTTGCTTGCTGCTGCTGCATTGTCGAGTTTTTTTTCTTCCCAAGGATGAACGCCGCAGTTGTCTCCTCGCTCTCGCCCCCTTTGTGAGAACGGGGTTTTTTTTGGTGCCCAAAACGTGTGAACTCTCTCCAATGCGGTTGTTAATGATGGGTAAAAAACTATACTGTACAGCCCACGAGTACTCACAACATACTGTATTTGTATAAAGGTGTCAGTTTTTGTACCAGTTGAAAGGGTAAATACCTATTACTATATTTTGCCACTGGTAAAGGAGGTCTCATAGTGTATACTGTATTTCCTTTCCAGAAATCTATGTAAAAATCTGCGTAATTTTGACAGGTAGTCGCCCGCATCTTGTATACAGGAAGTTGGTCACACTTTAGTCTTGTAAAAGGTAATGGAAATATACAGACTAGGGTTCGGAAATAAGTTTTTTAGGCTGTTGTAGCATTTACGTCCGTGTGCCTTAAAAGAATGTCCTTTGACACCGACAAAGATCCGACCGTGTCTTTGTTTGTGGGCCACGATTTAACAGAAAAAATTGCGGGTTGCAAAAAAAACCCGTTCCAAAATGGAGGCTTCCTTGCTCGGTTTCTCTTGTGTGTACAGTTTTTGCAGTCTTCGTGTGTGTGGCAGAGGTGAATAAACACAATGCGGCGTGTGTGTGCGTGTGCAGACTTGGCACCATTTTACACGCATGGCCGGTTGGGTTGGAGTTTCATAACGCCCAGCGTCGGTGGCGGGGAGGGGAAGAGAAGCGAGCGATGTTGCGAATGGGGGCTACTACAGTAGGCTAAAGTGCAGTGGCGTAGCCGTGGGGGGTGGGCGGTGATGTCACGGAGGTCTGTTTGACGTCATGGTCACTGTACCGGGTGATGCAAGATGTCCACTTCCCCCCGCGGCCCAAACCATGCGGCCGCCACCTGATTTATTTGACGCCATCTCACCTTGAGGTCCACATGTGGAGACAGACAATGATCTTGTCAGCTGTGTTGGATGTTATGTCAATAACATTGAGGTGGAAATAAATTACGTTTCAAGGGCTTGTGCAGCTCCTTTATATGTAAATGTATACATGTTGCTGATAAGATGCACTCCCGAAAGGACATGCGTCTAATGGATTTCGTAAAACAAAATAGGTTTACGTGGAGAGGAATGTTTTGGTATGAACATTCTCCAAAACTATTGTTATTTATACATTGACCTTGCGTTTCTGTATATATGTCCACATTTAATCTGTTTATGTTCGATTTTGTCCACTTTTGTGTGCGTCTCATTGCCCGCTTTGGACTGTGGTACTTAAGGACACTCAAAGCAATAAATGGGCAGTTCCTGCTCTGCACTGATTCCACAGATATCTGTTTACGCTCCTGTGAATAATTGACGTGCACTAACCGCCTGCTGTATTTTGCAGCCTCCAGGCAAAGGTTAAGGTCCATTGGCAGTCTCGCGGGGCTTACCAGAACATTTTAATCTCTGCTGATGCTTTTTAAAATGTTAATTATCCTTTCTTTGAATCCCAGCCCATAGTACAGAGCTGTTAATTTCAGCTACAGATTCCTACAACCCGCACCCCTTAGGCCTGAGTTAATGTTTCACTGTGAAATATACATCCGTTACTATAACGCAGACTGCTGGATGAAGGCCTTAACAACATGTCGGTCATGGAGATTGTTTGACCATACTTCACCAAACAGGTCGGTGAGGATTTGTCAAGGGGTAGGGGAGACTAGGATCTGTTTATATATCACTTGTCACTGATTGGCCTTGTCTGGTTATTATCGATCTCGGATTGCCGAGTTCATGTGCTAAACACTGCGCCATAGCTTTGTCATTTTCAGGAATAAAAATTATTTATTTTTACACGTATTTTTTGGAGGCCAAAGATTAGTTTGCGAAGTATTTTTTTAAAATCAGTCACGTGACTTTACTAATGAGTATGTAACAGTTCAATTACGGGTACTCAATATTATGTTTATGCTCACAATACGTGTGTACTTGAGTTAAGTTTTGCTTTATTTACAATCTATATTTATACTCTATGCGACTGGTTCACGGATACCCCCCAAGTTTATTGAAAGTTTACAGTAACTGCATGCTTCATCCTGGGAAAAGAGAATAATTTAATAGAAATGAATCGTAATAACAAATGGTGGCATTTCATCTAAATGTGGGGTTGGCTGGATTACGTCAAATGCGTACTAATCCGCAGTGAATATAAATGTGTTTTTAATTATCAGACTGCAGGTTTTTTTTGTCGAAGAAGTGTAATTTGAAATAACAAACGGGGGGTGGGGGGGGGACTTTTAACTCAGAACAGAGGAAGGCTCAGATTGAAACTTGCCGAGTGGTCAAAATATTTTGAGTGGCATCCAGCAAGGCCGAGGGGGTTATCTCCATTTGCATGTGGCGTGTGACCTGCGTCTTGTAACGAGTCGCTCAAAAGTGAACGCAGCCATGCGAGGCTCGGTCAAGGGACCTCAAGTTTGCAGAAGATGGTGCTACAAACAGCCGAATTGTATCATTCACGTGTTCCAGTTCCTGACGACATTGTGCACCTTGTAGTTAATGTAGATCAGGTGAAATCGAGAGGCAATAATGGTGGGTGTGAAAGACCATTGCACTGTACAATTATGGTGTTAAACTTGCATTGTCATTCTGTTTAAAACACTATCGGTGTAAGAGCGGGCTTGCAGTTTCTGTGTTCATTAGGAAATGTGTTTACCTTGCTTTAAATAGGCACGATCGTTTAACATGATTTCCACATTCATGAGTAATGCGTTGGAATGGTGCGATTCATGCAAGTTATTTGGATATTAAATGCTGAGGTTGCATAAAGGGTAGTAGCGCAATTGAACTGGACTAACTTGACGAGAAATGAGAGACTTTCACAAGACCCTAAAAACGAGACAAAAAAATAATTGTATTCCTGCGATGAATCGCGACTCCGAATAGCAAGAGTGAATTGAAGCCACTGCGGCGATGAATTATTTCACGGCTCGTTTTGAATTTTACTTGCCGCATTATAAATGAACGTAGCCGTTGTCTTAAGTGGACGTGTTGACGGCAGTCGTTCCGTTGCAGTTGCACGAGTGCGTAGACGCGGAGCAAAGAGAGCTCGTTGGGCTGAAAAGGGGAAACACAAAACCTGGGCTTGCACACAAAGGTTGTGCGTTTGTTGGCATGCTAATCGTGACGTGGTGGGGGGGGGGAATGTGTCTGTCGGTGGCGGCCGCGGCTTGCGGGCGCGTTGCCCCACGACGTGAATGATTCGCTCGCCAGTCACGTCTCAGATGCTGGGCAGGCTGCATCGTCGGTCACTAAAGCACAGGGCTGGGGCAGGCTGCAATGCGGGTGGGGAAGGTCTCATTTTAGCGGCTGTTGAACTAGAAATAAAATAAATTTTAGATTTTCTTTTCTCAGTCGTGTCCCCTGGGGGAGGGTGGCAGGGAAACCGATCTCGAATAAGCAATGGTACAAATATTTGGTGGGCTATTGCCTTCAACATTCTGTAAACCTCCAAGAGATGATTGATGACTCGGTGGCTCATTGTTGTCTTGCGCTCCAAATGGAAAGATTATAATTACGGTCATTTCACACGTGTACTGTTCACTGGTACATTCTATTACTGGCTGTCGTGACAACTATACTATTGTGTGCGTGTTGTTTTATGCACGCTTCTGTCTGTGAAACTGTGCCAAATGCCCATTGAGCCATGTTGTGCCGCTGGCGCCCACGTGCCGTGCTCGCCCTCTGACACTCGTCGCCCCGCGTGTCGTGTGTGTGTCATTGCCCGCAGGGTCGCGCCTCTCCCGTAAGCGGCGCGTGTCCCCGGACCCAACGCCGGACCCCTCGAAGCACGACGAGTCGGGCAGCGGCGGCGGCCTCCGCCTGTCGGCGCAGCACGCGCACTGGCTCCACGCGCCGCCCGACCACGGCATGCGGCTCACCGTGGCCTACCCGTCACCCTCGGGGCCCTCCCCAATGGCGGCCCTCATCTCGGCCACCGACAACCTCGCCAGCAGTAGCACCAACGCCGGCCACGCCAACAGCGGCGGCGGTGGAACACAATCGCCGAAAGACAACGGGATCCCGCAGGTGCACTCGACCAGCTCGCGCCGCAACAGCAACGGCCACCACGACGGCGGTGGCGGTGGGAGCGGCTCGCCAAGCGAGCTGCGTGCGCGCAGCAGCGGCAGCGGCGACCAGGGCTTGCTGAACTCCGGCGGGCAGCAGATCCCGGACTCGCAGGCGGGCGTGGGCATGAGTGTGGCGCTGGCGGGGGCGGGCGCGGCGTCGCCCCTGTGCTGCACCCTGTGTCGCGAGCGGCTGGAGGACACGCACTTTGTGCAGTGCCCCTCGGTGGCGTCGCACCGCTTCTGCTTCCCGTGCTCGCGCGAGAGCATCAAGGCGCAGGGCGCGGGCGGCGAGGTGTACTGCCCCAGCGGGGAGAAGTGTCCCCTGGTGGGTTCGACCGTGCCGTGGGCCTTCATGCAAGGGGAGATCGGCACCATCCTGGCTGGCGACGTTCGCGTCAAAAAGGAGCGCGACCCGTGATGGCGACGACGGTGGAACGCGTTCGCCGTCGAGAGGAGAGAAAAAAAACATTGGTGGTTAAGTTTGCTGTTCTGCCCGTCACGTGTCTTTAATTTGTTGCTCCTTTTTAAACTACATGTGTGTATTATTGTTTATGCCAACATCACATTTAGAGCAGGTCTAGTGTGCTTCTAGTATGCCGTCCCTTCTGTCTCTTGGTTCATGGATTGGCGGCAGCGTAAAGGAGGAGCCCTGTGGGAGATGACCGAGTTTTACCCGAGTACGCAGGGGGGCACCGTTTCGAAGAAGAAAACCTCTCCATTGATGATAATTCCACTGAGCTGCCCACTAAGCCCGTAAGTGGAACGTTTTTATAAAGTATGAAAAAATAAATATATATCTATGCTGTACATAAACACATATATTTTTCGTTTTGAAAATTTTTTAAAGAACGAAAGTTCCAAATTGGTGCCAATTGACAAAGCGCGAGGGGGGGGGGGGCAAATTGGCGGCACGGGGTGGCCTCGTGTACTGTCGTCGCCTTGCGGGGGGGGGGGGGCCTCCTCCGCCTGAGACGACGAAAGTGGTTGTCCCATCTGCACTCGCGAGGCCCCCCCCCCACGCCGCACCAGTACGACGCAACTCGACAGCACCGCCATCAGACAAATTCACCCGCCCTCCACCGTCGCCTAGGCAACACCCCCTGGCAAATTCCAGAAACGTGTAGACGCTTCACGGCCCTATCAGATAAGCCGGGGCGCGCGCGCTTGAGGAAACCGCGGCAGAGTGAGGCTTTCCTTCAGAGTGAACCAGGCCCTGCAGGAGAGCAAGGAGGAGCGTGCGGCGGCGCCGGCATCGCAGATCGCCTGCGTTGTCCTGGGGAGCGGCTGCCAGCAGGCCGTGGTCTATTGGGACGTTGCCGAGGGGGGCGGTGGGGGGGGCAGTCTGAACGGTCGGCCAAGAGAGAGGGGCGAGGACGCCAGGACGCGAATGCCATTGTCCCCTTTGTGAGGCAAGACCGTGTCGTGCCGCTGCCGACGTGCGCATGCTGTAACACTAACCGCGCACACGCTTCCATGCACGACAGCCGGTGGCCGAAAAGGCGGTGACAAGGGGCACGGAAACCAGCCGCTCCGGTTTCACCCGCCTGCCTCGACAGAGCCCCTGCTGCATACTTCGCCCCCAATGCCCGTGCACGTTCCACCGTCGTCGTCACCATGATTTTTTTTTACTTGAAAAGAAGAATTTTCCCTTTCAGTAATGCCCGTCCCAGGTTGGCCCGCGTCGCTCGACGTCCCGCGGCTGTGACACACGGGGAGGAATGGACTGGCTCTCTACCCCGGTGAAGCACGGCAACGTCAAGCGCGAAAAGAAACCTCACGGGTGTGATGTAGGGTTTACACGGATCTATCCGGGTCTTAGGGTTATTAATGTTGTTTTAGCTCGTCCACCTGTATAATCGTCGATGATCTTTTTTTGCCCACGTATTCTTGAGTTTTGTTTTTGTACGTATACTCGGCTTGGAGAGATGAAACTCGTTTGTACGGTTTTTAGAGAGTGCTGCTTGGCAGTGTCTAGGTACTTGAGGGGGGTGGTCTCGCGAGCAGGAAGCGCCAGGCAACAAACTCGGCGATAGCGAGGGTGGCGGAGGTCACGCCGCACCGCGCTGCGTGAACTTTGTACATTTCTGTTTTTCTTTTTTTCGTTTCCGAGGGTTTGCTTAAAAGAGGAGGAGGAAATGCATGTTTAGGAAAAAGTTTCAACAAATCCCACAGAGAAAGGTAATTGGCACAGGCCCCGAGGGGGAGGGGGGTGGGATTGAAGAATGCAGTCGTTGTGCGTGTGTTTGCGTCTAAAGTGCATTTAGTTGTAGATTTGCACTCTCGCGATAGTTGGAACTCTGCGGTTGGCTACGCGATCGCACGATCGACGGCGTAATGAGACCTTGGGCAGCATTTCGAGTGTTGATCTTTTTCGTTTCGTGCTTTTAAAGGTGAACAGTGGTAGGTTGTAAAGTTGGTGTGATCACTACGTACTATGGTGCTGTAATGCAAGGAAACCTCACTATCCGTAAAAAGAGACTGCCGGGGTCGTGGTTAACCGCCGCATGGAAAGCAGTCATCGCACGTGGGCTCTGTTTTTAACAATTTGAGTTGCGGTAATCGCGTGTGAGTTTAACCTCATTGTAGTGATGGTGTTCCGACCACAACTCTTCTTACCAGAGTCTCAGTCTGGCTTTGAGTCTCGCACCAATCTCATCGGAATTCCACACGAGTCTGATTCAAGCTTTACACGCTACAGTCTTAATTCTCCCACCACTTCGAATTGAAATTCCACACCGGGTCTCGTATTTTTCGGAGAAATGAGGTTTTTTTTGTTCCAGCTCCCAGATCCCTTCGCGCTTTTCGAGTGTGATTGGAGGCGGGTGGCTTGTGAGGGGTGGGGGGGGGGCTGTCTTGTACTGTGTTTGCAAACAAACAATAAAACGCAACACATGCCCTAACAGAACCGCACGGTAACTGGCTGTCCTGTGGACCACACTCGGCTTCCCAGCGTGATGAATGTCTCTCTTGTGATGTAACCTTTGTAGGCGAGCAAGCAGACTCACTCACCACAGCTTTAAAAAACAAATTCCGGAGCTTGTGTGTCTTCCAGGCAGCCTCAGTCAGCCTGGCAGCGAAGGTCAGCCTTTGGTCAACCTTGTAACTTTGACTCGGTTTGGTAGCTGAAGAAAGTTTGGAAGTGGAGGGGTCAGTATGGACTCAACCCGTTAGCCTCGGTGAGCTTTTCAACCTGAGCCAAACTCTGGCCAGCCCAGTCGCCTGGATGAAACCAACCTACGTCAACCCAGCATTCCAGGGTCAGCCTTTGGGTTCACGTGGCAGCTGTAGTCAGCTTGTCAGCCTGGCAGTCTTTGTCAACCAAGCAGCCTAGGTCTTTCTCGAGTCAATGTAGCGGTGTGGGTCAACCTTGGAGCCTCAGTCACCTGTGTGCGGGTTGGGGTCAACCTTTGGGTTAACCTGGTCGGTTAAATCATCTAAGAACGGCTTGGTTCGGCTTCACTGTGCGCAAGTCCCGTAGGTAACCGCACATCACAACGCCGCCTCGCTCGTTCGGACCCCGTCTCGGATTTCGTCCGCTGCCAAAGTGGGTTTGTTCCTTTTAAAACTTCCACCCCCCCTCCTCCGTAATGAATCGCTGCGGTCGTGGAGCAGTGTTCCCGTGGTGGTGGCTATGCCGAGTGTGTCTGCGTGTCGGGTATGCGCTCAGTGTTGGGTGACTGAGCGCTTGGGAGTGAGGGGCTGTGTGGGTTGGGGGAGTTTTGGGTCTGACCGGGCTGCATTCCTGTCTGCTCCTATAGCAGGCGTGGGTGTAAGTCGTTAGTTATTAATTTTATTTAAAGCCTTCCTTGTAGACTACTTGTGCTAGTTTTTGGCATAAACTATAAAAACGGGGGATCTTTAATACGAACGTGTACTGCTGTACAAAAGCAAGCGATGGCCACTAATAATACGAGATGTTTAAAAGGTTCTTCCAACTTAACGTTAGACTTCAAAGCCTCCCATCATAGCCCTGTCCTATTGCTTGCAACGCATATTCGTTAGTGATCATCGCCGCCGTTGAAGCATTTGACAATATAATACTACCTTAAATGGTAAGCTTAGTAGTTTGGGAATTGGACTTTCTCTGATTTTCAGAAGGAGCATTGCCCGAAAAGTCAATTATATATTTTTTGTTTATTTAGAGCAGTGTTCTGGAAACATATTTTGACTTATTATTTGTGCTTATGCGCCGCTATCAACGCACTGTCACAATTATTTATTAATCTCGACTGACCCTGTACTGGTGGAGCAAATGCGAGTCTTAGGGCAGTGCCTGAGTTTTAGCCGCAGTACCACGTCAGTTTGCAAGTGGCGGTGAGTCTTCATTAAGAGGTTTTTCGTTTCCTAACCTTGGAGGGACTGGTTAGTTGGGTCGAGTGGACCTTGGTGTGGATGTGAACCAAGTGAACTCGCGGTTAGGGACCCCCCCCCCTCTCCCGCTTCGTTACAACTGAGCGATCGTCATATTTGCGACAACAATAAATTGCACCACTTGCGGCAGGGAAGTGTTTACTGACACCGTGTGTGTGCGACTGCTGAGCATGGAGGTAAACATTTGTGTTTTTTTATCGATGCACATTACTACGTGCTTCTGACCAAATCACCAAGAATTTCACCGATCTCGGAAGCTAAGGTTTGAGCCTGAACAGTGCTCGGACAATGGATGTTATAGGCTGCAGAGATGTATGCTGGGCCACAGAGCAGTGCAGCAACATTAATACTGGTAGGAACCTCCTGGTTACACCAGCCCACAGGGGATTATTGTGTCCGTCCGTCCATCGTGCAGGCAGGGGCTGGGTGGGGAGGGGTGGAGCTGGGTGGGGAGGGGCTGGTCACCCCATGGTACCCTTATAAAACTCAACGTTTAACCTACTCACGCCGGCTTGTGCCCGCCCTCAGTCGGGCATATTTGCGGAATACACCACGCCGCCGTTGACCCTGGCCATTGACCGAGCAACCCAACGTTCCTACCAGCTCCCTCCGCAGGAATGTGTTTATTGTTCTGTGATTCTACAATAATTCGACTGCCCCCTCCTTTCAACCATCCCTCACTGATCGGCGCGGTGAAGTATGTTCACAGCTCCCGTGATCCACACAGGCAGAGACCCTCATCCAGTAGTGGATTGCAAAAAACGGGACGGGCATTTTTTGCAATCCAATGCGTCACATTGCTTAACATAAAACACCCAATTTAGTAATGTATGTTACTTTAGAGATAAAAGTAGCGTGCCTACCATGAGCTACTGTAGGTTTTAATGCAGAGGCCCTTGACGCGAGTCATAAATTTATGGCGTTCCAAATGCTGTTTTTTTAAGTTCCCCGGTGGGCGAAAGTGATTTTAAGTTTTTACAAAAAACACGGCGCTTCGAGTCACGCGAACAGGGGCTTAGGTCGCCTATTTTGGCAAAGCGTTGACCAATTGTGTAATACAGGACCGTGTTAGGGGGAGCGGTGCCCTGCTACTCCCACACGTACACAACCTGCACTGACCAGTGTGGTGAAGTATGGTCAGATATTCTCCACGACTGCTTATAGTATGGGAAGGGTTTCATTCAGCAGTGGGTTTAGAAGAAGAGGGCTTATACACTTAAGTTATTAGGTGCGTTATACAACAGCCTGATTCATGCGTCTGTGAAAAAGAACTGCATAGCTCATCGGATTTCTCCAGAATAAATAAAATATTCTGCTTCTCAGAAATGTCTCTTTCTGTCCCAAATGTTTGCTAAATATAATTGCATCAACATTGGGGCAAATTATCAACACGATGTATGAGTTTCTGTGGTGAGACCGCGCAAATATAAACGTGTCGTTAAACCCGCCACCACCCGACACAGCCAATTAGTAAGGTTGGTCACGTAGACGAAATGTGCCA